>NC_143514.1:70263817-70563817 GCF_031878675.1 Megascapheus bottae | reverse complement strand
ATCTGGTTCTGAATGAAAAGCAAAACAACAACAAAAAACCCTGAAAAGGAGTAAGTGAGAAACTTCCTTCTCATCCCTTCTGCCATCCTCCAGCTTGAGGTTCTGCATCCATTGTGGTAGGTTAAGGGAGGGGAAGCATGGGTCCTGGTGCTGGATTTGTTCTCAAGTCACAAGCTGTGGAGACCACCTTACTCTGGTTGATCTATTCAAGTTGGCCTCAGCCTGATTTCCTGTACTGCTTGCTGTGATGGCTGGCCCCACTGGGAGATGGTTGGTCCCTTCTCTCTCCCAACTTTATCCTGCCGTACCCATATACTACAGACAACCTTGCCTCCAACTTTGAGGCCCACTTGGTTTCTGGCTCACCAGAGCCTGTACACATCACAAGATAGTTTTTCTCAACATCTCACCTCGGTTGATGGGGCACAGTTGGCCCCAGAGAACACACCTGAGTGGCTTCAAGCTAAATGTAGCCTGAGTTGGCCTTTCTCTCTCTCTCTCTCTTTCTCTCTCTCTCTCTCTCTCTCTCTCTCTCTCTCTCTCTCTCTCTCTCTCTCTCTCTCTCTCTCTCACACACACACACACACACACACACACACACACTCCCTCCCTCTCTCCTGTGTGTGTGTGTATATGTGTGTGTGTGTGAAAACAACAACAAGAACAACAACAAAACTAGCATTCTATATTAAGACACAGCTCCACTCTGGCTTTGGGTTGGTTAATAATAGCTAAGAGTCTTACAGACTTTCTTGCCCAGGCTGGCTTTGAACCTTGAACCCCATGTCTCATTTTCCTGGGTAGGTCAGATTACAGGCCTGAGCCCAGCCAGGACACCTTAATGTTTTAATGAAGGCTTGTGAGGTGGGTCCCAGGCAGAGCAGAGCACTGGGTGGCTGTTACTTAGTTTCCTGCCACCCACTCCCACCATCCTTTTCTCACAACAGCTAGCTATGTTTCCTTCTCAAGGCCTGGTGTTTGCTTGCCCAGGGAGCTTTACTGAGATGCTAGGCCTCAGGGCTACACAGGCTGATCCCTCAGAAAGCTGGTCCCTCTCAGGAGCCAGTGAAGGAATCTGACCTCTGGCCCAAGGATGGGATTAGGGGGTCAAAGTGGAAAGCAGTGGAAACCAGTCCAGGCTGAGGGAAAAGCCATTGGAGCTGAAGGTCAGGTGCAGGTCCTCAGCAGATGCAAAAGGGGCAGGGCAGGGTTTGGTCCAGACTAGAGGCTTGTTTTAGGCAGTGCTGGCTGGCACAGGCATGACTGATAGCCTGAGATTATTGAGGGTTACTACGTACCAGTCTGTGCTGCTCCAGACCTGCCTCTTACCCCAGCTATGTTGCCAGCCTCCACTCCCTTCGTAACCCACAGTTGGCCTCTTCGCTGGAGGGAGCTGGAAAAACAAATCTACCCTGAGATGTTATTAATGAGAAAGGGAGGCCTTAGACTTGCAAGGAGGCTCATGCATAAAGTAAAAATATTAAGTTGTAGCTGGATGCCTGTAGCTCATTTATAATCCTAGCTACCCAGGAAGCTGAGATCTGAGGATCAAGGTTCGAGCTAGCCTGGGGAGGCTAATATGGGAGCTTCTTATTTCCAGTTGACCACAAAGAATCAGAACTAGAGGTGTTGCTTAAATGGTAGAGAACTAGCCTTGAGCAAAAAAAGCCAAGTGAGAGTTTGAGGTCCTGAATTCAAGCCCTATTACTATTGTATGCATATGCATGTACACACACACACACAGGAGTTGTATTTAAGGTAGCAGATTGAACACACCAAAGGCAGGACACTATATAGCCCTATCCTGTCTTTTCTGCTGACAGTCTAGGTCCTAAACCTCTAGAAAGCCTCCTGTCTTCCATTGAATCCTTAAGATGCCCTCAGACTTATTTTTCCAGCTAGGATTCCCCTGCCTCCCTGAAGTGGGGCTTGAACTCAAGGTCTGGGCACTGTCCCTGAGTTTTTTTTTTAAATGTATGTATGTGGTGGGGGAGGGGGTCATGGGGTTTGAACTCTGGGCCTAGTCACTGTCCCTGAGCTCTTCACCTCAATGCAACCATCCTACCCCTGGAGCCACAGCCCTACTACCAGGTTTTCTAGTGTTTAATTGGAGATAAGAGTTTCAGGTTCTTTAGTGCCCAGGTTAGCTTTGAACCTTGATCCTCAGATCTTAGCCTCCTCAGTAGCTAGGAGTACAAGCATAAGCCACCTCCCCCAGCTTGACCCTGAGTTTTTTAACCCAAGGCTAGAGCTCTGTCACTCTGAGCCACAGCACCACTTTGTTTTTTGGTAGTTAATTGGAGATAAGAATCTTAAGGATTTGATTGCCTGGCCTGCTTTGAGCCAGGATACTCAGATCTCAGCCTCCTGAGCAGAATTACAGGCGTGAGCCATGGGTGCCCAGCTTGACTCATGGCCTGGGCACTGTCTGTCTTTTGCTCAAGGCTAGCTCTCTACCACTTGAGCCACAGTGCCTTTTCTGCTTATGTGGCACTAAGAAATCGAACCCAAGGCTTCATGCATGCTAAGCAAGCACTCTACCACTAAGCCACATTCCTAGCCCCTCCAGCTAAGATTTTTTTTCTTTTTTTTTTTTATTGTAATTAGTAAAAGTCCAGCTAAGATTTTAATGCAACTTTTCCACTTACTATCTGTGTATTCTGGGCGGTCTTGGTTGTGTGTGTGTGTGTGTGTGTGTGTGTGTGTGTGTGTGTGTATGTGTGTGTACTAAGGCTTAAACTTAGGACATGGGCATGGCCCCTTAGATCTTTACTCAAAGATGGTGCTCTATCACTTGAGCCACAGCTCCATTTCTGGCTTTTTGGTGCTTAATTGGATGTAAGACTCTCAGAGATGCTCCTTCCTGGACTGGCTTCGAACTGTGGTCCTCAAATTTCAGCCTCTTCAGTAGCTAGTATTACAGGCCATGAATCACTGGCACCTGGTACCTACAAGATTTTTAAAAGGACTTCCCACTAAAGAACTCAGCAAGTGGGGTGATTCATCCCAGATAGAAATTCCCCTCACAACGTCCAAATTCTTGCAGAGCTTTAGTCATTCCAGGGTTTGAACTTTCTCGCAAATAAAACATTGGAAAAATTCTTCCAGTTTAAAAAAAAAAAGCCATTAAAAGAAAGTAAAAGTTTCAAAACCTAACCCTAAGCAAACAGGCCTGAAAACAATACACACACACACACACACACACACACACACACACACACACACACACATTGCTCAAGGTAATGCTGAGAAAAGGATATGAAACTTCAGACTGGCTCCGAGAAATGATTCACAGGCCTTTTGAGATGCTTCTATTTCAAGATACAATCCGCCCACTGGATCTGGTGGCTCCAGAAACAAAATAAACCTTCAAGAAATTGCTGGTTCTTATCTCAAAGGAAGACTTTGCTTCCCCAACACACTCAGGCCCCAAAGAGCTCCAGACAGAAGATAGAGCTGAGACTTTTAGTCACCTGTATCACAATCATTCGCATTTCTCATGTCTTCGACATCCATCTTTGGTTGACTGACGCAAGTTGAAGGCAACAGCCAGCCTGTGATTTCCTAAGTTCATGAGATCTCACACACACACACACACACACACACACACATACACACACACACACACGCATGCATGCATGTAATGTTATGTAATATATTTTTCTTCAGTGTATTCGTTTAGTCAAATGTTTACCATGTACCGCACATGGGGCTAGGAAAAAATCCATCTCTTTCCCTTGCGTTTCCCCAATGGTTAAGATAAGAAGGATCACTCATAGTAGAATTCATATATGCAGCTATTCCGGGCAGGAAATTTCTTGCATGAAAGAGGTGGTACCAAAGTTGGGACAAAATTGAGAGAAATGCAAATGTTTGTGACATGGTAAAGTACATTTTCATCTGTACTTACCCTTGAGGTTTTTATTTTTTTTCCTTTCCTTTTTAGATTTAGATAAACCTTTAACTTTCACTGATGCTTCCTTTGCCCTTCAGCAGTCCTCCATTTTTCAGAAAGAGACACCATCTGGCCCAAATATATGAGGACTTTGTTGTTGTTATTTTTCCATTTTTGCTTTGTGACAATACTGGGACTTGAGTCTCATACTTAGTTTTTTTTTTTTTTTTTTGAACTCAGGGTGTGGGCACTGTCCTTGGGCTTTCTAAAACCTAGTGCCCTACCACTTTAGCCACAGCACCACTTCTGGCTTTTTCTGTGTATGTGGTACTGGGGAATCGAACCCAGGGCTTCGTGCATGCTCGGCAAGCACTCTACTACTAGACCACACTCCCAGCCCTAATGCTTAACCTTTATGCTCAAGGCTATCACTTGAGCTGCATCTCAAGTTAATTGACAATTAGAGTCTTCCAGATCTGTCTGCCTGGGCTGGTTCTGAATCTCCATGCTCAGATTTCAGCCTCCCGAGTAACTAGAATGACAGGTGTAAGCCATCAACTACCAGCTGCAATTTGGGTTCTTGAAACAAAGTCTTTCCGTGTTATAGGTGGGCCGTAAATCCAAGGATTGCTTTCCTCACAAGAGAAAATAAAGTAAGAATGAAGATACAGACACAAAGAAAAGATGCACAGGTAAGAAACAGGTGACACTGGAATTATGGAGTCCTTTATGATAGAGACCAGGGCATATGGGCAGCCACCAGAGCTAGGAGAGAGAGCATGGAACATCCTGTTCTTCAGTGCTTCCAGACGGAGCCATGCTCCCAGAAAAACTGAGAGGAATGTGAATGACTGTGATACAGTAAAGTATTTTCATCTGGATTTACCTTTGAGGTAAATACAGAACCTTGGTCTTAGACTTGTGGCTTTCTGACCTGTGAGAAGTAGGCTATGTCAAATGTTAAGTTACCATGTTTGGACTGCTTTGTTACTGCAGACTAATACATGTGTGAACCTTGAGAATACTGGCTGAGAAATTCAAGGCTGCCAGGAAGAAGCTCCAAATCTGGGGTTTGAGGGAGCTGGCACTGGCACCTGCCTGTCCAAGGTTTTGACTAATTGACTGCTCCACAGAGCTTTTGTTGTGAATAGGGACAATTGTAAAAGTTCCAGACATTGTGCTAAGTCCTTCACTGTGTCCTGAGACAGCCTGAACCAGCAGCCAGCAGTTGTAGAGTGCTTTCCTAGCATGCACCAAGACCCAGGTTCAGTTCCTTGGTACTACATACATAGAGAAAGCCAAAGTGGTCTGTGGCTCAAGTGGTAGAGCTCTAGTCTTGAGAAAGCCCAAGACAGTGCCTCAATCCCTGAATTTAAGCCCAAGACTGGCAAAACAAAACAAAAGAATAAATGAATAAAAATAAAGCCCATACCTGTAATCCTAGCTACTCTAGAAGCTGATATCTGAGGATTGTAGTTCGAAGCTAGCCTCTCATCTCCAATTAACCACCAGAAAACCAGAAGTGGAACTATTGCACAAAGTGGTAGAGTGCTAGCCTTGAGTAAAACAGCTCAGGGACAGCACCCAGATCCTGAATTCAAGCCCATAGCTGCAAAAATAAAGTGAAATAAAATAAAGCCTGTAATCCTAGTTACTCAGGAGGCTAAAATCTGAGGTCACAGTTTGAAGCCAGCCCAAGCAAGAGAGTCTATGAGACTCAGCTCCAATTAACCACTAAAAAGCAGGAAGTGGACCTATGGGGGAAATAGTAGAGTGCTGGCCTTAAGCAAAAGAAGGTTAAGAATAGCACCCAGGCCCTGAGTTCAAGCTCTAGAACCAGCAGAAATAAAGAAAGAAAGAGAGAAAGGAAGGAAGGAAGAAAGGGAGAGAGTTAGGAACTGAGTATGCAATTTTCACTCCCACCTTGAAAGATAGGAAGAAATCTCCACCTGGCTGGTTCTGCATTGAATCAAATCACATGATAATTCCAGAGAAAGAGTCAGGTGGCTAAGGGCTGCATGAACTCATGTGATCTGCCTTTAGTCTCAGAAGCCCTCGGCATCTGGAAAGTGGAGCTGGTACTGCAGAGCCCCTCTTTATGTTGATGTGATGCTTTGATTGAATCAGTTGAATGCTAGAAGACAACACTCACAATTATGCGCTGTGCAGCAAAGGAAAGCACAATTCCAGCACATAGTAGGTCACCAAAGAGAGGAAGTGACTGCTGTTGCCTAAGGTGATGGTTCACCAAGGGATGATCCAGGAAGCCAGTTAGTAGGACAAGGTCCTCAACAGCTGGCGGCTAATTTTCCCAGAGGAGGAATGAGCGACAGTGAAGACCTCTTGGGCAGCTGTTTCCTGGGGCTGTGATGTCACCAGCCCATCCAGGAGACCACTGTACCAGCGCCTGCTGCTGCCTCCCAGCTGGCCGGTTGTATTTCCTGCGCCCTGAGTCTGCCCTCGCCTTCTTTCTCATGACCTCAGGAGACAGCTGGCCAGTGACTTAAAGAGCACACTCATCTGCAAGTTGAGAGTGCGGGGTCCCCTCGCTGCTCCCTGGGACTCCAGTACCTTGGGAGTGAGTATACTGGGGCTTGAACTCAGGGCCTGGGCACTGTCCCATAGTTTTTTTTTTTTTTTTATCTTAAGGCTGGTGCTCAAGCACTTGAGCCACAGCTCCACTGCCAGCCGTTAGCTGGTTAGCCAGAGATAAGAATCTCATGGCTTTTTCCTGTCCAAGCTGGTTTTGAGCCAAAATCCTTGGATCTGTCTCCTAAGAAGCTAGGGTTACAGGTATGAGCCACCAGTGCCCTGCAGAGAATAATTTCAGGAGATCTGAGAATGGACTGATTTCCCTGAGGTAACACAGACAGGAAGCAGCAGAGCTAGAAATTGAATTCGGTTGGTCCCAAAGCTGTGGAGTAACCACTACCAGATTGGCCTAGCCTGCTGTCCATCTGCACATAGTATGTGTGGAGGAGACATGGCAATTGAGGATGTCTTGGCAAGAGATACCAAAGCATCTGCAATCATCCATGTGGATTATGAAATCTAGACAAGTTCTGAGCCTGACTCATGAATTTTACGTCAAGAAGGGAATTACAAAATGAGGATAACTAGGAGCATTGAGTCACGGAGTATCCATCCCTGTCCGTGTCACTCCAGGGTCCCCGATCCTTTCCTCTAGTCATTGCAGGCATCTGGCATGCACATGGGAAACTCCAGCTCCAGGGCTCCTCCTCCCCTGTTCTCGCCTTCCTCTTTCTCCTTAACCCTCCTCATTCCTTCAGGACTGGGTTTGGCTCTGACCTGCATTCTCCCAAAGTGATGTTCTGAGTGAGGCTGAAAAGCCTTACTGATAGGGGTTCAAGTCCTGACTCAAGTGTTAACCAGCCAGCTGCTTCCCTTGGCAAATTTCTGGACATCAGCATTCTTACTCAAGGAGTAATTAGAGGTTGATGGGATGGTGCGTGCTTGTAATTGCAGCATTCAGGAGGTGGAAGCAAGAAGGTATGGAGTTTAAGACCAGCCTGGGCTACATATAAAAAAAAAAATACTGGGGGCCAGGAGTTTGGCCTAGTGGTAGAGTGCTTGCCTAGCATGCACAAGGACCGGGGTTCGATTCCTCTCTACCACATACATAGAAAAAAAAAGCCGGAAATGGTGCTGAGGCTCAAGTGGTAGAGCTCTAGCCTTGAGAAAGTCCAAGGATAGGACTTAGGCCCTGAGCTCAAGCCAGGACTGGCAAAAAAAAAAAAAAAAAAATACTGAGGGAAATGGGGACCAAGACATGAGAAAGGGTATCAATGTATGTGAAGTAATGCACCTTCTACTTGGCGAATATAATGTAACTCTTCTATTAATTACAATAAAAATATATGAAAAAAATACTAGGGCTATAAATCTCCTGGGAGTCTATAGATGGGACCTCAGCCCTAAGAAGAAGGCAACTTCCACCTCTGGTGTATTTATTGCTATATTACCAGCACGTCGCAGCCCTTAATAAGTGCTGGGGAACAAATGGATGCAAGTTCTGGTACAGAACACATAGAAGATCTTCAGAGTCTGGTCACTATAATTTTTTTTTGTCAGTCATGGGGATTGAACTCTGGGCCTGAGCACTGTCCCTGAGCTCTTCAGCTCAAGGCTACTGCCCTATCCCTTGAGCCACTGCCCCACTTCTGGTTTTCTGGTAGTTAATTGGAGATATGAGTCTCATGGTCTTTAGTGCTCAGGATGGCTTTGAACCATGATCCTCAGATCTCAGTCTCCTGACTAGTTAGGCTTACAGGCATGAGCCACCACACCATCATGCCCCGTTCATTTTAATTGTTTTTACAACTTATTCCTGAAAGGGAATCTCCTAATCACAAGCCTCTGGCTACTCAGCTTCCTTCCTTTCCTTCCTCTTTCCCTCCCTCCCTCCCTCCCTGCCTCTTTTACTCTTGGTTTCTGCCTTCTGGACTGCTTGGACTTGGATGGCTTTTCCCCTGCAAGTCTGTCTCAACATCTGGATACCTGGACACCTGGACTAGGGGAACTGGACTGGGCATATCAGACTTTCCTTTGCTAACTTCAAGAGCAAGATGGGGCATCTAGGCTTCAGAAAATGCTAACTATGGCTTTGCTGGGGCCCTTGCTCTGGGAGGTCCTTCTGAGTCTTCTCCTCTTTACTGGGTTTTTACTCCACAGCTCTCTGAATATCCCAGGACTAGGGGACACAGAAATCTTTCCCCTTGCAGACATGAGTAGAACAGACAAAGAACTTTGATAGAAATAGGGAAACAGACACTGCACCTGCCAAGGTCTAGGCAAGAAACAGAAAGGGCTGAAAATACAGTGAAATTGGCAGGTATAGGGATGGAGGACCCAAAGGAGGGACAGGCTGCAGCAAGCCCTGGCCAGGACATGAACAAAGTGAGGGAAGGGAGGTGAGGGCTGTGGGGAGCGAGACAGTACAGTTATGAGCCAGGTAGTAAGGAAGAGCCGGGACAACACACCCTTCCTGTCTCATCTTAGTCTTTGATCTTACATCTTAGTCCATTGGCCAGACCCAAGTGGATACCAGGCCAAGTGGAGGTCAGGAGCAAGAAAAGACCAGGTACTTTGCAGGTAGAGAAGGAGGTTGGGGTAAATGCAAGCACCCAGAATGCCTTGCTTCAGTTTTTATTTTGAGAATCTCTATGTGTAATATATCTTTCTTACCCAGATACTTACCTTATTACACATGTCCTTTTTTTTTTTTTGTCAGTCATGGGGTTTGAACTCAGGATCTGGGTGATATCCCTGAGCTATTTTGGTCTAGGCTAGCCTCTACCACTTTGAGCCATGGTGCCACTTCCAGTTTTCTAGTAGATAGTTGGAAATTAGAGTCTTGTGGATGGGCTGGGAATGGGGTTCAGTGGTAGAGCACTTGCCTACATTACATGAAACCCTGGGTTCGATTCCTCAGTACCACATACACAGAAAAAGCCAAAAGTAGTGCTGTGGCTCAGGAAGTAGAGTGCTAGCCTTGAGCAAATGAAGCTCAAGGACAGTCCCCAAGCCCTGAGTTCAAATGCCAGGACTGGCAAAAAGAAAAAAAAAAAAAGAGTCTCATGGACTTTCTGCCTGGGCTTTGAACTATGATCCTCCGGTCTCAGACTCCTGAGTTGTTGGATTACATGGGTGAGCCACCGGAGCCAAGCCTTTACATATTCTTGTAGTTGTTTGAAGAGTTTAGGAAAGCAAGGCATAGAGCGGTGACTTCATCTGTCCCAGGTCACACAGCCAGGTCTAACCCCCTCCAGCCATCTTCCTGTGGGTCGTGTAACTTAGTGACTTTCTGATTGATCTTTTCTACTGTCCTGGGCAGCACTGGGGGTGGGGGAGGACGAGGAGGAGGAGGAGGGAATGGCTCTTGACCAAAGCTCAGATGGAAACAAATCCAGGAAGCAGAGCTGATGGCTGATGGTCCCTGTGGATAACTCCAGTTCACCCTGTGTCTTAGGAGCACTGAAACCCTCAAGGCAAGGATGGCAGACACTGAGCTTGGCACAAGGGGCATTGCCTCCATGGACAGTAATACATAATTCAGTAATTACTACCTGATTGCTGCTCCCTAGAGAAATGTCTGTGTCTGTATACAAAGATGACTGCTGCAGTTCGTCTAGAGAAATGAAAACTCGAAAACCTCAAAATCAAGTCAAACGTGTGTGGCTTATGTCTGGAATCCTAACTATATGGGAAGCTGACATCTGAGGATTAAGATCTAAGCTTCAGAGCCAGGAACATAGCCTAGTGATAGATTGTTTGCCTAGTATGCATGAAGCCCTGGGTTCGATTCCTCTGTACCACAGACACAGAAAAAATGCCAGAAGTGGTGCTGTTGCTCAAGTGCTAGGGTGCTAGCCTTGAGAAAGCCCAGGGACAGTGCCCAGGTCTTGAGTTCAAGCCCCAGGACTGGCAACAGAAAAAAGAAAAGAAAAGAAAATAATCTAAGTATCAAAGCCAGCCCTGGGTAGAAAAATCTAGGAGACTCTTATCTTCAATGAACCAACAAAAAAGCCAGAAGTGGTAGAATGCCAGCCCTGAATGAAAAAATTACATTAAATTAAACAAACAAACAAATAAACAAACAAGAGTATGAGGCCCTGAGTTCAAACCCTGGCACTGACATAGGAAAGAAAAAGAAAAAAAGAAAGCAAGCCTCAAAATCTCTATCGTTCAGTCTTGTTTTGTGGTACTGGGAATGCAGCCCAGGATCTTGCACATGTTGGGCAAGTGTTCTGCCTCTGAGCCACCACCCAATCCCAGCATTCAGTGCTTTCACTTGTGATTTAA
This sequence comes from Megascapheus bottae, assembly GCF_031878675.1. Classification (NCBI taxonomy): domain Eukaryota; kingdom Metazoa; phylum Chordata; class Mammalia; order Rodentia; family Geomyidae; genus Megascapheus; species Megascapheus bottae. Next base: position 70,553,100 of record NC_143514.1, on the reverse strand, counting down.
TTTATAGAGCAATGACCCAGTGAAGCCTGCTGATGGGGAAGTGTTACTGCTCCCAGTTCCTAGGTGGAGCTGTGTGGGGAAGCTCCAAGCCGGAGGAGGGAGAGGAACATGTGGCCCAGAGCCCAGACAGTGGATTCTGTGAAAAGCGATGGGCAGGGTAGGTATAGCAAGTTCCAGCAAGTCCAGGACTGGATGTGAGAGGGCTCTGGGCTGCACAGGTGGGCTCTGGTTGTCAGGAACCTGGCCTGGGTGATTTAGGGCAAGGGAAATATTGGCTTGGTGTGTAAGAGTTAGATGAATGGGGTGACTGGAGTCAGTGAGTTAGTACATATGGAAGATTGCTCACAAGTGAATTGTTCCCGATCTTTAAGAATTAGCTAGCCTTGGAAGAGGCAGTCTCCAGGATTAGGCTCCATCATAAAATAAGGATAAGCCAGCTGCTCAGGAGGCTACACTCTGAGAAGTGGGGTTCAAAGCCAGCCTGGGCCAGAAAGTCCATGAGACTCCGAACTCCAATTAACCTCCAAAGAAGCTGGAAATGGAGCTGACTCAAAATAGTAGAGCTTAGCCCTTGAGCAAAAAAACTCAGGGATATCACCCCACCCCTGAGTTTAAGCCCCAGGACAGGCACAAAACAATCCCTCCCCCCCCAGAAAAAGAAAGAAATCTAGCCGTGTGTGTGTGTGTGTGTGTGTGTGTGTGTGTGTGTGTGTGTGTGTGTGTGTTGTATGTGTGTGAGAGTGTGTGGCCTTGTGTTCTCCCTTAGCTTTTTCACTCAAGACTGACACTACCACTTGACCCAAGCCTCTACTTCAGCCTTTTTTTCTGGTTAATTGGAGATAAAAGTCTCATGGACTTTTCTGCTCTACCTGGCTTTGAACCACGATCCTCAGATCATCCTAGCCTCTCTTGCTAGGATTACAGGCATGAGCCATTAGTATCTGGCTTCTGTTTTATTTTCTTAGTATTAGAAGTTCTTTTACTGCCAGGCTCAGTAGTGGTTGGGCAATTATTTGCTCAGCATGAAGCTCCAACAAGGCAGAATTGGAGCCAGGGTACCCCAGGTCTGTACTGGCCATGTTGCAACAGCTCCGCGATATTTCTTGGGTTAAGAGGTGGCTGAGCTGGGATCCTGTAGCTTGGGGAGTTGTGATGGTGCTGAGACTTCTGGTCATGTTGGGTGACAGGAGAAGCAGCTGTTTGAATATTGAACTGGCTAGAAAAACTCACCCTCTTTTAAGGGTAAGGGTGGGGTAGGGTGAGAGAGTTTAAAATAGATGACCTTTTCAAGCCACTTCTGGAGGAAGGAAGGACCCTCTGATGTCACAACTGCAAGGCCCAGAGCTTATTTGTGGCCTACAGGACAGGGCCACCAGCGCTGGCTCCCAGCCTGAATCATTCCCACCTACACAGCAAGAGACAAGGCCAAGTTGGAGGTATGGTGTGAGTGGTTGGGGTTAGGAGGTTGAGGATTGGGGGACTGACCAGGTCTCCTTTCTTCATCCTTCAGCCTTCCTCCAGCAATTCACGGTCCCTCTGCATTGTGGGAGATCCAGGCAGGGCACAGGGGTCGCTTCTGGAAATAGAGGAAAAGCTCAGAGATCCAGGCCTGGCTTTTCCACTCTCATGGACTTTACCCACTACTCACAGTCAACAATCTCACTTCCATCTGCCTCACATTCTAGAACTATCCTGACATTGGGCTCTGTTCAAGGGCTTCACCTCTCTTCTTTCCCTGCCCTGGAATATACCAGCCCCTTCTCTCCTAAGCAAGTTCCCTTTGTCCTCCCACCTGGGCCACTAGAGGGGGTGGGAGGGGTGAGGCCTGTCAGCTGGTTCCAGGGCTAGATCCTGTCCCCAGGTGATTGGTGGGCTTCCTCCCTCATGTTTCCTTTCTGTATAGTGACTCTAGAGAGTGAGCTGCCTTCTAGCTGTGGTTAAAGAAATGACCATATTGTGAAAGTTGGTTTCGTTGTTCTCCACTTCCCCCAGCTGGAGTTCCTGCTACTGCTGCCCCGGAGCTTTTCACAATTTCCTCTGTCTGTCTCACTCTCTATCTCCCTTCTTCTCCTCTCTCTGTTTTGCTTCTTTGATAAGATCTCAGTATGTAATCCAGATTGGCCTCAAATGTACAATGCTACCTCAGCCTCCCAAGAACTGAGATTAAACACATGAGTTATAATGCATAATTAACTGTTTCAGTGCCAAGAGCTCCCATGCTGGCCCTCCAGGAAGGATGGATTTTCCAGCCTGGCTGACAGAGAGACTACCAGAATCTGCTTTTGCCTCTGGCTCAGAGCTGGAAAAGGATGCCCTGCTGGCTTCTTCAGGCATGTTATTAGTCTCTTTCATCCCTGTCACACAGAGGTGTCCCCATGAGAGGAAGTGTCCTGACTTCTTCAACAGATTGATTGATTGATTGATTGATTGATTTATATCTTTCTTTCTTTTTGCCTGTCATGGGGCTTGAACTCAGGGCTTGAACACTGTCCTTTGGCTTTCTTTCTGTGTATGTGGTAACTGAGGAATTGAACCCGGGTCTTTGTGCATGCTAGGCAAGCACTCTTACCACTAGGCCAAACTCCCGGCCCATGACTTGTTCAGCAGATTTCTTAGTGATGCTGTAAGATGAGTAAGCTGAACCCAGGTTATAAAGTGCCTTCAAAACACTTTTATCTTGGGGCCAGGACTTTGGCCTAGTGGTAAAGTGCTTGCCTAATATGCATGAAGACCCAGATTCAATTCCTAGGTACCACATACATAGAAAAAAGCCAGAAGTGGTGCTGAGGCTCAAGTGATAGTGTTCTAGCCTTGAGAAAGTCCAAGGACAGTGCTCAGGCCCTCAGCCCAAGCCCAGGACTGGCAAAACAAAAACAAAAACTACTTTTATCTTGAAGGCACTGGAGAGCCACTGCAGGTTAAAACCTCCCTAGATAAATCTAGGGAGAGAAAAGGATCAGATCTCAGTTGAAGGCTGGGGGGACTTGGAGGACTGGTGAAGGACAGAGTTCTGCTTTCTGCTTCCCAGAGTGGTGAGAAGGAAAGAGAGACATTGCCTTGAACCAGGGAACAGTGAATGCATAGGGACAATGGGGACACAGCTGGCACGTGGGCTTGGGATGTACGTTGGAGCTGGGATTGGGAGATGACTTGGAGTAGGCCTGCATTGCTTAATTCAAGGAAGGAGCTAGGTGGTCTTAGGTAAGTCTTCCTCTGTGAAATGGACTTTATCACAGCTCAACTTCCTGGGGAACCATGAGAACTCAGTGTGAAAAGCAAGACATGCAAAGCACGTACTTAGGCCCAGGCCAGGCCCATAGCAGACACTCAGGTGCATTGTGGGAAGTGAGTCACCCTTGTGACTCTGGTGTTCCTGGGAGGCCTTCCGGTATGCTGGCTTCCACCCCTGGAGCACTCCCAAGCTAGGTTCCAGTCAGTGCCTTTTTCTCTGCTTTCTGGTGGGGAGAGTGAAAACAGCAGTCAAGAGTGCAGGTGTCATCTCTGACCCTCCCCGTCTATTTCCAGCATGGCTGCCTGAGGCCACTGCCAGGTGTAGGCGATGAGTCAGAGCCGGGCTAAGAGGACAAGGTGGCCCCAGGGACCTGAAGCTCTCACAGCCTCCCTCTCTCTTCCTTTTCCAAGTGCTGGCTTGCTGGGGGAGGCTGGATTAGTGCCATGGGCCCCCATTGGTGTCCTCACATAGCCCAAATCTAACTTAAATTTTTAAATTTTATTTATTATTATTATTATTATTATTATTATTATTATTATTATTATTTGCAAGTCATGGGGCTTGAACTAAGGGCCTGGGTACTATTCTTGAGCTTTCTCAAGGCTGGTGCTCTATCACTTGAGCCACACCACCACTTCCAGCTTTTTCAGTGTATGTGGTACCAAGGACTGGCAAGAAAGAAAGAAAGGAAAGAAGGGAGAGAGAGAGAGAGAGAAAGAGAGAGAAGGAATGGAGAAGAAAAGAAAGACTTGATCTTGTAGATAGAACTTGGGCTTATAGACAGATAGGCAGACAGGCAGATAAGCAGAGTTTATGTAACCCTAGTATGGGGGAATGTGCCTCTCTGAATCTCAGTTGTTATTGTTGTTTTGCCATTCTTCGGGCTTGAACTCAGGGCGTGAGCACAATCCTTGGGCTTTCTCAAGGCTAGAGCTCTACCACTTGAGACACAGCACCACTTCCAGCTTTTTCAGTGTATGTGGTACTGAGGAATTGAATCCAGGGCTTCATGCATGCTAGGCAAGCACTCTACCACTAGGCCATACTCCTGGCCCCTGAACCTCAATTTTGCAATTGAAAAAAGGAGGTACCTTTCTTTGGTTGCGGAGACTGATAGGTATAAAGAGAACGCTGCCCAATACTGGTGGCTCATACCTGTAATCCTAGCAACTCAGGAGGCTAAGATCTGAGAATCATGGTAGGAAGCCAGCCAGGGCAGGAAAATACATGGTTAATCCATGGTTAATCTCCAATTAACCACCAGAAAACTGGAATTGGTGTTGTGGCTCAAATGATGGAGTGCTAGCCTTGAGCAAAACAAGCTAAGGGGGGACTGAAGTTTGGCCTAGTGGTAGAGTGCTTGCCTAGCATGCACGCAAGACCGGGTTCAATTCCTCAGTACCACATACATAGAAAAAACCGGAAGTGGTGCTGAGGCTCAAGAGGTAGAGCTCTAGCCTTGAGAAAGTCCAAGGACAGTGCTCAGGCCCTGAGCTCAAGTCCAGGACTGGAAAAAGAAAAGAAAGAAAAAGAAAAAAAGAAGCTAAGAAACAGAGCCCAGGCCAGGGGTTCAAGCCCTAGGACTGCTGGTACCCACCCGCATAGGGGGAGAGAGAGAGAGAGAGAGAGAGAGAGAGAGAGAGAGAGAGAGAGAGAGAGAGAGAGAGAGAGAGAGAGAGTGGAAGCACAGGGTCGGTCACATTACATTATGATATTCATAGACTGTGTCCTTCCCATTTGTATAATGAAGAATTTGGCCCCAGCAACCCCAGGGTCCTTCTGGCTCAGTTTCCTCGGAGTCCTGGCTGAAGCAGGTGTATAGCCAGACCCCAGAGAGCTGGGTTTTAAGTAAGGTACAGGTGATCCTGGGGTGTCCAGCTGCACTCAGTGTGAGTGGAGGTGACCAAGTGTGTCCTGGCTCTGATGCCAGAGCCCCAAGGCTGGTGAAACTGCTCATGTCACATGGCTGATGAGTAGACAGGGGCTGGCAGCTGAGCCTCTGCCTGGCCAACTCCTACATCAGTGCTCAGTCTACTGCTCTCCCCCACGGGGACCTCACGTGGTTCTTGTGCACCTGTCATTTTGACCTGTCACACACACACTATGGAGAAGCCATTATTTACATTCTTTTAGTTTTGCTTCTACAAAAACAGCCCTGAGAGGCTGGGAGTTTGGCCTAGTGGTAAAGTGCTTGCCTAGCATGCACGAAGACCCAGGCAGAAGTGGTGCTGTGGCTCAAGTGGTAGAGCTCTAGCTTTGAGAGAGCCCAAGGACAGTGCTCAGGCCCTGAGTTCAAGCCTCAGGACTGGCACAAAACAACAAACAAACAAAAAACAGCCTTGAGAGAGGAAGGCGCCCCCCACTTCCACGGTGGCCACTTCTGTCCTTTCCAAGCTACTTCCCTCCCTTTCTGCTTTGCAAGGTCACTTCCTCTCTCTCTCTCTTCTTGTGGGTCATGGTGCTTGAACTCTGGGCCTGGATGCTGTCCCTGACCTCTTCAGTTCAAGGCTACCCCTTGGGCCTTACCCCTGGGCCTGGGTGTTATCCCTAAGCTCTGCAGCTCAAGGCTACTGCCCTACCCTTGAGCCAAGCCCCACTTGTTGTTTTCTAGAGGTGAATTGGAGATAAGAGTCTCAGGTCCTTTTTGCCTGGGCTGGTGTTGAACCTTAATCCTCAGATCTCATCTTCCTGAGTAGCCAGGATTACAGGCATGAGCCCTGGGGCTCGGCTACTTCCCCTTTCTTTGGCCAGCAGTATAAGTTCTAAAGAGAAGGTCATATAGCTGCTGGTTTTCTGAGGCTCCTAGCTACTCGGGAGGCTGGGATCTGAGGATCACAGTGTGAAGCCTGGATAGGAAGGTCCTTGAGACTCTTATCTCCAATTAGCGACCAAAAAAAAAAAAAGCTAGAAATGGAGCTGTGGCTTAAATGGCAGAGTGCTAGCCTTGAACATAAAAGCTCAGAGACAGCGGGGCAAGGTGGCTCATGCCTGTAATCCTAGTTACTCAGGAGGCTGAGATCTGAGAATCAAGGTTCAAAGTTAGCCTGAGCACTAAAGAACATGAGACTTATCACCAATTAATCACTAGAAAATGGGAAGTGGGGCTGTGGGTCAGTGGTAGGGTGGCAGCCTTGAGCTGAAGAGTTCAAGGACAGAGGCCAGGCACAGAGTTCAAGCCTCCTGAACCCCCAACACACAAAAAAGCTCAGGGACAGTGCTCAGGCCCTGAATACAAATCCTAGTACTGATACCAACAAAAGAGATGGTCTGAGAACAGCATATCTGCTGACGCTCATATATTATCAGAAAAACTCCTGACTTACTGAGCTCTGAGCCTGAGCTAATACAAAGCTTGCCAAGTGCTGTGACCTTGAACCTGACAGGAAAGTAATGTATGTGACTGAAGGACTCAGGAACCAGCTCCAGAAGGTCCACATCTCTTGACGTTCCAATATTCTGGCCTAAAAAAAAAAAAAAAGAAAGAAAATAGAGATTGGAAGACAAAGCCATCACCCAGCATGCATCTGCCTGCCTGCTGCTGGCTATTCCCTGTAGAAACTCTCACATGCCTGAGCCCCCTAAGATTGTTTTGTTGGGCACAATAGGTCTCCCCAGCACATGCCATCATACTGGACTTGGAATAAACCTCAATTCTTCCTTCTTCCCAGCTTGGAGTTCCAAGTATTGGCTGGCCGTCTGTGTGTATAGTAGAAGAACCCAGAGGAGCCAGGGGCTGAAGGGTGATTGAATGTCAAGTGCAGAAGTTTACAGAGGTCCAGTTTATGCTGGTCCTCCGGAAAGTTCTGTGGAATCATGGCCTATGTATAAATATCCAGAACCAGATTGGGCAGGTTGAGATGGCTGGGAGGCATGAGGGGGAGGAGGCAGGGAGAAGCAAGAGGGTACAGGCTTGAGGTCCAGCAGAGGGAACAGTTATTCCAAAATTGCCCTTGGAGAAGTCAAGAGGGAGAGACTCACTTACGGCTGGCTGCCTGACCTGTGACCAACCGAGCTGCACAGAAGTATTGAGTAAAGCCCAAAAGTATGACTGTCACTCTTATTGACCTGGGTAGGAAGTAGCTATGACTGTGGCCAGGAGTTGGAGGCGTTACAATCTCCCAGCAAAAGCAAGACTCCCTCTTGTCCTCTTTCAGGAAGTAGACTGTTTCGTCGTAGATGGTGCAAATGACATTACCCAGGATTTGTCTGCTCATCTCTTTATCTCTCTACTACTCTGGGACTATTTCCTTCCTTCCCTTTCTTTTTTTAAGTCCTGAGGCTTGAACTCTGGGCCTGGGCACTGTCCCTATATTTTTCAGCTCAAGACTAGTGCTCTACCACTTGAGCCACAGTGCTAGTGATTAATTGGAGATAAGAGTCTCACAGGCTTTTGTGCCTGGGTTGCCTTTGAAACTCGATCCTCAGATCCCGGCCTCCTAATGGCACTAGTACTAGGGCTTGAACACAGGGCCTAGGTACTGTCCTTTAACTTTTTCTACTCAAGTCTGGAACCCTACAACTTGAGCCACTTCTGGCCTTTTGCTGGTTAATTGGAGATAAGAGTCTCACAGACTGGCTTCAAACCTGGATCCCTTCAGCCTTCTGAGTAGTTAGGATTATCGGGCAGAGCCACCTGAACCTTGTTTGAAACTGTAATTCTTTAGTTATTAGTAGTGCTAAATTAATTTCTGCCCCTAATGTGTAACTGGCCTAGCTGCTAGGCATTGGAGACAAACAAGGATGAATGAAAGTGACCTCCCTGTCACACAGTTCTGGGGTCTGGCACCCCACAGAGGAGAGCTAGCCTGATGTTTGCAGAGGGTTCCCCCACTGGGATCCGCAGGCTCTGGCTGTCCCAGGCCTCAGTCCAGTGTCCAGCGGAGGCTGCTGGACCTCCAAAGACTGGGCTTCTCTGCTTCCTGCCTCTCCCTCCCCCACCCACCTGGGCACAGAGGGTCTTTCATCCATTGTTACTGCTTCCTGCCCATCCATCTCCAGCTGCTGGTCCACCACAGACTGCCTGACAAAGCGGATGCTTTCACCAGGACCCTCCGGTGAGGGCCAGGGCAAGGGGGAGGCGCAGGGGGCCGGGGAGAGGCGGGCCTGGGGGAGGGGCGGCAGGCCAGAAGAGTTTCCTGCTCTGGAGGGGTGCTAGACCCTGAGGGCCAGGAGGACTAGAAGCTGGGCTTTGTCCCAAAGGCTCCCCATCCCCCCCACCCCCCTACACCCAGGGACTCAGGGCCCTTGGGGCTGGGACTGCTCTAAGGAGCCTTGGCCTAGGAGTCAGGAATTACCTGGGCTGATTCACCACTAGCTAATACCTGGGCAACTGAGGCAAATTTCTCTGCTGGCCTCAGTTTCCTCACTTGACAGCTGGGACTAATGTCCTGTCCCTCCCCAACCCCCAACCCAGCAGGACTGTGATTGTGGACAGATGGCTGCCAAACGCCATAAAATGAAAAGGCCTTTCCCCTTGGGCTCTTCACTCCAAAGTAAGGTTATAAACAGGCTCCTGTAGGGGACACCGACTCCGGGCCAGCTGCAAGGCCAGGTGTGGAGGGGCGGAGCCACAGGAACTCTGCCTGTGTGTATGCTGGTACTGGGACTTAAACTCTGGGCCAGGCTTTTTCATTCAAGTCTGGCACTCTACCACTTGAACCATACATACCTCCACTTCTGGCTTTTTTGGTGGTTAATAGAAATAAAGTCTGATGGACTTTGCTGCCCTGGCCAGGCCTCTAATCTCAGCTTTCTGAGGAGCCAGGACCACTGGCATGAGTCACCAGCACCCTGGCTGCTGGTTATTTTGCAGCTAGCATACCAAGGTGTATTCTAACCAGGATGCCTTCAAACTGGGATTCTCCTGAGTAGCTGGGACTATAGGCATGAGCCACCAGTGCGTGGCACTAACTCCCCTTTTGTTGGTAAGCAATGCACTGTACTCTCTCTCCTCCCCAGCTGTGGTGGGCAGACCTGAGGCTTATGTTGTCCTCCAGCAATCTCTGATGAACCAGGCTACTTTTAGAACAGGTGAGCTTGAAGCTTCCAGAGAGAATTTCCATCCCAGCTGCCTTTCTACTACCGTTTGGCTTCCTGTAGTGGTTGTAGAGGATGCCAGACTAGCCAGCTCAGTTATTCTGGGGTGCTGAGAAGGGAGTCAGGAGAAAAGTATCTCTTCCACCCTGCGTGGAGAGAGGAGCTGCATGGTTCCTGGTACAAACCACGGACACACTCTAGGTTGTGTCTTCTTTCGCCCACGTGCTATATACACTGTGCAACCTTAGACTATTCACTTGCCATTGCTTTCAGTGAGCTGTCTGTAAAAGGGGAAAATTGGCAGGCTGGTGACTAGAAGCTTCTGACGAGTAAGAAGCTGGTGGGCACCAATTAGATGCTAATCTCAGTTTGCCCTCCTCCCTTTGGTCAGTCATGGGGCTTGAACTCAAAGCCTGGGAGCTGTCCTTAAGCTTTCTGCTTAAGGCTAGCACTCTACCACTTTGAACCACAGCTCCACTTCGGATTTTCTGTAGTAAAGTGGAGATAAGAGTCTCACAGACTTTGCTGCCTGGGCTGGCTTTTAACCAAGGATCTTTAGATCTCAGCCTCCTGGGTAATTAGGATTACAGGCGTGAGCCACCAGTGCCAATCTGCCTTCTTTTTATGAATGAAATGTAATTGAAGCTGTTTAAGTGTATACATATGAAAATACATGCGCATCACAATCCCCAGAAGCTCTTGTCCACCTAAGATCTGGCCAGACCTGGGATAGACTGAGAAACTCAGCTCCTGCTTTCATACTTTTTTTTTTTTACAGAGAGGAAACTGGATCAGAGAGGGCAACTGCCTTGCCCAAGGTCACATAGTAAGACACTGACAAGGTACAATTAGCAGGCCAGCCTCCATGATGGTCCTTTCCTCACACCTGTTCTTCCTGCTCTCCCTGGAAAGGAACTTCACATCCTCTGGTGGTCAGAAGACAGTACAAGCCAAATGCTCTGTTTTTGGCCCTTCTAGTTATGTGACCTGGGTGAGGCATCCTTTTCAGGGGGATAGATGGAAAATAGACTGGTGGAGAGAATGTCCCACGTGTTGGGGGGGCAGTCAGTGCACAGGAGGAGGGGGAGGACAGACACAGCCTTGCTCAGGCTTCTTAGAAAGGTCAACTCAAGGTGAGCTGTCCCTTCCCCACCTCTTGCTCTGATAAATGCTGGAATTCCTGCAGCCTGCTGGGTAGAGCTCTTGTAAAGAAATCATGGAAAGCAAGCCTGGATTGGGGCCTCTGTATACAACCTGACTCAGTGAGCACAGGTCTCTGGACCTCATCCAAGACTACTACTCATACAGGGTTTTATGGCATTAAGCTAAGGATATAGGTTAACCTGCTGGTGACAAGGAAACCAGTTTGACAAGGAGAGTCTTTGGGGAAATGTGAAGGTCCAGGGTTCATTGGCAAAGACAGAGCCTGGCATTTGTTTTTTGAATGAAACAGTCTGAGCGTATGTAGATGGGAAACCAAGCAGACAACAGGGAGCTGTGGGTTCAAAGCCAGGCAGACAACAGGGAGCTATGGTTTGTGCCCCTTCTGGTGAAAAAGGGAATCCAGGCCTCTCCTTTCTATCCACTACAAGACTGGCTTGGTCGTCACCCCTTGTCCCCAGGCTGATGCCCATGCAGGATCTGCTATGGACAGCAGAGCAGAGGACAGCTGGACTTTGTTCCCTGGGGACTTTTTCTCCGTTCTCCCTTGTTAAAGGAAGCCCAGAAGCCCTTGGAGACAGAAAGTGAAGAGATTCTCAAACATTTATTTAGTATCCAGTAGGGCAGAGAGTTAGTGTTGGAGACAGATATCACGGCCATGCCCTCTCTCCCTCTCTATCTTGGTCTCATCCTAGGCATTGAAATGGCCTCTCCACATCTTTTCCAAAGTCATATTTTTTTTTCTGAAACTTAACCTCAAACAGGGTTCAGGGTTTATTTATACAAAAACTCTAATGATATCTATTATGGATTAAGTTTTGTTCCCCTCCCCCCCAAAAAAAAAGATGTTGGAGGCAGAGACCAGAGGATTGAGGGTTAAGGCCAGCCTGGTAACAAATTCAAGAGACTCCATTGCAACAGAAAGCCAGGTGTGGTGATGGTGCTGTCATTCCACCTACATGGGAAACATAAAGAGGAGGACCACAGTCTAGTCCACCATAGGCAAACGTGTACAACCTGGGCTGGGAGCATGGCCTAGTGGTAGAGTGCTCGCCTAGCATGCATGAAGCCCTGGGTTTGATTCTTCAGTACCACATACACAAGCTGCAAGTGGTGTGTGCTGTGGCTTAAGTGGTTGAGTGCTAGCCTTTAGCAAAAGAAGCTCAGGGACAGTGCCCATGCCCTGAGTTCAAGCCCCATGACTGTCTAAAATAAACTCCATGAAGCTTGTGTCCAAATTAAATCACATAGCACCTCTTCTCCTCTCCTTTTCCTTCTTCTCTTCTTTCTTCTCTTCTTCCCTCCTCCCCTTTCCCTCTCCCTCTTTTTCCTTGTGCCAGTCTTCTTGGGGCTTGAACTCAGGGCTTCAACCCTGTCCCTGAGATTTTTCTGCTCAAGGCTAGCATTCTACCACTTGAGCCATAGCTCCGCTTCGAGCTTTTTAGTGGTTAATTGATGTCTAGAATCTCAGGGACTTTTCTGCCTGAACTGGCTTTGAACTATGGTCCTGAGATCTCAGCTTTCTAAATAACTATGATTACAGATGTGAGCCACTGGTACCAGGCTAGCAGCACAGGCACCACTTCTAAAGAGAACATCTTTCTAGAACAAACACAAGGGAGCTCTGACCCAGGACAGTGTTCCCAGGGACTCATTCCCAGGGCTAGAAACATGTGTCTCTAGATAATGGCCTTCCTTGCCTGTGATGACATAAACTCACAGGATGCTGGGGGTGGAGAGGCACCAAGGGGCCAACTTCCCCTTGGGAAGCCATCCTCAGTTTACCCTTATGCAGCTTTCATTCCCCTCCTCTCCCTCATCCCTCCCATCCATCTGTCCCCTCCAGTGCTGGCATCTCTGAGTATAAGAAGGGGGACATCTGAATGCCGTGTCTGGGCACACAGCAAGTACCTAATTAATGCTCACTGCATGAACTGGAGTGGCCATGGAGGGCTGGGGACAGTGTGCCTACCCCCCCACTTTCTGGAAAGTCTCCCAGTGAAAGTCTTCCCTGGGTTTTGAGAGGGCAGAATGAAGGCGATGGCAGGTGGTGGGTGAGAAGCTGAAGCCCCCTCAAGCACCCCGCCTGCCGCCATCGACAGCATATCCTGCCCTCGTTCCCACCATGCCCCCACATGCCGTGGGCACCCACGCACACCTTGCCTGTCCCCAGGCAGCTTCCTCTGACACATATTTTCCATTGCTGGGTGGGACGGAACAGGTGGCAGGTGAAAACACTTTCTGAGGTGCCCTACCCTAGTCCTCATTTCTGCATCCCCTCCCCAGCTTGGCATCTGTCTCCGCTGACCCCACACCTGTCCACTGCCCTCCACCTTAACAGCAAAGGGTCAGTGGAGGAGCAGAACCCCAGATGCTGTGGGAAGTGTTCCAGACACCTGGATGAAGAAGCCGGTGCACAAGCAGGGCCTGGTGTCTGGGAAGCATTTGGGCTTGGCAGTGCCCAGCCCCTGGCAGGGCCATTGGTGGACAGATGAGGAAGGAGGGTGAATGAGCCCTACCCATCTGCCCTGTGGGGGCAGCCTTGAGCTCAGGGAAGCAGGGAAAGTGCTCTGGACCCAGCCTTGTGTCAGGAGCTGGGGGTGTGGGTGTCCAGTGGTAAGGGTTGATGGGTACACTCTAAGGGAAGAGTGTTAGCCTGGGAGCTAGAGATGTAGAGATAAGAGAGATGAAGTTTCTTGTGTTATTTCTTGAGATCCTGTCTCAAGAAAAAAAAAAATCTAAGAATATGCTAAGCTGGCCATGCCGGTGGCTCATGCCTGCAATCCTAGCTACTCATGAGATCTGCGCTGAGAGCTGGGGTTCAAAGCCAGCCCAGGCAGGAAAATCCAGTCCTGGGGTTTGAACTCAGGGGCTGGGTACTGTGCCTGAGCTTCTTTTTGGTGAAGGCTAGCGTTCTACCACTTGAGTCACAGCACCACTTCTGACTTTTTCCCCAAGTAGTTTAGTGGAGGTAAGAGTCTCACAGGGGACTGGGGATGTGGCTTAATGGTACATTGCTTGCCTAGCATGTATGAAGCCCAGGGTTCATATAAACAGACAAATGTGGCACTGCGGCTCAAGTGGTAGACTGCTAGCCTTGAGTAAAAAGCAGCTCAGGGACAGTGCCCAGGCCCTGAGTTCAAGCCACAAGGCTGGCAAAAAAAAAAAAGAGTCATGGATTTGGCTGACTTTGAACTACAATCCTCAGATCTCAGCCTCCTAAATAGCTAAGCTTCTAGGCATGAGCTACCAGTGCCTTGCACTTTTTTGTTGTTGTTTCTGTTTTGTTTTTAAAGACAAGAATCTTGCTATGAAATTCAGGATAACCTGGAACTCACTTTGTAGCCAGGGTCTCCGTCTCTTAGCAACTGTGCTGTTAAGGTCTCTCTCCATTCTAAACCATTCCACAAAGTCAGGCCAAGGCCAAGAAACAGGTTGGGGAGTGACAGTCATTGGAGCACGTTACTGGCACACTGCACAGTGGCAACTGCAGGGGTTTGTTTTTTTTTTAAACCCAATGGGTGGAGCCAGGTCCCACCAGTGGCCTCCCGGAATAAGTCCCCAGCTGCAACCACAGGATTTCGATGCTCAGAGCTGGGCAGAGCTCTCAGCATCCTCTCAGCTGGTTCTGGCCTGTGATTTAAAAACTGATGATAATTACAGCAACCTCAACCCTGGCTTCCTGAACACTGGCTTGGGTGGCCGCCTTCCTTACCAATCTGTCACCAATCTGAGCACCTAGCAGCCCAGTTGCGCTAGCCCGGTACCTGAAGGCAGCTGTTCTTATGAGGGGCTCAGCCCAGATGAAAAACCAGGACCCAGAAGGAAAATAACCTATATGCATGGTCAAAGAGCAAATCGTTGCAGCTCACAGCACTGATTTGGTGATTGACCCACTGAGGTGACCGTGGATAAGTCACTTCCCCGTGTCTCATGGCCTCATCTGTAGAATCTAGTGACAGTGGCCTTTACTTCCCTGGGGTGCCGTAATGGAATGAGTTACCACACACAAATGCTTTAGAAAGGAGCAGAAACAGGAAAGGCTGTGATTGAGACAAAATCTCATAGAAACTTGGCTTTTTTTTTTTCCTTTCTCTATACTGGGGTTTGAATGCAAGGCTTCATGCTAGGCAGGTGCTGTACTTAGCCACATTTCTTTTTGCTTTCAATTATTTTTAGGTAGAATCCTCTCTCTCTCCCCCTCCCCCCCTCTTTCGTCCCCCTCCCTCTCTCTCTCCACCTCTCTCTATCTCTATCTTTATCTCTGGGCCCAAACCAGCCTCACACTTTGATCTTCCTACCTCTGCCTCCCACACAGCTGGGATTACAGGCATGCATGACCCATCCTGCCCAGCCTTGACTGCGTAATTGTCACTGGAGCCTGGCACTGTACCTGTGTATGCATGTATGTGTGTGTGTGTCTGTGCCAGTACTGGGACTTGAAGGGATGTTTGGGAACTGGCCCTGGCACTTTACCTCTTGAGCCACACTTCCACTTCCGGCTTTTTGTCCTCCGGTTCATTGAAGGTAAGAATCTCACTGGTTTGGCTACCTGGACTGGCTTTGATCCAAGATGCTCAGATGTCAGCCTCTTGAATAGCTAGGATTGTAGTGTGAGCCCCCAGTGCCTGGCTTTGTACTTCCTTTTTTTTTTTTTTTGCCAGTCCTGGGGTGTGACTTCAGGGCCTGAGTGCTGTCTTTGGGCTTTTTCAAGGCTACAACTCTACCACTTGACATCCTAGCCCCATTTCCAGCTTTTTCTATGTATGTGGTACCAAGGAATCGAAGCCCGGGACTTCATGCACCCTAGGCAAGCACTCTACCAGTAGGCCAAACTCCTGGCCTGTACTTCCTGTCTGTATTAGGCTTGTCTCACCCACCTGTCATTGTTACCCATCTCCATTTTACAGACAAGGAAACTGAGGCCCTGAGAGAAGCAGTGACTGGCTTGCTCTTCTGGAGTCTGGGAAGCAGCTGCACAGTCTGGAAGGCAGCTCCCCACGGAGCTTCAATCCCCTCCTCACTGCAGGAAATGGGGAGTAGTTAATTATTGGTATTGTTGTCCCAAACAATACACAAGATGATGACAATATAACTGTCACACAGGGAGTCCATCTCCACTGGCTCAGAAGCCCAGGGAGGGGTGGGGCTGAGTGAAGAGGTTCCCCGGGCCTGGCCGCTGGCAGGATGCACAAACAAGCCCAGAAGACCTGCAGCTGCACCCCAGGTGCATGGAGAGAGAGTGGGGCAGGAAGCGGGCAGGCCTGGCCTTTCTTTCCTCTTCTTTCTTATTTGTTTGAGAAGCAACTTTACTTTCTAAATCTGTCATTGTTACCCGTTGGCCCCACTCCACCTGGGCCAGGGCCTCTGGTGATAGATAGGGGCTCAAGAGGAAGCTCAGGGGACCAGAGGAATGAGGTGTACTTGTGACAGAGCCACAGTGCAGATGGACCTGAGGCTTCTTCCAGGCCATAGGCCCCATGGGTGGGCCACCTCCAGTGATGGAGCCACGGGGACTGTACTGTACTGGCCTGAGGTATGACCTGAGACCTGCAGGGTTAGCCACTCGGGCTCCTAATAAACCAGGGAGGTTGAAGCAGCAGCTAGAGAGGAACATATCTAGCTTCATAGATCTGTTACCCTGGGCAAGTCACTCACCCCTTAGAAGCCTTTGTCCTCTCCCCTGTAAACGGAGGAATTGTGATAATACATGTAATTAAATAATATATACAAAGCCAGCTTCTGGTGGCTCAGGTCTGTAATCTTAGCTACTCAGGAAATTGATATGAAGATCTAGGTTTGAAGCCAGCTCAAGCAGGAAAGTTTCCATGAGATTCTTATCTTCAGTTAACAACCTCTAGAAAATGGGAAGTGGCTTAAAGTGGTGGAGCACTAGCTTTGATCCAGGCAGTACCTAGGCCCTGAGTTCGAGCTCCACAACTTAACGACAACAAGAAACAAAAATACACACAGTTCCCAGCACTTATGCAGATTTCCTAGTTGGAAATGTATTGAGTAAGACAAAGGTTGCCATGAGCACATCTGCACACGCAAGAGCACTCTTCCCTCTAACAAATGGGACCTGGGGCACAGGAGAGGCCGGATGTGTGGCTCACACAGGCATGCCAGGCCTTGTACCACAGCAGTAGAGCAGGGTACCACTGCTCATGATTGCAAATACAAACCAGGCACCAGGACATATTAGTGACAAACCTAGGGCTTCATCCCCCTGGAAGCTCTAGGCTACTACCTTGCTGGCAGTAACAGAGGCCAGGGAGCTACTCTAAAACCCCTAAGTATTTATGGTAGTGCCAATGGCACAGAAGCCTGTCACTGCTAAATGCTACAGGAAAACAAGAGGCAGCACCTTCATCAACATATTCATTGCACTTATGAAGTGAATAGGTTATGTGAATAAACAGCAAATGCCTGAATGAATGCATAAATGAGTGAATGAGGGACAGTGAATGAATAAGTGAATGAGTAAGTAGTTCAGTAAATGAATGAATGATGCCTCACTAGTGCTAAGTTGAAAAGTTGTATATTGCCACATACTCTTCTCACCCTCCCAGCCACCTAGTGAGGTAAGCCAGTTATTTATTTTACAGGTGAGAGAACTGAGGCTCTTGCCTGAGAATGCAGAACTAAGAAGTAGCAGAACAGAATTTGAACCTGGCCGCCCTTCCTTAGGGGATGTGTTCAGCCACTGTCACTGCCTCATGGCAAGCTCATTGCCTTCTGCTCTTACCATTCCCCAGCTCACCTCTCTCCCCAAAGGCAGCTATGGGGTGGGGGACAAGATTCCTCCCAAGTCACTGATCCCCAGGTACCAAGCCTATCTTATGAGAGAGATCAAATGACTTCCCAGAATTGGCCTTTGACAGTTCCCTTCTTGCAGAACATCTGTCTTCCCTTGAGGGTTCAGACTGTCACTCAGCTCAGTCTCCTCCCCAAGCGATGGTGATGGTGCAGACACCAAGTTTGGCCCAATCCTTACACATCAAATCTGGCTGAGCACTGAGGCAAGGACTGGTTTTCGTTCCTCTGCCTAACAGTTCCCCCAGCCCCTTTCACTTTTTGTCCATATGGGCTGGTGAGATGTCCATTGCAGAGCTCCACCTACTGAGAAAGGCACCAATCACAATGCCCCATTTTTTCCTTAATATAATATAATATGATTGGTTTGGGCCTGAGCATGTGGTCCAAGCTGACCCAATCAGAATTTTTTCTGGGACTTTATATGAAGCTACTGGAATAGATTGGCTTTCTGACTCTCTACGGTATTCCCTTGGCTGAGGTCACTTTCAATTCCCTGAAACAATCATGTCTTCCCTCGATTCTCCCTTTCCTCCACACTTTGCTTTTTTTGTTGTTGTTGTTGTTGTTGGTCATGGGACTTGGACTCTGGGCCTGGGCATTGTCCCTGAGCTCTTCAGCTCAAGGCTACTGCTCTACCCCTTGAGCCACAGTGCCACTTTCAGTTTTCTAGTGGTTAGCTGGAGATAAGACTCTCATGGACTTTAGTGCCCAGGCTGGCTTTGAACCCCAATCCTCAGATCTCAGCCTCCTGAATAGCTAGGATTACAGGCATGAGCCATGGAGAATCTTTTTTTTTTTTTTTTTTGCCAGTGCTGGAGCTTGAGCTCAGGGCCTGAGCACTGTCCTTGGACTTTCTCAAGGCTAGAGCTCTACCACTTGAGCCTCGGCACCATTTCCGGCTTTTTCTATGTATGTGATACCAAGGAATTGAACCTGGGTCTTTGTGCATGCTAGGCAAGCACTTTAACCACTAGGCCAAACTCCTGGCCCCTATTTTTTAAATTATTATTATTCTTATCAGTGGAGCTTGGACTTAGGGCTTGGGTCTTTTGCTCAAGGCTGGTGCTGTACCACTTTGAGCCATAGTGCTACTTCCAGTTTTCTTCTGGTTAATTGTAGATAAGTCTCATTGGGGACTTTCCTGCCTGGGCTGGCTTTAAACCTCAATCCTCACATCTCAGCCTTCTGAGTAGCTAGGAATACAGGTGTGAGCCACCAGTGCCCAGCTTGAACCTTCTTATTCTTGCCCCTAGACCTCCCTACTAGAACCTGTCCCCGTTCAGGTGTGTGTCCTGACCCTCTCCGCACCCAACCCAAACTACTTCTTCCTTAGGACTTCAGTCAGGCCCACTCCAAGGCAATCTCTTTTTTTTCTCTGCTTTCAGGGCCTGGGCTCTGGGGATAACTAGATCTTGGCCCTGAGAGGAGCACTCTGCCTGACTTCCCTTGGACCGGCACTGTACCCTGTAGTGAACTTGACAATAAGGTGACAACCCAGTGTCCTTTCCCAGATCATCCCTGGACGCTTCTTAGAAAAAAAAAATCTAGCTTATTTCTTGATTAATCCTTGAGCTTTTAGGATAAAGGGGCATGCGGAAGACATAATTCCAAGCTGAGTACTGGTGGCTTACGCTACCAGTTTTCTAGTTACTCAAGAGGCTACGATCTGGAGAATCAAGGTTTGAGAACAGCTGAGGCAGAAATGTTTGCAAGATCTGGGCACGGCTGTAATCCTAGCTCCTCTGGAGGCTGAGATCTGGGGATCAAAATTCAAAGCCAGCTTGGGCACAAAAAGATCTGAAACTCTTATCTCCAGTTAACCCCTAGAAAACAGAAGTGGGGCTTAGCTCAAGGGTAGGGCAGAAGCCTAGAGCTGAAAAGCTCAGGAACAACGTCTAGGCCCAAAGGTAGGGCGGTAACCTTGAGCTGATAAGCTCAGGGACAGTGCCCAGGCTGAGTTTAAGCTCCATGGCCTAAAAAAAAAAAAATCCTATGTCTAACTAACCAGCCAAAACCAGGGCTGGAGGGGTGACTCAAGTGGTAGAGCACCAGTACAACAAGCTTGAAATCTTGAGTTCAAACTCCAGTACAATTAAAGAAGGAGGGGAGGAGAGGATGATGGTGATAATGAGGAAAAGAAGACAGGAAGAAAAGGAGGAGGAAGAGGGAGAATTCCAATTCTCTGCAGGTAGACCACATTTTAGAATTTGCCAGGCATTTCTGAGTTTATTTCCTCATTTGAGCTGTGCATTTCTGTACATTTTGCAGATAGAACGGTGGCTCAGGGTATGATACTAATCCAAGCTCAAGTCCTAGCTGGAGGAAAGCCGGTGTCCCTGAGTAAGAAGGGGGAATGGTGGCTGAGAATGGGCCAAGGCGCCACAGTGACAATAAGTACAATGACACTGCTGGCCTGCCTCCCCGCATGCCTGTCCGTGCCAGTCCTGGAGCTTGAACGCTTGAACCCAGGGTCCGGGTGCTCTGCCTGAGCTTCTTGTGCTCAAGGCTAGCGTTCTACCCCTTGGGCCACAGCTTCGAGTTTGGAGATGAGAGTCTCCCGGTCTTTAGTTCCCGGGGCTGGCTTTGAACCGCTATCCTCGGCCCCCAGCCTCCTGAGTAGCTAGGAGGGAGGCTCCTCCCCAGTTTGCTAACCAGGAACTGGAGACTCGGGATGGTTAGGAGACTTGCTCCTGCGACCCTCCCCCCACCCCCCTCCCCAAAACACCGCCGGGCCCGTCTCCGTGCAGAGGCGGCAGAAGGCACCACAGGCTTTGTGATCTGGGGTGCTCACAGAAGCCCGGGGTGCGCCGCCTGGGATGTGGCGGGCCCGGGGGCGCAGGGCCGCAAGTGGGCGCGCGCGTCGCCCTCTGCGCGCGGTGACAGCGCCAGCGCGGTGACAGCGCGGCCCCCCGGCGGGCAGCCAGCGCCCTCCCGCAGGTGCGCCGGGGCGGGGGCGGCGACAGGGGATCCGGGCGGGCGGTCCCCACGCCCATCCTCCCTCCCGCCCGCCCTCTCTCCCCGTGGCGGGTGGCAGGTGAGTGGGTGTCGAGGAACCGCCAGGCAGCGGAGAAAACAGGACGCCACAGAAATCAGATTACTCACCTGCAGCTGCGACGACCCAGGCTAATAAAAGCCGAGCTTCCGCTTGTTTTTATCTGCACCCCAGGCCTCCCCCGGCCGCGGCCCGCTCCCAGCTGCAGCCCCAGCCCTAACTGATCGCCAGAAACCAGCCGCCGGGGGTCCAGACCCCTCACAGCCAGGGATGCCACGTGCCCCCAGCACAGGGCCAGATCCAGGGAGCAGCCTCAAAGGGGTGGCCTTGGGTCACCTGCCCTGTTCCCATCCGCTGAACCATTAAACAGATTTCCCCTAAGCATGCCCACCTGCCCAACTGCCATTCCTGCAGGGCAGGGGTCTGTGGGTTGTAGAAATCTCAGGCCGTGTGTAGGTACACGGCCACGTTCAGATACTGTTGTTCCCAGGAAGCGGGTGTATTGGAAAACCATGCCTCAGCTGGGACACCCCGGGCTCACACCTGTCACCTTAGCTGCTCAAGAGGTTGAGGATCCAGGTTTGAAGCCAGGTTAGGCAACAAAGTCTGTGAGACTCTTCTCTCCAATGAAACTCCCAAAAGCTGGACTTGGAGGTGAGACTCAAGTGGTAGAACACCTTCCTTGAGTGGAAAAAGCTCAGGGACAGTGCCCCGGTCCTGAGTTCAAGCCCCAGCCACCCTGGTACACGCAACAACAACAACAACCGCAAGCCTCCATGAACCATCCCAGGTAAGTCTCCAACAGAGCCTCTGTTTGCTGATTTGTACACTGGGAATGGGGGTGCAGCGAGAATAAAGATTGTGGCAGTCACCATCCTTCTGTGCCTGCGCTTTGGCATCTCCAGAGTTCCATGCCAGAGCACCAGGAAGACATCCTGCCCAGGGCATTGATTGGTTGATGACTGGGTCTCGTGACCCCTCACATCCAGGCTCTGAGCTGTGTCACCTCTCCTACCCGAGGTCTGCCACTCCTCTCTAGCAGTCTCCTGTCACTGAAATCTCAGTGGTTTGGTCCACTCTGCACCCTCCACAGACTCCCTGGACAACCTGGCTATCCCAGATTCCTTCTCAAGCAGAGCTCTGTCCTGAACTGCCCGCATGTAACACAGTAGCGCCTAGAGACGCCCCCACCAGCGGACTCAGCTGTCAGCTCCAACTCATCTCCTCACCTGCTAGCACTGTCCTAGCAGCTTCTGCTCTACACTCCCCCCACTCTGTGTGTGTGTGTGTGTGTGTGTGTGTGTGCGCGCGTGCCAGTACTGAGGCTTGAACTCAGGGCCTAGGCATTGCACTGTCCCTGAACTTTTTCCTCTCAAGGCTAGAGCACCACCACTTGAACCACAGTACCACTTGCGGCTTTTTCTGTGTATGTGGTATGGATGAATCAAACCAGAAGTTTCATGCATGCTAGGCAAGTGCTCTAGCAGTAGGCCTGGCTCCTGACCCCTACTGAGAATGTTTTTCCCTGGTCTGACCTTGAACCATGATCCTCCCTATCTCAGGCTCTCTAGCAGCTATGATTATAGGTATGCACCCCGGGGAGCTTCAAAGGCAGTCTCTTTCCATCTCCATCCCCATACACTCCTGGCTCCTCACTTTGGAATTATTTTTGTGATTTCATTTTAGCCAGGTGGAATCTTCTACCTTCCTGAAATTCAAAACGTTGTGGCTCCTGGAAGCTTTCAGCATACCACTGGAGCCCCCGTTCAGAACTGCCCACTTCAGCTCAGGGCCACCAGTTCTTATGGCCAACCTCGTTCTGGTTGTAGTTGATGCAGTCTCAGGAAGATTAGTCTTGATTTATAGATGAGGAAACCAAACTGGGAAGAGAGAGCTTTGGTAAACTTCCCAGACGCACACAGCTAGCTAGTAGCGGAGTGATGATGGTACTTAGGTTTCTCTGGTTCTGAAACTGGCACTTTGAGTTGTTCTGGTTATAAGCTACCCCATCCCAACTAGGTCCCCATCTCCTTTCTCTGTGTTTTCCCCAGTGGCAAAGAGTATGCCTGTTTGTTGAATGAAGATATGACCTGGAAGAGCCACTGCTGGTCAATTTTTGATGACTTCTGTAATCTCTGATGAATAGTGTGTTGGGGTCAGGATGATAGACTAAGGAATTATGAATTTGAACATGGATAACACCATTGCAGCTATGTGGGCTGACCCCTCCACCCTCCCCGCAGTGTCCTTCAGATAGCCACTTTGTGGTTATTCTATCCTTGCTTTGAGGGGAATAAGTCTCAGCCTATGAGGAGAGAGCCTGCCCAATGTGTTTTGTTGTTCTGACTTCCGGTCCACGATTTTGCATTCTTAGCTGTCATTTTCTCTGCTGTCTAGTACTCCTGTGGTAAACGGTTACATCGCACAGTCTCTAATCCATGAGTACTCAAGATGTTCCCAGTTTTTCCATCTCGTCTGTGGGACTGGCATGAGTCTTCTGACGGAGATCTCTCAGTGCAGTCTCTGTAGGGTACACACAGAAGGCATATATAGCTCCCGGGACTGTAACTGTGAATGTTCAGAATGCACATTTCAGCTGTACAAGTTGCTGCTAAATGCTGCCCAAAGCAGCCCTGCTGACAGGTCTCCCCTTCTTGTCCCAGGCCCTGTAGAACAGCAGACACGCTCAGACTACGTCTCTGCTCCTCACTTACCTAACAAGAGGAAATGTGTACATATAATAGTCAGCCATGGGGCCTGACCTCAAGGCCTGGCCCACTCTCCCTTAGCTTTTTTTTTTTGCTCAAAGTTAACAATTGAGCCACATCTCCACTGCTGACCTTCTGGATGATTAAGTAAAGAGAGAGTCTCATGGACTTTCCTCCCTCGGCTGCCCTCAGACCTCAGCCTCCTGAGTAGCTAGGATTTCAGGCATGAACCATGGTGCCTGGTTTATTATTTATTTATTTAAGCCAATCCCAGGCTTGAACTCAGGGCCTGGGCACTGTCCTTGAGCTTTCTCAAGGCTAGAGGCCTACCAGTTCAGCCAAAGCACCACTCTGGCTTTTTCTATGTAGGTGGTACCGAGGAATGGACCCCAGGGCTTGGCGCATGCTAGGCGAGCACTCTACCACTAGGCCAAACTCCTGGTCCTCTTTCTTTCTTTTTTCTTTTTTGTCTCTTTTCAGCCCTGGGGCTTGAACTCAGGGCCTGGGCACTGTCTTTGGACACTTTTTGCTCAAGGCTAGTGCTCTGCCGTTTGAGCCACAGTGCTACGTTCGGCTTTTTCTGTGTAAGTGGTACCAAGGAATGGACCCCAGGGCTTGGCGCATGCTAGGTAAGCACTCTACCACTAGCCCACGCTCCCTGCCCCTGCATGGTTCAGTTTTTATGTAATGTACATTAATATGACTTCATTTGTTCACCCTTCTCCCATTCTGCGTCCTGCAGCCCTTTGTACCTCTGCCTCTCATTCCCTCACTCCTCTGCTGTATACTGAAGACTCAGTGAGGGATGTAGAGCCATGATTAGGAGCAAAGACCCCAGGGAGTCCAATTCCTCGATAAATCAATACATGAGGAATGTGCCTTGTGATCACAGGCAAACAAAGGAGATAACAAAACGAGAGTGGCCAGGCACTCACTCTGGGTGGTTATCCAGGGAAAGTTCCTGGAGGAGGTGACATGTAAGCTGAGATACAGAGGATAAGGAAGAGCTACCCAGGTGCAGAGCAGAGTATAGTAGCCAGTGGAGGGGGTACCTGTGCAAAGGTCCTGAGGCAGGAGTTAGTTGACTTTCAAGAAATTTGGGGGAGATAAGCAGTGAGTCAGGAGCAGGGGAAGACAGGAGAGGCCCAGGAAGCACCAGAGACAAACTCTGGCTTGTGTTCTCAATGCAGCAAATGGTTTGGAGAGCAAAATACTGTGATCTCATTTATATCTTTTTTTTTTTTTTTTTTTTTTTTTTCCCAGTCCTGGGGCTTGAAATCAGGGCCTGGCTAGAGCTCTACCACTTGAGCCACAACACCACTTCCAGGTTTTCTATATATGTGGTGCCAAGGAATTGAACTGGGGTCTTTGTGCATGCTAGGCAAGCACTCTACCAACCAGGCCACACGCCCGGCCTCTGATTACTACCTTTGAAAGATCACTCTGCTCCGGGATGGACTGTCTATGAATTCAGCTCACTACTTCTTTAAGCTACTAGTATTTTTAGCCAGTGTCCCCTCTCTGGGTAGCAAAACTTCCCCTTATTGGTCTTAAATTTACTACTTTTGGGTTTTAAGGGGAGCCCCCATCTGCCTTGTAGCTGAGGGTGAGTGACCCAACTGAGATCATCAATCAAGATTTTCACGGGGAACAGAGCACTGTGGTGTACACCTGTAATCTGTGCTGCGCAGGAGGCTGAGATCTGAGGATCGTGGTTAGAGGCCAGCTGAGGCAGGGAAATCTGTGAGGCCAAAAAAAAAAAAGATGTAGGGCTGTAAACAGTTGTCCAATGTTTTAGGAAGTTATGAATCATGGAGAGGAGTGCAGGAGAAAAATGGGCATGGGAGCTAGGGTGGATATGGGGGGGCCCTCCAGAGGGATGGTCTGTACTGAGCACTGCGCAAGGCTATCGTTATGGTACAAACAGGGAAATGGAGGCACGGGGAAGTCACACGACTTACCATCACATGGCACTAAGGGGTGGCAGTTGCCCAGGACTGTCTGCTCTGTCCTGACTTGTAACATCTTCTGCACCCACATTTGCGGTCTCGGATCAGGTCGAGGTCCGCTGAGGGTCGGAGCCCAGGCGTCTGCGCCTCTCTGGCGCCGCCTGCTGGTCACAGTGGGGAGCGCACCGGGCACTGGGAGGCATACACGCCCGGACTCCCGGCTCCTGTTCTTTCTCTCCTGTGATGAGAGCGCCCCCATGTGATCCTAAAGAGTCATAGTCTTTTTTGTGATGACTAAGGACCTCCTGCTTTACCTCAGCCTTAGATGGCCTGTGTGTCTATGTCTATGTGTCCTGGCCTTGAACTCAGGGCCCAGGCACTGTCCTTTAGTTGCTTTTGCTCAAAGCTAGCGTTCTACTACTTCGAGCCTCGTCTCTACTCCTTACTCCTGGTTCTTATTTTGTTTTGCTTTGTTTTTTTGCCAGTCCTGGGGTTTGAACTGAGGGTCCGGGCACTGTCCTTGGGCTTTCTCAAGGCTGGTGCTTTACCACTGGAGCCACAGCACCACTTTTGCCTTTTTCTGTATATGTAGTACCGAGGAATCAAACAAAGGTCTTTGTGCATGTTAGGCACTCTACCCAAGGCCAAACTCTTGGTTTTTTATGTTGTTAATTGGAGATA
Source organism: Megascapheus bottae (assembly GCF_031878675.1). Taxonomy (NCBI): domain Eukaryota; kingdom Metazoa; phylum Chordata; class Mammalia; order Rodentia; family Geomyidae; genus Megascapheus; species Megascapheus bottae. The sequence goes on along the minus strand of NC_143514.1, from coordinate 70,527,522 downwards.
AGAGTCTCTGGGACTTGCCCGCCTGGGCTTGGTTTGAACTCTGATCCTCAGATCTCAGCCTCCTGACTGGCGTGAGCATCTGTGCGTGGTTCTCTATATGTTTCAGACATGGCTCATGGCTTGGAGTTGGGGGAGTGCTATCTGAGACGTGTGTTGTACACGTGGACAGGAATCACACCCTTGCCCTCTGGTGTCCGGAGAATGGCTTGTGACACACAGCAGGGTCTTGTTGACCTATGGTCCCTGAAGCTCCAGTCTGATCATTTGAGGCTTTTCACCCGCCCACCACACGTGACAGGAGCTGATAACACATAGTCCAATATCAGCATTAATGACAGTTTTCAGTCCAGTATTCAGGACTATGTGCTTAACTACAGGCTGTTTTTCTTAACAATGTCTTATAAACTTCTTATTTCTCTCTGTGTGTAGGGGGCTGGGAGGGTCCCAGTACCAGGGCTTGAACTTGGAGCCTCAGTGCTTTATCATTTTATCACACCCCCACTTCTGGGATTTTAGTGGTTAATTGGAGATGAGCGCTGGTGGCTCATGCTTATAATACTAGATGCTCAGGAGGCTGACATCTGAGGATCATAGTTCAAAGCCAGTCCAGGCAGGAAAGTCCATGAGACTCTTATAATTAATTACAAAAAAATAGCTGGAAATGGAGCCGTGCCAAGTGGTAAAAGTACTATCCTTGAGCTAAAGAAGCTCAGGGACATTTCCAGGTTCAGAATTCAAGCGTCAGGACCAGCAAAAACAAACAAACAAAAAAAAAACCTAAGTCTCTTGCATTTTTCTGCCCAGGCTGGCTACAAACTGAGATGTGATCCTCACATCACAGCCTCCTGAGTAGCTAGGATTACAGGTGTGAGTTACCAATACACAGCCTGAATAATCTTGTTTCTCCTTCTTGCTTGTCCCTTGCTCCATGGTAATTTTTTCAGTGCTGGGGGCAGACCCAGGACCTTGTATACCTTTGACAAGTTACATCCCCAGCTCATTCCTCTTTTTGGAGAGGGTCTCATTGGGTAGTCCAGGATGTTCTAGAACTTTTAATCTTTCTGTCGAAATCACCCAAAAGCTATGGATCACAGGTGGTTAACTACCATGTTCATCTCCTAGTTCTGTTACTTCCTAGTGGTGGCCTTGCTCCTGCCTCAGTTTCTTCATTTTTCAGATGAAGTTAGTAGTAGTGGAGAAACTGAAGGCATAGAAGGAGCACACAGTCAGGGCCTGGAAGGTGATAAGCAGTTACTCAGTCATGCACTCAGTAAACTCAGTAAGGTTTGCCACAGATGAGACTCCGTGGTTGGCCCCAGGATGCAAATGAATGCTTGTATGGGTGGTGTCCAGAAAGAGGCAATCATGAAAATTTATTCTAGGGCTGGGAGTGTGGCCTAATGGTAAAGTGCTTGCCTAGCATGCATGAAGCCCTGGCTTTGATTCCTTGGTACCACATACACAGAAGAAGCAGAAGTGGTGCCGTGGCTCAAGTAGTAGAGTTCTAGCCTTGAGAAAGCTCGAGGACAGAGCCCAGGCCCTGAGTTCAAATTGCAGAACTGGCAAAAAAAAAAATTTAAACCAGGCACTGGTGGCTCATGCTTTTAATCCTAGCTACTGAGAAGACAGATCCATGAGACTTTTATCTCGACTTAACCACCAAAAAAGCCACAAGTGGAGGTGTGGCTCAAGTGGTAGAGCACTGGCTTTGAGAAAAGTACTAAGGGACAGCGCCCAAACCCTGAGTTCAAGCCCCAGTACTAGCATGTGTGTGCGCGCGTGCACGCTCACACACACACACACACACACACACACACACACACACACACACACACACACACACACACACACAGCTATAGCTCACCCACCCCTGTTCCCTCTGTGCCCAGTGTTCCGCAAACACCTTCCTGACCAAGTTCAGAAGGCACATGCGCAGTAAGACATCTTAACATCCAGGTCCTGCTTTCTCCCCCCGCCCCCGCCCCAGCCCCCATCCCGGGCTCTCACTCTTGAGGGGCCACTTCCAAGTGCTCAAGCCAGGGTAACAGGGGTACGGAACAAGTTAGCAGCTCCTGTCTCCAGGCTCCCCACCCCCGGCTGGCTTCCAGTCAGGTCACCCGGAAGTTGGGACCACGCCCACCCCCTGGGAGGCGCTGATTTTCCCACGCTGGCGTAGGACTGCTGGAGCCAATCAGGATGCAGGGATGCCAGAGGAGGGGCGGGGCATCAGACGGGGGGCGGGGCCAGGCGCCCTACTTTCCCCCTAGTCCAAGGGAGATGGGCTGTGGGAGCAGCGGTCAGTTCCCATCCAGAACCCGCCCGACCTCCCTTCCCCGGCAGCCTCCCCCCGTGGACACCGCGTCGACACTGCTGTCTAGGCCAGCGGACCATGTGTAGGCTGGAGGCGGAGGCGGCAGAGGTGAGGCTCCCTCGCCGCCTGTGGGGGAGGACACAGCGTGCTGCTGCCAGCACCTGCCGGACTGGGATGCTGTCCATGGCAATCGTGACAGGCAGGTGATGCAAATAAAGATTAAGTAGCTTGCCTGGGGGGTGTCATGAAGGTGGACCCCAAATTTACATTGTAGCATGACACTGGGTCCCAGGGACAAGTGCCAACATCCCCAGTTAAAGGGGTGTAATCTACCAGGGATCTTCGGGACACCCCTGGTGATACACTGTGAACATAAAGGATTTTTTTTTGGTACGTGTGTTCCAGTACCTGGGCTTGAATTCTGGACCTCGAGCTCTTCCTTGACTTTTTTCTTTCCTTCTTTCTTTCTTTCTTTTTTTTTTTTGCCAGTCCTGGGCTTGAGCTCAGGGCCTGAGCACTGTCCTTGGACTTTCTCAAGGCTAGAGCTCTACCACTTGAGCCTTAGCACCACTTCTGGCTTTTTTTTTTCTATGTATGTGGTACCGAGGAATCGAACCCGGGTCCTCATGCATGCTAGGCAAGCACTTTAACCACTAGGCCAAACTCCCGGCCCCTCTTTCCTTCTTTCTTTCTTTCTTTTTTTCTCCCCCCCCCCAAAGATGATGCTCTACCCTTGAGCCACACCTCCACTTCTGGGTTTTGACTGATTAATTGGACATAAGAGTCTCATGGATCTGTCTGCCTGGGCTGGTTTGAAATTGTGGTTCTCAGATCTCAACTTCCGGAGTAGCTAGGATTATAGATGTGACCCACTGGTGTCTGGGCTATTTAATGTGTATTCCAAACCAGGACTGATTTATGAAAGTTTCTGTCAGGGCCAAAGTTGAGGTATCTGGGTACCAGACATATCTCCTCCTGAGCTAATTTATTATTATTATTATTATTATTATTATTATTATTCAACATGTAAGTTTATGAGGGTGATGCATTTTGAACAGTGTCACCCCTTTCATTATTCTCCAATTCGGTGTTGTTTTTTCAGTCCTAGGGCTTGAACTCAGGGTATGGGCACTCTCGAGGCTAGCACTCTGCCATTTGAGTCACAGTATCATTTCCAGTTTTGTTTTGTTTTCTGTTTATATAGTATTGAAGAATCAAACCCAGGGCTTTGTGCATGCTAGGCAAGAACTCTACCACTAGGCTACACACCTGGCACCTCTAATTCTTTTTTTTTGAGGAAGCCATCTTGGCCCTGGCCCTTCCTGTCCTCCACCGTGCCTGCAGGGCCTGGTGTAGACTCTGATGACAGCTGACATGGGATAGACTCAGGATCTCTCAGCTGGTGAGGAGAAAAGACTTGACAGTAATATGGTGGCCTAATATGCTACTGACCTTTTTAGTAGCCTCATCTCTACAGTTCTGAAGCAGGTTCACTGTTCCCAGGATCCTGAGGGTCATTAGCAGTCATAGTTACCATTTGCCACAGGAGAGAGGTCAAGAACTTGAACTTTGAGTTAAAGGCCAGGGAGTCAAACCCTGGTGGTACTGCCGCTGCTTTCTTACTAGCTGTGCTATCTTGAGTTAATTTTTTGACTCAAGGCTAGCGCTCTTCCACTTGAACCACAGCACCATTTCTGACTAGTTCTGTTTATGTGGACTGAGGAATCGAACCCAGTGCTTCATGCATTCTAGGATTCCATCACGAAGCCACATTCCCAGCCCTGTTATTTTATTTGTAAAAGTGAAATATTGAGTCATTGCAAGGATTCAATGATTTAATCTATGGGCAAGTGCTTAAAACAGCACCAGGCACAGTCTATTAGGATCACTTCCATTTGCCCCTAAAAGTAAATACACTTTAACTCTAAAACTTGCTGTCTAAGGAATATTTGGAGCCAGGCACTGGTGGCTCACACCTGTAATCCTAGCTACTCAGGAGGCTGAAATCTGAGAATTGTGACTGAAAGACAGTGCAGGCAGTCCCTTAGACTTTACCTCCAATTAACTATCAGAAAGTGAAGTTGTGGCTCAAAATAGTAGAACACTAGCCGTGAGCAAAAGAACTCAGGGCCAGTACCCAGGCCCTGAGTTCAAACTCCAGGACTGGGATATATGTACATATTATATAGTTTGATGCTAGTGGTTCATGCCTGTAATCCTAGTTATTCAGGAGGCTGAGATCTAAAGATTAAAGGTACAAAGCCAGCCTGGGCATGGAATTCCATGAGACTTATCTCCAATTAACCATCAAAAAGCCAGAAATAGAGCTATGACTTAGATGGCAGAGTAAAAAGGCTCAAATACAGCACCTAGGCTTAGTATTCAAGCCCCTAGGCTTAGTATTCAAGCCCCGGGGCCAGAGCCAGGAAGGAAGGAAGGAAGGAAGGAAGGAAGGAAGGAAGGAGAAAAAAACGGAACCGAATGCTAGTGAATCACTCATATAATCCTAGCTACTTGGGAGGCTGAAATATGCACATCAAGATAAATTCAAGAGTCTTTCCTGCCTGGACTGGCTTCAAAATGCAATTCTCAGACCGCAGCCTCCTGTGTAACTAGGATTACTGGTGTGGGCTTTTGCATATATTCTTGATCAATAAGCTGCTGAGCAGGTGGGGTTTTTTTTTTTGAGTCTGTCTGGTTGCCCTGGAAGAAGACCCCAACAACTCCTGGTGTTATCATTTGAGTTGTGAGTTGCAGGGCTCTGTCCATGGTGCTGAGACACCACAGGGGAAGGAAATATCCATTGGAAACAAACCCAAGTGCAGCTTAATGTGGTGTTACACACCTCATACCAAGCTATCTGGAAGGATCAGTCAGGACAATCATAAATTCAAAGCAGCTTATTGAGATCCTGTCTCAAAATAGAAAATTGGAAGGGGCTAGGGCAGATGGTTAACAGCTGAATGAGTGGTAGAGCACTTGCCTAGCATATGCAAGACTCTGGGTGGATTCCTATACAGAAAAAAAGAAAACCTTGGAGCAAAATTAGCCTAAAGATCTTAATTGGCTTTTATTTGTGATTCTAGAATAGGCAACACCTTCTGTATAAGAGGATGTGTGTGCTAGTGAGTTGAGCAGAGGGGGGCTTTATAGTTAGAAAAGGACTGGAGAAAGCAGAATGAGATGGTTGTTTTTATTTTTAAGCTCCAGTTTATCTGGTGGTGTATGCTGTAATCTCTAATCTCAGCGGGGAGAGGGAGGAGGATCTTGAGTTCAAGGCCAGCCTAGGATACAAAGTAAGACTCTGTATCCAACAAGGAAGATGAAAATAAAGAAAAAAGGAAAATAAATTGGGACCTAACAAAAATAAGAGAGGTGGTGGCAAATAAATCTAGTTTTAGCTTTCTTGATAAAGACCTTGAAGTGACCAATCTACTTTTTTTTTTCTTCAATCCTGAGGCTTGAATTCATGGCCTGGGCACTTTCCATGAGCTTTCCCTTTCTGCTCAAGACTAGCACTTTACTACTTGACCTCCACTTCTGGTTTTCTCTTTCTTTCTTTCTTTCTTTCTTTTTTTTTTTTGCCAGTCCTGGGCTTGAGCTCAGGGCCTGAGCACTGTCCTTGGACTTTCTCAAGGCTAGAGCTCTACCACTTGAGCCTCAGCACCACTTCCAGCATTTTTGTATGTATGTGGTACCAAGGAATCGAGCCCGGGTCTTCACGCATGCTAGGCAAGCACTTTAACCACTAGGCCAAACTCCCGGCCCTCTCTTCTTTCTTTCTTTCTTTCTTTCTTTTTTCATTAGACATAGGAGTCTCACAGACTTTCCTGTCTGGGTTGGCTCTGAACTGAGGTCCTCAGATCTCAGCCTCCTGAGTAGCTAGGATTATAGGAGTGAATCACCAGCCCGGGGCAGAGCTCAGAGTTCTTAAATCACCACTGGGTTCCATTTGTGTATAGATTCTGTTTACATTGTTACAAGTGGATGCATTCCCCTGGTAATTGGTAAACTTGATTTAATGTATCTTTGGCAGTGTCATCATGCAAACACCATCAGGTATACTGAGACTATGTGGGAAGGACAGACGGCAACTGGGCCCAGGAACTCAAGGATATGATGGCCCAGTTGTTTGGTTTGGTTTTGATTTTTTTTTTGGAAACCCAGGTCTTACTTTCCTCTTCGCAGCACCTGCAGTTTCCAGCACTGTCCACTAGGGCAACGCCGGCGCTGTGCTCAGGCCGCTCTTCCTTGCCCTCATCTCGCTGGTCAGCCTGGGAAAAGAGCCCGCCTCCTATCCCATAAGGCCCTACACCGGAACTCTTGCTCTCTTTTCCTGTCTCTATCATGGCGGTGAGTGCCTGGCCCCTGGGTTTACTTCCCCTTCATCCGCCTCCATCCGTAGCTAGTCGGGTCCGCGGGACCTCCGATACCCGCAGCACGAGGGAGACGAAGCTACAGCGTTGGTTGGACCGAAACTGGCAGGGCTGCGCGGGCTGGGGAACGGGCCTGGACTGTCGCCTTCCGTCCTGTCTTAGGGGAGCTGCCGCGAGCGGCCCAGACGCCCGGCCTCGGCCGCGTTAAGGACTGGCGGGGCTGGCGGGGCGGGCGGAGCGCTCGGTACCCTTGATCCAGGCCCTTTCACGCCTCCGGAGACATGAGGCTCGCTTGGTCCGTGGTGGAAAACGAGCCTGCTTCCGCTTAGGGAAGGGCCCCAGCCTCAGACCGCTTCGGAACGGGGTGGAAGACATCGCATAGCCACGTGTTTCCTTAGCACTTCGGCTAATTCCTTTCCTCTTCATCGGCCATGCACGGGCCATTCTCTTAGTCTTCCTCCCCATTGAGCCCATGGGGGGGGGGTCATCCCTAGTGTCAGTTCCCATCTTGGGTTTCTGTGGACGCGTGCCGTGTGTGAAGGAGGAGTGGTCCTGAGTTCACTTCCTTCGTGCTCTCGGTCCACCTGGGAACCCGTACAGACACTTAGGACTTTAGGATTTAAGATGATCCCAAACAAGTGTGCATGCAAATGTAGAAAGCCCCTGTGCTGCCCGCCGTGGTGGGTTGTGTGTTGATTGTTGGCCCTGTTGCAGCAGGATCAAGGTGAAAAGGAGAACCCCATGCGGGAGCTTCGTATCCGAAAGCTCTGCCTCAACATCTGTGTCGGGGAGAGTGGAGACAGGCTGACCCGGGCAGCCAAGGTGTTGGAGCAGCTCACAGGGCAGACCCCAGTGTTTTCTAAAGGTAATGTGTGGGTTTGGTCGTTTTTAAACGAGACTGCTGTCAGGCCTATTTGGAAGTATAGTGGGCATGCCATAAAAGCATTATACTTAGGCACAACACACAGAAATATTTTCTCTGCCACATCTTAGTTGTTAAAATATAGTTAGGAGTTAGGAAGATTATATTCTATGTTTGGAAGAAGTGGATTAAATTGAAACCCCCCACTTGTGAATGGAGCCTTCGTGGAAATGGCTTTCTGGGGAAGGGGAGTATGATAACATCTGACCCCTTGTTAATCCTGTCTGCAGCTAGATACACTGTCAGATCCTTTGGCATCAGGAGAAATGAAAAGATTGCTGTCCACTGCACAGTCCGTGGGGCTAAGGCAGAAGAAATCCTGGAGAAGGGTCTGAAGGTGAGGACTCCTGGGAATAATACCAGCGGGGACTTAGCAATGTATGAGTAATTACAGTGGCAGTGATTAGAATTAATGTCTTTAGGTGTCATGTGTATTTATCTGTGTCTATGTATGTATGTATCTGTTTTAGCTTCTAAAAGGATTTTTCTGTTGTTAGCAAGGACAAGCTGTTTGGTAGTTTAAAAGGTGATCTGGTTGTCTTTTTTTGGTGTGTTTTGGGGATAGAGCTCTTTGTCCTTGGGAAGCTGGTCATGTTCCTATAAATGATTTAACATGGTGGAGGTTGTGTTCCAGGCATCATTACTGCTTTTTTTTTTTTTTTTTTTTGGCTATAGGCTGTTTTAATGCTGTGCTTGGTTACTAATGCTGGTGGAGGAGGGGGTGAGCCATGATAAGCAATGTAATTGATAATGCATTTTGCTCCCTAGGTGCGGGAATATGAATTAAGAAAAAATAACTTCTCAGATACTGGAAACTTTGGTTTTGGGATCCAGGAACACATCGATCTGGGCATCAAGTATGACCCAAGTATTGGTATCTACGGCCTGGACTTCTATGTGGTATGAATGTTTTCTATACAAATCCTGTGCTTTGTCTTGATGTTCAGGTATTGTGTTAAAGCTTTGGATTTTTTTGTGGGGGGCTTATGGGGCTTGAACTCAGTCTGGGCGCTGAGCTCTTCAGCTCAAGGCTACCACCCTCCTCTTGAGCCAAGCCCCACTTCCTGTTTCCTAAAGGTTAATTGGAGATAAGAGTCTTAGGTCCTTTTGTGCCTGGGCTGGCTTTGAACCTTGATCCTGAGATCTCAGCCTCCTGAGCAGCTAGGATTGTAGGCCTGAGCCACTGCACCCGGCTGCAGCTTTGGATATTTATTGTCTGTTTGTGTCCTCCCTTGAGAAGTGCCTCTTTGGGGTAGCTGTAAAGGCAGAGTACAGAGTAAGGTCCCTGTTGTTAAAAAAGCTTTAGTCTGGGCTCATCTTGGCATAAGGTATGTGAAGGAAAAAGAATTGTAATTCTCTGTAGTGTTGGTGCTGGTTCTTGGTGGGGTAGGGTAGGATGGGTTGAGATTGTTCTCCCAGTGCCTGTGATTTCCATCCAGAAGACAGACGGGCCTGGGTGATACAAGTATATACTGTGGTAGGATTTTAATGGAAGAATGGGCATTTATTATGGACTTTTAAAAACCTTAAATAGATGTTGGAGGAGAGGATATAATCTGAATGTTTTTCTTCAATTTGATGGTTACAAACACATTGCTTTCAACCAATATTTGCAGTGATATCATGTCACTTGAAAAAAGTGAACGTACAAATACTAGCAAAGCATAAGTTAAAAGACATGTCACCAGATGCTGGTGGTTAGGCATATGGTTTTAGTTACTCAGGAGGCATAAGATCTGAGGATCATGGTTCAAAGCCAGCCTGGACAGGAATGTTTGTGAGACTGTCTCTAAGTCCTAAAAAGACTGGAAGAGAAGCTGTGAATCAAGTGGCACAGTGTTAGTCCTAAGCACAAAAGCTTAGGGACAGCATCCAGGTTCAAGCCCCAGGACTATCACACACACATTATTTCTTTTTTTCTCTTTTTTCTTTTTACCAGTTCTGGGGCTTGAACTCAGGGCCTGAGCTCTGTCCTTGGACTTTCCTCAAGGGTAGCGCTCTGCCACTTGAGCTACACGCACCACTCTTGGCCTTTTCTGAGTATGTGGTACTAAGCAATCAAGCCCTGGGCTTCATGCATGCTAAGTGAGCACTTACCACTAGGTTATGCGCCTGGATTACACACTTTCTTGAATGTTGTGGGGCTTGAACTCAGCTTGGGTGCTGTCCCTGAATTCTCTTTGCTTAAGGCTAGTGCTCTACCACTTTGAGCCACAGTACCACTTCTGTTTCTGGTGGTTAATTGGAGATGAATCCTTGCAGCCAGACTTGCCCAGTCTGGCTTAGAACTGTGATCCTCAGATCTTAGCCTTCCGAGTAGCTAGGTTAAAGGCATAAGCCACTGGGTGCCTGGCAAGAATCATTGTTTTGGTTTAAGTAGTTTTACAACTGAGTTTCTATTGAATGTCTGTGAGTACAAGTTATCTTGGTGTCAACCCTTCCCTCACTTTCTTCTGTCAGAACCTTAAGTGTTAGAAAAAAGTGACTGACATTGGTAGATTGTATCTATAATTCTTTACTCAGAGCTGAGAGCTGAGGATTAAGGTTCAAGCTGGCCTGGGCAAAAAGTTAATGAGATTCTCATCACCAATGAACCTACAAAAACTGTCGCCTGTGAGTGAAAGAGCCAAGGTACAGCACAAGCCCCTTAGTTCAGCCTCCAGTATTGGCACCAAAAGTGGCTTGGACACTGAAGAGTAGTCATGGAGGATCCTTAGCCCTGTATTGGAAGCTAGGTGGGGAAGGAGGAAGGTGCTAGTGATCCAAATTGCCAGGCAAACTTGAAGTGCGGTGGTAGGCTTGGCAGAACACTAGTGACAGTTCAGCAGGCACTTGAACAAACAAAACCAGAGGCGTGGTCCAGAATTCATTTGGTTGCCAGATGCCTTTTTTTTTCTCCTCAGCCTTAATTGGAGATAAGAATCTTGCAGACTTTAGTGCTGGACTGGCTTTGAACTGAGATCCTCAGATCTCAGCCTCCTGAGTAGCTAGGATTACAGGTGTGAGCCACCTCCAGGTGACTCTTAAAAATAAGTCTTGTTATCTGCACTTGATTGTGACTGTCTAGGTGACTGTTTCTTATTCCTGGGACAGGTGCTGGGTAGGCCAGGTTTCAGCATCGCAGACAAGAAGCGCAGGACGGGCTGCATTGGGGCCAAACACAGAATCAGCAAAGAGGAGGCCATGCGCTGGTTCCAGCAGAAGGTAAAGCTCATTTATTTCAAGTGTAGTGTTGGGATCTGAGGTTATAAAATACTTTAGTTTCTGGTAGGTAATTGCTTTAAAGATGGGATATTTGGGCTCTTTGGTGAATGGGGCCTTCCTGGATTGGTGTTTTAAAAGACCTGGGTCTACAAATGGGGGTAACACCGAGGAGGAGGTGGCTTTTCAAGGAGCCCTTTTTTAGATCATCTTGTGGGTGAGCAGAGTAACAATTATTTTTCCATTTGATCTGGCAACAATGTGGAGTCCTGGGGTCAGGTGTGGATTCCCAGATGTGAGACTTTGTTGCAGTTGTTGGTACTGCTTCTGTTCTGAAGAAAAACTTTCTCTTCTTTTTCAGTATGATGGCATCATCCTGCCTGGCAAATAAATCCCCCTTTCTATCCAAAGGCCAATAAAATGTTCTCAGTGAAATTTGTGACTCATGTGCTTTGTGAAAGGAGCCTGCCCTTTTGCTCAAGTCCTTGGACCTCAAGCCGTTTAAAGCTCGGATGGGATGGCTGGTAACAACCTTCTTGTCCTCAGATTAGGTACTACTGGTTTCTGGCTTACCCAAGCCCCAGCATGTACTTTTTGATGTGCTGTGGTGCAGTGCCCCATGTAAACTGACTGAAGAGGGAGGGTGTGAGTTTAGAGCCATGTTGCTCCTCTCAGTGCTTAATTTAATTTTGTGTATACTGAAGGGATCCTTGTCTTCATGAGATTTTTTTTTTTTTTTGCTTAGCTGTTGAGACTTGAGAATCTAGAGCTGTGAATGTGGCTTACTTGGTAGAGGGCTTACCTAGCATATATAATGCCCTGCGTTCGATTCCGCAGTACCACATAACTAGAAAAGGCCAGATAGTGGTGCTCTGGCTAAAATGGTAGAGTACCCAGGCCCTGAGTTCAAGTCTCAGGACCAGCCAAGAGAAAGACAATTTATAGGGTTCTGAGAGGCAATGTAAGTGGATAAAAAGACCGTATTCAATACAGATTCTCTAGATTTGTTTCCAAGCCCTAAATTTTATTTGCCATGTTAAATGAGTTAGGAATTTTCTTTATTCAGTTTTGGAGTTGATATAAGGATCATGCTTTGAAAGAAACCTGGACAAGCGGGGGGCGCGAGGTGGCTCCCACTTGTAAATCCTAGCTACTCGGGAGGCTGAGATTTGAGGTTCAAAGCCAGCCTGGGTACAAAAGGACCTGAGACTCTTATGTTCAGTTAACCTCTAGAAAATGGGAAGTAGGGCTTGCCTCTAGGGTAGGCGCTGTCCCTTGAGCTGAAAAGCTCAGGGACAGCGCCCAGGTGGAGTTCAAGCCCCTTGACCCACAAAAAAAGAAAGAAGCCTGGGAAGGCAAATGCAAGAGAATCTTAACTTCAGTTAGTGACCAGAAAGGAAAACACCACCAACAAAAAATGGACCAATCGTGTGTCTTAAGTTGTAGGATACTGGGCATGAGCAAAAAACTGATCAAGAGTAGGGAACATTGAAGCCGGGAGTTTGGCTTAGTGGTAGAGTGTTTGCCTAGCATGTACAAAGACCCAGGTTTGATTGCTCAGTACCAAATACATAGAAAAAAGCTGGAAGTGGTGCTGAGGCTCAAGTGGAAGAGCTTTAGCCTTGAGAAAGTCCAAGGACAATGCTCAGGCTCTTAGCACAAGCCCAGGATTGGCAAAAAACAACAAAAAGAATAGGAGACATTGAGTCAAGCCCAAGTAACAAAGTCAGGGTGCTGGAAGCGTGTATCTGTGATCCTAGCAACTCAGGAGGCTGAGATCCAGGCATTGAGGTTCAAAGCTAGCCTGGCCTGGTTGAGGCTCTTACCTCCAGTTAACCACTAAAATCCACAGGTAGAGCTGTGGCCCGAGTGGTAGAGTAATAGAGACCCTTGGGCACAAAAGCTCAGGGACCAAAAAAGAAAGCAAGGTGAAAGGAAATAGCTAGCCAGTGAAACCAGGTCACCGAGTGTAGTGAGCGAACCTTCAGGCTCTGGCTGCTGTAGAAAGGTGGGGGAAGCTGGGCATGGTGGCTCATACCTATAATTCTAGTTAGGAGGCTGAGATATGAGGATTGTGGTTCAGCCAGCCCTGAGACTATCTCCAGTTAACCACTAGAAAACGAAGTGGCGTTATGGCCCAAGTGGTAGAGCAATAGTCTTGAACTGAAAAGCTCAGGGATGGGGCCCAGGCCAAGAGTTCAAATCCCCTGACCGACAAAAAGAAAGGTAGGGGAAACAATTATTTAGCCGCTTGTATTTAGGTCTTGTGGGTGACTAAAGTGGAATGTATAAATCATATTCCTGTACTTAAACCTGGAACAGAATGTCAGGAGCATTAGTCCGTTGAACTCCTGGTACGGTTTATTCTGTTTGGTGATGTCCCTCTGTCCAGGCAGGAGCTGTTAGGTGGTGTGGTACTGTGGGAATGCCACTAAGCAGGAGAATGGTTCTTCATGCTCTGGTGTTCACAGATGCAGGCTGCTTCCCTGGCTAGCATTATGACCTGAGCAAATACTACATCAGGTGGCAACTTTGACTCTAAAGTATTGCTGGTTCCTGCAGCTGAGTGCTAGTAGCTGTATGTGCTCTAGTAGCTGATATGTGAAGACTCAAAAAGCTGACTACCTAAGGGGTTAAGGCCAGCCCTCTGAGATGCTAGGTCAGAGCCCATAAACCATTTGCAAATAGTGTGAGCTGCCAGCCACTGGGGACAAAGCTGGTGCCTGGGGGTACAGAACCACTTTCAGAGCAGCTTGTTATGGAAACCACAGTGTGGTTGCCAGAGGGGAATGTAGGCTAACACATGGGGGAGGGGGCGCCACGAGGCCTGAACTTAGACCCTGGAGGAACCCGTGGAGGAACCTTGGGAAATAAACACCATGGTTTGTGTTTTTTCACTGATGGTGAACAAAAAGATGAGTTGCAGGCCGGGGAGTTTGGCCTAGTGGTAGAGTGCCTGCTTAGCATTCATGAAGACCCAGGTTCGATTCCTCAGTACCACATGCATAGAAAAAGGCTGGTCTTTATGTAAATTGATCTTGGTTTGTTATGTAACTCCTTATCATTGCTGTTATTTCATGTGATGAACATGTTAGAAGTTACCTGGAACCTGAAAACTGAAAAGGAGAAGGTAATCAACAACTTAAGCACAATGGATTTCCTATACCCGCCTCAATTTTCCTGCATTGCTTTGATTTTCCTTAACCTTTTGAATACTATGATGATGACATTGAAAGTAGTGGTTTTCTTTTCTTTTTTCTCATTTATTTGGTTGTAAGGCTTGAACTCTGGGCATGGATACTGTCCCTGAGCTCTTCAGCTGAAGGCTAGCATTTTTACCACTTCAGGTCACAGGGCCACTTCTGGTTTTCTGGTGGTTAATTGGAGATGAGTCTCACAGGGACGTTTCTGCCTGGGCTTGCTTTGAACCAGATCTCAGTCTTCTGAGTAGCTAGGATTATAGGTATAAGCAACTGGTCCTTGGTTCTGTGTGTGCATGTGCATGTACTCAACGCATGTATGCCAGTCTTGGGGGTTGAACTTCAGGGCCATGAGCTTCTTTAAGCTCAAAGCAAATGAAGTCTTATGGACTTTTTCTGTCTGGGCTGGCTTTGAACCATAATGCTCAGATCTTTCTGGAATAGTTAAGATTATTTATCTTTTCAGTAGTGATGCTTGAACTTGACCTGGGCTCTGTCCCTGCATTTCTTTCTTTCCTTTTTTTTTCCCTTTTCCTTTTTCTTTTGCCAGTTCTGGGGCTTAAACTCAGGGCCTGAGCACTGTCCTTGGGCTTTCTCAAGGCTAGAGCTCTACCTCTTGAGCTACAGCACCACTTGAGGCTTTTTCTATGTATGTGGTTCCAAGGAATCGAACCCAGGGCTTTGTGCACGCTAGGCAAGCACTCTACCACTAAGTTGAACTCCTGGCCTTGTCCCTGCATTTCTTTGTGCTCAAGACTAGCCATATACCACTTGAGCCATTGTAACCACTTTCAGTTTTTGAGTGGTTAATTGGAGGTAAGAGTCTCACAGGGACTTTTTAGCCGAGGCTGGCTTTGAACTTCAATCTTCAGCTTCCTGAGTAGCATATGTTACTGAGGAATAGAACCCAGGACTTCATGAATGCTAAGCACTCTACCACTATGCTACATTCCCAGCCCACCCTATTTATTTTTTTAAATGATATACTTGTTAGATGCCAGCTCTTCCATTCTTATTTTAGGAAATAATTGTGCAGTGATGAGAGGACACTTATAGTGGTGATTCTTCCCAGAGGTCTGTGTGTTATCTCAACTATTCACAACCCTAGAGGTGGCACCAGCCTCCAAACCCAGACCTTCTGAGGTTTAGTTTATAATTGCAGAAAGCTAACCTATCTATCTGTTCCTTCAAATAAACTTGTCAGCCACTTCTAAAATTAAAACAGATCAATCAGCAAAACGTTGACCCTTCCAGCCTTTATTCCAAGTCCCCATAGATGGCAAGGAATCAGAAATGGAACAAATACCCAAGTAGCCCTGAGTTACAAGAGAAGTGCTGCGGTGCAGTGTGTGCCTGAGCTCTCAGAGCTTGGGCCACTGGGGCAGGAGGGTTGTACAGGTTGAGGCTAGCCAGGCTACATTATGGGAAATGAGAGGGATTTTTTTCTTTTCTTTTCTTTTCTTTTTTTTTGCCAATCCTGGAGCTTGAACTCAGCCTGAGCAATGTCCTTGGGCTTTCTCAAGACTAGAGCTCTACCACTTGAGCCACTGCACCACTTCCAGCTTTTTTCTGTGTATGTGTTACCAAGGGAGCAAACCCAGGTCTTCGCGCATGCTAAGTGAGCACTCTAAAAGCTAATGTTTAGTACTGTTGGCTAATGCCTATAGTTCTATTTACCCGGGAAGTTTAGATCTGAGGATTGTAGTTCAAAGCCAGACTCAGCAGGCAAATACATGATAATCATCTCCAATTAATTACCAAAAAAAAAAGCCAGAAATGGAGTTGTGGCTCAAGTGGTAGAGTACTAGCCTTGAGTAAAAAATCCCAGGGACAGTGAATAGGCTCTGAGTTCAAGCCCCAGAACTAGCAAGAAAATGAGCTGAACTATGGCTCAAGTGGTAGAGTGCCAGCTGTAAGCCAGCAAGTTGAAGCACACCTAAGACCCTGACACCAGATTCCCATGCTGGCAAAACTAAAAAAGATCAACATTGGGCAGGGAGTTTGCCCTAGTGGTAGGTAGAGTGTTTGCTTAACATGCATGAAGACCTGGGTTTGATTCCTTAGTACCACATACATAGAGAAAAGCCAGAAGTGGTGCTCAAGTGGTAGTTAATTGGAAATAAGAGTTTCTTGAAGCCGTGCCTGTGGCTCAAGTCTGTAATCCTAGCTACTCAGGAGGCTGAGATCTGAGGATCAAGGTCCAAAGCCAGCCCGGGCACAAAAGTACTTCATCTCCAATTAATCTCTAGAAAATGGGAAGTGGGGCTTGGCTCAAGGGTAGGGCCATAGCCTTGAACTGAAGAGCTCAGGGTCAGTGCGGGCCAAGTTCAAGCCACATGACCCACAAAAAAAAAAAAAAAAAAAAAATCTGGGGCCGGGAGTTTGGCCTAGTGGTAGAGTGCTTGCCTAGCATGCACGAAGACCTGGGTTCAATTCCTCGGTACCACATACATAAAAAAAAAGCTGGAAGTGGTGCTGAGGCTCAAGTGGTAGAGCTCTAGCCTTGAGAAAGTCCAAGGACAATGCTCAGGCCCTAAGCTCAAGCCCAGGACTGGCCAAAAAAAAAAGTCTGATTGGCTCAGGGCCTTGGTTCTGTGCTTGAGCTGCTTTTTTCAAGTCTAGCCCTCTACCACTTTGAGCCACAGCTCCACTTAAGGCTTTCTGGTGATTAATTGGAAGTAAGAATCTCAGAATTCCTGTCAGGTCTGGCTTTCAACCTGGATCCTCAGATCTCAGCCTCCTGAGTAGCTACGATTACAGGTATGGGCCACCAGTGCATGGCTAATTTTAATTTTATTTTGGAGATAGAATGTAGTGCTTGCATATATTAGACCAACACTAACATTCAGATACATTCAGATATATATATTTTTTTAATTTTTTTTTTTTTTTTGCTAGTCCTGGGCTTGAGCTCAGGGCCTGAGCACTGTCCTTGTACTTTCTCAAGGCTAGAGGACTACCACTTGAGCCTCAGCACCATTTCTGGCTTTTTTCTATGTATGTGGTGCCGAGGAATCGAACCCGGGTCTTCATGCATGGTAGGCAAGCACTTTACCGCTAGGCCAAACTTCTGGCCCCACATTCAGCTATATTCTACCTCTAGTCCTAGGATTTTTTTTATTTTTTATTTTTTGCCAGTCCTGGGCTTGAGCTCAGGGCCTGAGCACTGTCTTTTCTTTTCCCAGTGTGGGGGGGGGGGGGCGGGGGGCGGTTGTGGGACTTGAACTCTGGGGCCTGGGCACTGTCCCTGAGCTCTTCAGCTCAAAGCTACCACCCTACCCTTCGAGCCTGAAGTTATGAGTCTCACAGACTTTAGTTCCCGGGCTAGCTTTGATGCTATCCTCAGATCTCAGATCTCAACCTCCTGAGTAGCTAGGATTACAGGTGTGAGCCACTGGGCCCAGCTAATTTTTTTTTTTTTTTTTTTTTTTGCCAGTCCTTGGACTTTCTCAAAGGTAGAGTTCTACCACTTGAGCCTCAGCATCATTTCAGGCTTTTTTCTATGAATTTGGTACCGAGGAATCTAACTCTGGTCTTCATGCATGCTAGGCAAGCACTCTACCACTAGGCCAAACTCCAGGCCCCCAATTTTTTTTTTTTTTTAACTTGTAAACCTATTGACTGGATTGAGGAAGGAAATTAGAAGTTTTTAGAGCTCTCATGTATGATAGTAGCTTTACCTCCCATTCTCTTTTTGTATGTGAGGTCAGAATTAGGAGATGAGTTGGAGTCATCTATGGTGGTACACACTTATAATCTCAGCACTGAGGAGATTAAGGCAGGAACACAGAATCCAAGGCAGCTAGGGGTATATAGTATATAGATGGATGGACAGGTAGATGGAGAGATAGATTATTCCTTGATGTGGATCCAACTTTTTCAATAAGCATTAAAAAAAGGGCTGGGCCGGAAGTTTGGCCTAGTGGTAGAGTGCTTGCCTAGTATGCACGAAGACCAGGGTTCAATTCCTCAGTACCACATACATAGAAAAAAGCCAGAAGTGGTGCTGCGGCTCAAGTGGTAGAGCTCTGGCCTTGAGAAAGTCCAAGGACAGTGCTCAGGCCCTGAGCTCAAGCCCAGGACTGGCAAAAAATAAAGGGGGGGGGGGTGGGACTGGGAGTTTGGCTTAATCATAAACTGCTTGCTTGCCTAGCATGCATGAAGTCCAGGGTTGATTCCTTGGGCCACATATATAGAAAAAGGTGGATGTGGTGCTGTGGCTTAACTGGTAGAGCTCAAGCCTTAAGAAAGCCCAAGGACAGTGCTCTGGCCCTGTGTTCAAGCCCTGGGATTGGCAAAACAAATAATTTAAAGCATAAAAACCTTTCCAGTAAGCATACTTGGCACAGATGAAGGGCTCAGTAAGTGCGCAGTGGTTGATTTTACAGATGAGGCTGTACGAGATGAAGTCACTGGGCCCCTGTGGCTAAGGTGAGAAAGCCATGAAGTACAGGAATGGCACCAACCCTGAGACCCTGAGCCTATGACCCTCTAGACTATGTTGTAAGTACACACACCCCTACTTCCTTGCTCTTTTCCACAGCTCCTTTCCTGATCTCCCCTTCAAGAACCCTGGTATGTGTGCCCCGGCCAAAGGGGCAGCTATTGGTTAGTGTGTGACTTTGCACTTACGTACTCCAGGTAAGTGGCAAGGGCAATATGCCAGTTAACCTCTTGCTGCTGCATAAAAATTACCATGATCTCATGACCTCAAGTTTCTGAGGGTCAAAGTCCAAAATGGGTCTCAGTGGCTCTAATTAAATACCATCATCCTCTCTAACTGAACTTGCCTTTTTTTTTTTTGGCCAGTCCTGGTCCTTGAACTCAGGGCCTGAGCACTGTCCTTGGTCTTTTTCCTCAAAGTTTGTGCTCTACCACTTGAGCTACAGCACCATTTCTGGCTTTTCTATGTACCCAGATGGAACCTGAATCTTCATGCATGTTAGGCAAGCCCACTCTACCACCAGGCTAAACTGGACCCCATGCCCTTGCCTCCTTGTTTCACTGGATAGAGCCTTTGTGATCCAGGACAATCCTCTGTCTTCAGATCAGATTATTAGCTATCTTAATCTGCTCGGCCACATCACATGACATATTCCCAGATTAGAGTTTGCACACTGAGAGGGCATTATTCTGATTGCTGCAGGTAGGAAGAGGAGTGGACAGGTCAGGGGCTAGTTCTTGCTTGGGCCACCATATTCTCAAGAACTATAAGTACTGTGAGAATTCTATGTTCAAACCTGCCTTCTAACTTCATGAAGTATGTCTGTTGAGATAAAAGAATGGACTAGAATGACTGATTTATTTAATGGTTTGCTAGTTATGTATATTTTTTTCCTTTTTAGGCAATCCTGGAGCTTGAACTCGGACTACACACTGTCCCTGAGCTTCTTTTGTTCAAGGCTATCACTCTTATCAGTTGAGCCACAGTGCCACTTCCAGCTTCTATTTATGTGGTACTGAGGAATTGAGCTTAGGACTTCTTGCATACTAGGCAAGCACTCTACCACTAAGCCATGTTCCCAGCTCTTGTTTCACTCATAACATCTGAACATTCAGATACGTTGGCGCGCGTGCATGCGTGTGTGTGTGTGTGTGTGTGTGTGTGTTGGTCCTCTAAGGCTTGACCTCTAGAGTCTGGATGTTATTCTTTTGCTTTTCTGTTTAAAGCATGTGCTCTACCATTTGAGCCACAGCCTTTTCTTTCTTGGTACATAATTAGAAATAAGAGTCTCATGGACTTTCCTACCTGGGCTGGCTTTGAATTGTGATCCTCATTTCTCAGCCTCCTGAGTAGCTAGGATTATAGTTTTTTTAAAAACTATTTTTTAATTGACATTGTATAGGAAGGTTTCTCTGTGATATTTCCATACTTATGTATGATGTACCCCATCTCCTTCACTCCCTATCACTCCCACTCATTTCCTTGGCCCTGAAAGCTCTGGAGGGCCTCACCTGAAGCCATGTCCACAGCACAGATCTTGTTCCTTGCACCCACAAGGCCAGTTCGAGGGAAGCAGGTAACAGGCTGGGGGCACTGTCTCCATTTTGATACTGTCTATCTCTGTGTGCCTCTCTACTGGCTACAGGGCTGCCTGGTTTGTTTTCAGAGTTGTGTTTGGTTGCTGGGGCTTGGGGAAGTTGCGTATACAACCCAGAGCCTTGTAGGGTCAGATACCCCACTGAGCTCTACCCCTAGCCTGAGCTGCCTGTTCTTGAACCTCCTGTACTTATACATTACCTTCCACAGGCCATTCTCAGGCCTATATAGTCACCAAAACCTGGTTATCACCTCTTCTGGGGCTCTGGAGATGGATTACTCGCAGTCTCTGTCTTTAAGGAGCACAGGTTGATGAGGAGGAAGAGGATGGCTAATAAAGGTTTTTCACAGAAAGTGATTCTCATGTTGAGTCTTAACTAGGCCAGGAGGCTGAAGGCTTGAATTTTGTGTTGACAGGCTCTGAGACCAGAGTGGGGCATGTCTGGGGAATCCCAAACGAGTCTTGGTGTCTAGAATAGACAGAAGGCAGAAGTGAAACATGGATCGTGACAGGCCATAGGATCCTGGAGGGGCTTAAACCATTCTTCCCTTGTGGCCTCAGTACCAGTGAGAGAGAAGTCATGCATTCAAGGCCTCAAGGCATGCAGACCTGGACTTGATCTCCCCAAGTGTAATGTGCAGCCAGGGCTTAGAACTGGGCATACAGACCACAAGAGCCATAAAGGGGATTTACCCTGGAGTCCCTCTGGCAGCTTTTTGGGGTGGGGTGGGGAATAGCTCTGTGGACTGATGATTCCATCTAAGAAGGTGAGATAAATGGCTTTTGAGAAGTTTCAGGAAAGCATAGCATGCTTTACTGAGGGCAGAGTCCAAAACAGCCCTCTGAATTCTGAACCAGGATCCTGTTGAATGGCAGCTTGTGCCTGCCTCCCTCCCTCCCTTCCTCCTCCCTTCCCTTCCCTTCCCTTCCCTTCTCCTTTCCCTTCCCTTCCCTTCCCTTCTCCTTTCCCTTCCCTTCCCTTCCCTTCCCTTCCCTTCCCTTCCCTTCCCTTCCCTCTCCTTCCCTCCCCTCCCCTCCCCTCCCCTGCCCTCCCCTCCCCTCCCCTCCCTTCCTCTGTTGGTCATGGGGCTTGAACTCTGGGCCTGGATGCTGTACCTGAGCTCTCCAGCTCAAGGCTAGCACTCTACCACTTTGAGCCACAGCAATACTTCTGGTTTTCTGGTGGTTCATTGGAAATAAGATTCTGATACCCAGAGTTCAAGCCCCATCACACACACGCACTCTTTTCACACTCAGGCTGGCTTTAAATGGCGATTATCAGATCTCAGTCTTCTGGGTAGCTAGGATTACAGGCATAAACCACCAGGGCCTGTTTTGAGTAGTTAGTTTCTTGGGTTTATTGGAGGTTTTTCTTTTTTGTTTTTGTTTTGTGGGTCCTGGGGCTTTAACTGGGTCTGGGCACTGTCCCAGAGCTCTTCACCTCAAGACTACTGCCCTACCCCTGAGCCTCAGCCCCACTTCTCATTTTGGAGGGAATAATTGGAAATAAGAGTCTCAAGTTCAATGGAGCTCCCGCTGGTAATCCTAGCTACTCAGGAGGCTGAGATCTGGCATCTAGGTCCAAAGCCAGCTCAGGCATAAAAGGACCTGAGACACTTTGTCTCCAGTTAACCTCTAGAAAACAGGAAATGGGGCTTGGCTCAAGGGTAGGATGGTAACCTTGAGCTTAAGAGCTCAGGGACAATGCCCAGGCCCAGGAATTGGGGAGGTAGCTTTGTGCTGAGGAGCTCAGGGACAACCACAGGCTGAATTCAAGCCCATGACCCATGACCCACAAAAAATAATAAAAAAAATAAAGAGTCTCAGGTTCTTTAGTGCCCAAGCTGGCTTTGAACCTTGATCCTCAGATGTCAGCCTCTTGAGTAGCTAAGATTACAGGTGTGAACACTGACCAGCTTGTTGTTTTGTTTTTGGTGTTTTGTTTTGTTTTTGCCAGTCCTGGGGACTGAACTCCCAGCCCTTGAGTAGTTTCTTAAAGAGTCTCCATTGGGAGTTTGGCCTAGAGGTAGAGTACTTGCCTAGCATGCATGAAGACCAGGGTTCAATTCCTTAGTACCATCTACATAGAAAAGAGCCAAAAGTGCTGCTGTGGCTCAAGTAGTAGAGCTCTAGCCTTGAGACAACCCAAGGACAGTACCCAGGCCCTGAGCCCAACCCCAGGAATGGCAAAAAAAAAAAAAAAAAGGGAGAAAAAGAATCTCATGGAGTTTCATACCTGGGCAGATTTCCAACTATGATCCTCAGATCTGTCTCTGAGTAGCTAGGATTACAACTGTGAGCCACTAGTACTCATCTGGCCCTGCCTTCCTTCAAGGGGAAACATGGGCAGAGAGAAACCCCAACTGCTCTATGAGAAGCTGTTAGATCTCTACTGACCACTGTTAAGCCCAACCTTGAGTAATTCCAAGTACTTTCAGTTCTCCTTTATCACCTGCCTGGCCATTCTATCAGCTAGTTAGTGTGGGAGGGCCGGATGCCAACAGCCAGCTGGCTCTATAGCACCCCTCCAAGCCGCTTCAAGCCAGACCTCCCTAGGCTCCCAGAAGTTTCTGTCTCTTTCTACCTCCGAGGTCTCATCCAAGCTGCTCTCAGACTTGTGGCTTGAGGTTCCTCTTGCTCAGCCTTTCAAGTAACAAGACTACAGATGTGCGCTACCATGCCTGGCTTTAAAACAGAACACAGAGAACCTTTCTTTGCAGCTGTGAAAACAATGCTCATTCAAGTTAGTCACTGGTATCTTGCCCACATATGCCTTCCAATCAATGAGGCTCCTGGACATAGATTGGTTTGTTTTGTTCCTTTTGGGGTTGTAATCACAGCTGGTAATATAAGAAACAGAGCACCTTGAGTGTAGTAGAGAAAGAGATAGGAATAAGAACCTGGATGTGGCAATGACCTGGAGAGCCCGCATAGAGAGCATCAGGACAGTGTCCTTCAAAGCCTGTGTATGACTAGACACGGGTGGCTCACTCCTGTAATTCTAGCTACTCAGGAAGCTGAGATCTGAGGATCTCACTTCAAAAGCCCACGCTGGAAAGTCTGAGACTCTTATCTCCCATTAGCCACCAGAAAACCACAAATAGTGCTATATCTCCAAATGGTAGAGTGCTAGCCTTGAGCAAAAAGAGCTCAGGGACAGGGCTCAGGCCCTGAGTTAAGTCCCATGAACGACAAAAAAAAAAAAAAGTTAAATAAGCTGGGCATGGGGCCGGGAGTTTGGCCTAGTGGTTAAAGTGCTTGCCTAGCATGCATGAAGACCCGGGTTCAATTCCTCGGTACCACATACAGAAAAAAAGCCGGAAGTGGTGCTGAGGCGCAAGTGGTAGAGCTCCAGCCTTGAGAAAGTCCAAGGACAGTGCTCAGGCCCTGAGCTCAAGCCCAGGACTGGCAAAAAAAAAAAAAAAAAAAAAAGCCGGGCATGGTGGTTCATGCCTATAATCCTAGCTAATCAGGAGACCTGAGATCTCAGTATCATGGTTCAAAGCCAGCCGTGGTTCAAAGTCTGTGAGACTTTTATCTCCAATTAACCACCAGAAAACTGGAAGTGGTGCTGTTGTTCAAAGGGTAGGGCTGTAGCCCTGAGATGAAGAGTTCAGGGACAATCCCCAGGCCCTCATCTGACAAAAAAAATTTTTTTAAATGTTGAATCAAGGGCTGGGAGTTTGGCCTAGTGGTAGAGTGCTTGCCTAGCATGCATGAAGACCCAGATTCTGTTCCTCAATACCACATACATAGAAAAAGCCAGAAGTGGTGCTGTGGCACAAGTGGTAGAGCGCTAGCCTTGAGGAAGCCCAAGGACAGTGCTCAGGCCCTAAGTTCAAGCCCCAGGACTGGCAAAAAATAAAGTTGAATCAAGTCCTATTTCAAGAGCATAACATTTCTTTATTATTCAGTTTTTGGCATCAAGTATTGTTGCCTCAGCTATGAGTTTATTCAGCAATCATAGGGCCCCATTTGATAAGAAAATAAATGGAAAAGATTTTTCTATATCCTGCTCAAAAGCAGGAAGTAAAAGGATTGGAGGTGTGGCTCAGTTGGTACAGTGGTAGCCAACGAGTGAAAGCAGCAGGTATGGAGTAGGAGTCCCAGTCTTGGACTTTTAAAAAAAAAAAAAAAAGAAGAGAAGAGAAAATCAGGAACTAGAAAAGGGGGAAGAGGCAGGCACTGAAGGCTGAGAGAAGGGAGCACTGGATGGTAGTAATTGACTGCATAGAAGTTACTCAAACATGAGGCCAAGATCCCAGTGCCCCAAGAGTCACCAGTCCCCACTCTTGGAGTGAATCAGAAAGACAACTGAGGCCTAGGTTCCAGCCTCATTGGTTCCAGTTACCAGATTAAGCCTCTATTTGTCTTCCTGTAAAATAGCAGAGTTAAGGCTTCTTTTGAAGTGAATTAACCTTTAGAGTCTCCGCCCTGGCTGGCAGTGCTGAGCTTCCTTTTGGCTTTGTATTTGCTGTGATGGGAAGGTCCTACACCACACATCCCCATCTATCTCCCTGGCTTAGGTGGCTCTGCTCTCTTTCAGGCCTTGAACTCAAATATCTGGTGCAAGGCTCTGCTGCTTGGCTATAGGGCCCCTTCTCTCGAGAGAGTGTGTTCCTGGAGGGCTGCAGGTGGTCATGCTGCTTTGAGCACAGTCGTTCCATGTGGCCAACTTTGCAGCTGCCTTATGTCAGCCCACACCCTGTTTAACACTGAAGCATCGTCCTCCCAGGAAACAGGTGAGAGTTTAGCGGTTGTGGGGCATTTTTATGAAGATTGGGGCGGGGGCGGGGTACACTGAGACTGCCTTTTCACCTCAGCTCTCCACAGAGTGCAATGGTGCCTCAATGTCACTCCTCAGCCTCTCTACCTGCCCTGCCAGCACCTGGAGTAGACCCCCACTGGTGTGTCACCTGCCAGATTTCTTCCTTCAGGATCTAGGCCTAATGGATCCACTCCACAACCACCTGTCATCAGGTTGAGCTGGCCTGCCTTTGCCACAGACACTTGCTCACTCAGTTACTGTTTGTTGCAGTACTGAGATGGAACACAGGGTCATGTGCCTCCAGGGAAGGGCTGAGCCACTGGGCCACACCTGGCCCTTCACTAGCTCCTAGTTCACCAGAGGAGAGGAAGTCTAAGAAAAAGATAAGAAGCTGGAGCCAGACAAGATGGCTCAAGCTGTCATCCTCCCTACTCAGGAGACTGAGGTCTGAGAAGCTCAGTTCAAAGCCAGCCCAGGCACTAAAGAACATAAAGAACGTGAGACTCTTATCTCCAATGTATATCCCTAGAAAATGGGAAGTGGGGCTGTGGCTCAAGGGATAGAGCAGTAGCCTTGAGCTGAAGAGCTCAGGGACAGCGCCCAGGCCCAGAGTTCAAGCCCCACAGACCTCCCCCCCAAAAAAAAAAAAATGGTGAGAAGCTGGATGCTGGTGGCTCACACTTGTAATTCTAGCTACCCAGGAGATAGATCTGAGGGTTATAACTCAAAGCCAGCCTGGGCAAAAAAAGTCCATGAGACTTATGTTCAATTAACCAGCAAAAAACCAGAAATGGAGGTGTGGCTGATCGATAGTATCAAACTTGAATGAAGAAGCCAAGTGACAGTGTCTTGGCTTTGAGTTCAAGTCCTAGTACTAGCATACTGAGAGAGAAAGAGACAGAGACAGTGAGACAGAAACAGAGACAGAGAAGAAGAAGAAAGGAAAAGAAAGGAAAAAAGCATTTGAAGTTTTGAAAGGTTAAGGTCTGTGCCTCAGTTCCAAAGCCCACACTGCCCTGAGCTCTAGTCCCATCACTGTGTGCGCCACACCCAGCTCCTTCTCTATTAAGGAAGATAGATGAACAGATGACAGTGACAGAGAGGACAACCATTCTGCTGACTCTCCAGTACTTACAATGTGCCAGGTGTGCTAAGCATTAATGCCCGGCTTCACCCTAATCCTGCAACAGGGATGTATAATCTGCATTTCACAAAGGAGAAAACGGAGTCCCATGGAGGATGTCTGATCTACCCAAGCTTACCAGCCAGAACAGAAAACCCCATCTGCTTGTCACCAGAAGTTTCTACACTTCCTATTGTCAGAGAAGTCACCTAGGAGATGCCATCCAGTGCCTCATTCATTCATTCACTCATTCATTTTTCTCCTGGGATGCTTCTCTGTCCTGCTGTAACTCAGCAAGTTGAGAAAGACATTCTTTTATTGGATCATACTAGGAGTTGAATACAAGGCCTCTCCACCTCATCTGACTTTATTTTCCTCAAGGCTAGTACTCCATCACTTTAGCCACATCTGGCCTTTTGCTTTTTGGGTGTAGATCACAGTCTCTCAGATTTGTCTGCCAAGGCTGACTTTGAACAGTGGTCTTCAGATTTTAGTCTCCTGAGCAGCCAGGATTATAGGCATGAGCAACTAGAACCCTTTTTTTTTTTTTTTTTTTTTTTGAGTACTTAGGCCTCAACTCAAGTCGTGAGCACTGTCCTTGGGCTTTCTCAAGGCTAGAGCTCTACCACTTGAGCCACAGCACCACTTCTGTCTTTTCTATGTACTGAGGAATCAGATCCAGGTCTTCATACATGCTAGGCAAACACTCTACCACTAGGCTAAACTCCTAGCCCTTTCTTTCTCTCTTCCTTTCTTTTTTCTTTCTTTCTTTCTTTCTTTCTTTCTTTCTTTCTTTCTTTCTTTCTTCCTTCCTTCCTTTCTTTCTTTCTTCCTTTTTTTCTTTCTTTCTTTCCTTCTTTCCTTCTTTCTTTCTTCCTTCCTTCCTTTCTTCCTTTCTTGCTCGATCCTGGTCACTGTCCTTGAGCTTCCTCAAGGGTAGCACTCTACCACTTGGGCCATAGCACCACTTCCAGCTTTTTTTGTATATGTGGTACCAAAGAATAGAACCCAGGGTTTTGTGAATGCTAGGCAAGCAGTCTACCACTAGGCCATGCTCCTGGTCCTCTCATCTTTTTCTTAGACTTCCTCTCCTCTGGTGAACTAGGAGCTAGTGAAGGGCCAGGTGTGGCCCAGTGGCTCAGCCCTTCCCTGGAGGCACATGACCCTGTGTTCCATCTCAGTACTGCAACAAACAGTAACTGAGTGAGCAAGTGTCTGTGGCAAAGGCAGGCCAGCTCAACCTGATGACAGGTGGTTGTGGAGTGGATCCATTAGGCCTAGATCCTGAAGGAAGAAATCTGGCAGGTGACACACCAGTGGGGGTCTACTCCAGGTGCTGGCAGGGCAGGTAGAGAGGCTGAGGAGTGACATTGAGGCACCACTGCACTCTGTGGAGAGCTGAGGTGAAAAGGCAGTCTCAGTGTACCCTCTCTCCCCAATCTGTTCCCTTATCTGTAAAGCAGGCAGTGATTATGGAATGGAATAGCTGTCTCTATAAGTTCATTTAATATGTACAAAGCTGGAAAATCAGTATTTACTGAGTATCTACTGGGTTCTATAAACAGGAGACTCAAATACAGGACCTCCTAAATTTAAGTCATTTTAAATTGTGGCAATTGCTAGTACCAAAATAAAACAAGATGAACTAACAGAAGGTGTGATTACTAACTGGATACATTTTATATGTATTAAAAGTTTGAAAGTATCATTGGTACTTGTTACATTGTATGTGTGTATCAATGTGTCCTCCTCTACCAAGTATATAATCTACCACTGAGCTGTAGCCCTGCTTTTCTACATGTAAGTGTTTGTGTGTGTGTGTGTGTGTGTGTGTGTGTGTGTGTGTGTGTGTGTGTCTCCCAGTTGCTTTAATTCAGTTCTTGCTCCTGCTTGGCTGTTTCACTCAAGGCTGGTGCTCTACCACTTGAGTTTTTTGCTAGTTAATTGGCGATAAGAGTCTTGGGCTTTTCTACCTGGGTTGGCTTTGAGCCTGGATCCTAAGGTCTTGCTTTGACTTTTATGGTAGTTTTCAGCTTTTACAGCTACAGATGCTCCCAGGACAGCTCTCCTGAGGGCAGGTGATGGGTCCACCCTCTCTAGAAGCTGAGCTTCAGGGCGTGCCTTACACTGTTGATGGGAAGTGAACTGCAGGTTCAAGGCATTTTGTGGGAAGCACAGATGTTGAGTTACCTACTGCTCCCTACCACTAGCCGTCTCCAGCTGGGCAAATTACTCAGGTGAGTTTTTCACCTGCCCTGCAGAGGAGCACAAGAATTTCTTTATAAGACCCTGTGGCTTCCTATGAATTGTTGTTTTATAGGAAAACAGGTTTATGCCAGCTTCCTAACATATGATGTGTCTCCCTACAACTCTAGAAAGTAGGAGGAAACAGTTTCAGTGACTTTAATATCTTGATTGGGAGCCAGGATTAAAAAGGTGGAGTTGGAGGCTGCAGATTTGGTTGTTACTGATTCCTAGCCCTGTATTTTTTTTTTTTTAATATCACCATCCAGGTTGCCTCAGACACTGCCAGTTTGCTAAAATACAATGGCAGAGCCCAGTGCATAGTACAGGAGAGGCTGAGGGAGGAATGCTCTCTCACATTAGTGTCCCTCTCTCAGAATGAAGTCTGTTCAGCCCAAAGGGATGTCATGTAGATGATCTGAGCTCTTCTCTGTTATTGATGGCTGACTTTTTTTTTTTTTTTGCCAGTCCTGGGCTTGAGCTCAGGGCCTGGACACTGTCCTTGGACTTTCTCAAGGCTAGAGCTCTACCACTTGAGCCTCAGCACCATTTCCGGCTTTTTTCTATGTATGTGGTATCGAGGAATCGAACCCGGGTCTTCATGCATGCTAGGCAAGCACTCTACCACTAGGCCAAACTCCCAGCCCATGGCTGGCTTATTTTTGTTGCTATTTTTACTTGTCTTCCAGGGTTTTGAGTTATCCTAAAACCAGTCTAGGTTTGCTATTTTCCAAAATTAAAATATCTCAAATTTTTTTTTTTTGATCTGTCGTGGGGCTTGAACTCTGGGCCTGGGTACTGTCCCTGAGCTCTTGAGCTCAAGGCTAGTGCTCTACCACTTGAGCCATAGCACCACTTCTAGTTTTCTGGTGGTTAATTGGAGATAAGAGTCTCCTGCACTTTTGTGCCCAGGCTGGCTTTGAACCAGTGATCCTCAGATCTCAGCCTCCTGAGTAACTAGGATCATAGACATGAGACATTGGTGCCTGGCTCTTTTTTTTTTTTTGCGGGCAGTGGGGGCAGGGGTACTGATCCTGAGGCTTGCTCTCAAGGCCTGGGCACTGTCCTAAACTTTTTTCACACAAAGCTGGTACTCTACCACTTGAGCCAGAGTTCCACATCTGGCTTTTAGGTGGTTAATTGGAGATAAGAGTTTCATGAACTTTCCTACTTGGGCTAGCTTTGAACAGCTATTCTCAAATCTCAGCCTTCTGAGTAGCTAGGATTACAGGTGTGAGCCACCAGCATCCAGCTAAAATAATCTTAATTGTTCTCATTCCAGGCTCTAAAAGTTGGTTAGAGCTCTTCTCAGATTTCTAGATGCATATTGAAGCTGACCTTATGTTTAATAATTACTTTAGCTGGGTGCTGATGCTACTATGGAGGCTGAGAACTGAAGATTGGAAAGCAGGAAAGTCCATGAGACTCCTATCTTCAAATTAATCACCAAAAAAGCAGGAAGTGGAGCTGTGTGTGACTCAAGTGGTAGAGGAGCTGCCTTAAGTGAAAAAGCTCAGGGACAGTGCCCAAACCCTTGAGTTTAAGCCCCAGGACTGACATGTGCGTGCGCACGTGCGTGTGCGCACACTCACACACACACAGAAAATTAGTGCAGTGTTCCACCAACTTTCATTTGACGCCATTTGTGATTTTTCTTCCCCAGTAAAGTAAGGCTTAGCTGGACTCTGGTGGCTCAGGCCTCTGATCCCTAGCTACTCAGGAGGCTGAGACCTGAGTATCATGGTACAAAGTCAACCTGGGCAGGAAAGGCTGTGAAACTTTTTTTTTTTTTGCCAGTCCTGGTCTTAAGCTCAGGGCCTAAGAACTGTCCTTGGATTTTCTCAAGGCTAGAGCTTTACCACTTGAGCCTCAGCACCACTTCTGGCCTTTTTTCTATGTATGTGGTACTGAGGAAGCGAACCTGGGTCTTCGTGCAGTGCTTTGGCCTTTCTCAAGGCTAGAGCTCTACCACTTGTGCCACAATACCACTTCTGGCTTTTTCTGTGTATGTGGTACTGAGGAATTGAACCTGTCTTCATGCATGCTAGGCAAGCACTCTACCACTAAGCCACACTCCCAGCCCTTGATCTTTTTTTCTCTCTCCATGTTGTTTTAGGCCAAATTCCTGGTCCATTTGTTTTTGTTTTTTGGATGGGAGGGCTTGAACTCTGGGCTTGGGCATTGTTTCTAAGCTCTTCAGCTCAAGGCTAATACTACCACTTAGCTTTGGTGCCACTGGTGGTTAATTGGAGATAATAGTCTCATGGACTTTTTTTGCCAGTCCTGGGCTGGAGCTCAGGGCCTGAGCACTGTCCTTGGGCTTTCTCAAGGCTAGAGCTCTACCACTTGAGCCACAGCACCATTTGAAGCTTTTTCTATGTATATGGTTCCAAGAGTGCATGCTAGGCAAGCACTCTACCACTAGGCTAAACTCCTGGTCCTCATGGACTTTCTTGTTGTTGTTTTTGTTTATGTTTTTATTGTTGAGACCTCTCTGGGAATATTTGCAATGTTCTGTGTCCCGAGTATGGTTCAGGGCAGTTAGTCAGCAATTCTGCTTCAAGAATCAGCCTGCATTCCTTGATACCAGTACTTTATGTTCAAAATAGAATTTAAAAGGATAAAGGTGGCACAGAAGAGACTCTAGGCTTAGGACTAAAACCCAAATCCTTTTTTCACACACCTTTTCCCATGCAGTCATTCATTCATTCATTCATCCGGTCAGAGCTCCCTCCTAACACCCTCCCCCACCTCCCAATGGGGACAGAACTAAGAGCCTTGTACATGCTAAGCAAGCATTCCACCACTGAGCTGCAGTCTCACCCTTGTAAGGCCTTTTCTTACAATGCTGCTGCTGATATGACTGGATTGTACTAGGCTTCAGACAGTCAAAGCTGGAGAGGTTGTTCATTGAACTTGATAAATCAACAGCCCAGTGACAAGGCAAATCAATATACTGGTAATTTAAACTCTGACAAGGGTTGCTTGCTGAAGGAGCTTGGGGCTGGGGTCCATATAGAGGAGGGGGATAGGAGGGAAAGCTTCCAGCAGAGTGAGTGAGGGCCCAAAGAAGCAGTTCCTTCTGTTGTTTATTGTTCCTCTTATTAGCACTGTAGGAATAGATGATTTACTTTTTTACTAAGTAGAACAGCACTGCTCAGGGATGAGGGTGAGTGGCCGTTTAGTCTGCTCATGTCCAAGATGTGCTGATTTGGGTTACGTGGGTGTGGGGCAGATCCTCGGAGGATTCTCATATGGAATAAGCGCATTCGGTGCTTTTGGATGAACCCTGTTGTGGAGGGAGCAGGTGGTTATTACTTTCAGGAATTAAGATGTTTAACTTCTGATGAATCCCTTTCTTTCTCTGGTCCTCCATTGTTCAACCTACTCAGTTTTCTTTTTCCTTCGAGCTGGCATCTTGCTAAGTAACTGAGGCAGGCTTGCCACAGCCTCCCCAGTGATAGATTTAGACTTCAGAGATTCAAATTCAAATCCCTGCCCTGTCGTCAGCCTCACTTTGCTCCTCTGCAAAGTGGGGCTAATCCTTCGGAGGAGATGGGAATTAAGACTGTCTACCGGCGCCTAATGCCTTCTACTCAGGACTGCGGAGGACTGCGGACTGGAGCCCACCTGGGCCCACCTTCAGGTGTGGAGAGCGCGGGCGGGGCGGGGCCGCGGGGCGGGGAGCGGGTTTAGAGTCCTGGATCCCAGGTCCCATTACTTAGTGGGCTCCACGGGGCCGGGCGGTCTCGGGCAGGACCAGCGCCGGCGCAGGTCTCGGGCCGGACCGCGCAGGGCTCTGGGGGCCCTGGTCTCGGAACGCGAGGCGTCCCGGCTGCGGGCGACTCAGGGGTTCGGAGGATCCCGACCCCGGCCGGCGGGCGAGGCCTGCACGCGGCCATCCCCGCGCGCCCCGCGCCCCCCGCGAGCCCCACGCGCCCCGCGGCCGAGGCCCGGAAGGGGCCAGTCGCGCTTCCGTCTCCGCCGGGGCCACACGGAGGGCGGAGCTCGGCCCGAGGACGCGACGCGAGCCCAGTTCCGGCGAGGAGGCCGCGCCAGTGACAGCGATGGCGGCGGAGTCGGCGCTGCAAGTTGTGGAGAAGCTGCAGGCGCGCCTGGCCGCGAACCCGGACCCCAAGAAGGTGAGTGGGGCGCGGCGGGCGCGGGCGGGCGTTGGGCGCGGCGCGGGCCCTGTAACGGTCGCGGGCGGCGTCGCCATCGGGAGCCGGGGGGGGGCGGCTCCGGGCTCAGAGCCCCGCGGGTCCTGGGTGGTCTCCCCGCGGCGGGCCCGCGGGCGCCCCCCTCCCGGGCCGGCACCCTGGGAGCCTGGCGCCCCTCCAAAAGGACCGCAGCGCGGGCTGGGCGCGGGTCGCGCGCGCTCCGCACCTGCGTGGCCCCCGGACGGCCCTGCGCGGGCGACCCCCGGCTCCCCCCGGCGGGCCGGGGGATCCCGCGCTCCCCGGGAGCCCCCGGAGCCCAGCGGGACGCAGCCTTGCGCCGCCCGGCAGCGCTCCACGAAGTTGGGTCTTGCCGAAGTGGGGGGGGCAGAAGTTGTGGTGAGACCTGCTGACCTCGTGGGGAGCGGAGAGCCGCCGCTTGCTCCTCGGGTCCGGGGGCCGCCCCGCTCGCGGGCTCCCGGCTGGTCTCGGGGCGCTCAGCCGCCTCGGGAGGTGCACCCTCGTCCATTCCCTCTCCTCCCTCGCTCCTTCCCGGTGGGTCAGCTCGACCTGATCGCCATTTCCCAGGTTTTCCCGGAGCGCTCCTGCACCCCGGCCCTCGCCTGTCACCCGAAGCTTCCTCCTTCCTCCCTGGGTCCCCCCCACCCCCTCGCGGGCTCCAAGATCTACTTTTCAGGAAGCTCTGTGCGTTATCAGTCAACTCCGAAAGCTTAAATGCTTTCAACTAACTGGTGTGACATGTCCCCCGAGCTGAGCTTCGGTACCTAGTGGGCCAGGCGCGTTTACAAGTCGCTTTTTACAATGACCCTTTGTAGACATCTTGTAAATGGCCATTACTTCTGAGCACCGGTTTCTCTCCCCAAATGCTGTAATATTTGTGACTGTTGAACATCTTGACAAGTAAGTTTTATATAACCACCCCCATTTTTGGTCTTTATTTCTATCCCCCCCACCCTCTTCAATGGTGTATGTAGCTTCTAAAGGTGTTTTCCCACTAGAATGGAAAGTCTGCAGTGGCTTTTCAGGTACTGTAGTTGTTAAACATGAAGCGTCAAGTCAGCTCAAGTACATTTACTTGAAACATTAGTGATTTGATTTCCCTTCCCCCCACTCTATATCTGGGGCTTGGCCTGGGGGCCTGGGCACTGACCGGAGCTGCTTTTTTTGTTCAAAGCTAGCACTCTACCATTTGAGGCACAGCACCACTTCTGGCTTTTTTTGTGTATGTGGTACTGAGGAATCAAAGCCAGGGCTTCATGCATGCTAGGCGAGCACTCAACCACTAAGCCACATTCCCAGCCCGTTTTTGGTTTGATTTTTTTTTAAAGTTTTAGCTTTTTTCTGACCAGATAGAAAAGCAGATGAAGGGACCAGGTGTTTGGCCTAGTGGTAGAGTGCTTGCCTACCATGCACAAAGACCCGGGTTCCATTCCTCACTACCACATACGTAGAAAAAGCTGGAAGTGGTGCTGTGGCTCAAGTGGTAGAGCTCTAGCCTTGAGAAAGTCCAAAGACAGTGCTCAGGCCCTGAGTTCAAGCCCCAGGATTGGCAACAACAACAAGAAAGAAAAGAGAGAAAGAGAGAAAGAAAGAAGCAGATGAGCATCAGGGTGCAGTTCATTGGCAGACTGCTTACTCAGTATGAATGGCCCAGCACTGAAAAAGTGGAGGGAGAAATCACTGAACACTTGTAGATTTGCATTGTGAAGTACTATGAAGATTAGAAAACATTGAGGGATTGGTTTTTTTCTTTTTTTGCAGGGGGGGGGGGTGTCAGTCATGGGGCTTGAACTCTGGCCCTGGGTGCAGTCCCTGAACTCTTCAGCTCAAGGGTACCACCCTACCCCTGGAGCCACAGTGCCACTTCCAGTTTTCTAGTGGTGGTTAATTGGAGATAAGAGTCTCACAGACTTTAGTGCCTGGGCTGGCTTTGAACATTGATCCTCAGATCTCAGCTTTCTGAATAGCTAGAATTACAGGTATGAGCCACCTTGCCCAGCTCTTTCTTTTTCTTCATTTTTGTGTTGGTCTTGAACTCAGGCCTAGGTGCTGTTCCTGAGATTTTTTGCTCAGCTCTACTATTGTTCCACTTTCAGCTTTTTTTTTTTTTTTTGTAGTTAATTGGAAATATCTTTACTACAGCCTGGGATGGTTTTGAACACTGATCCTTAGATCTCAGCCTCCTAAGTAGCTAGGATTACAGGTGTGAGCCACCAGCACATGGCGAGAGATTTTTTTGGGGGGGGAGGGGGTCATGGGGCTTGAACTCTGGGCCTTTTCAGCTCAAGGCTACTGACCTACCCTTGAGCCAAGCCCTACTCCCCATTTTCTAGATGTTAATTGGAGATGAATCTCAGGTCCCAGGCTGGGAGTTTAGCCTAGTTGTAGAATGCTTGCTTAGAATGCACAAAGACCCTGGTTTGATTCTTCGGTACTACATACATAGAAAAAAAGCCAGAAATGGTGCTGTGTGGTAGAGCTGTGCCTTGAGAAAGCCCAAGGACAGTGCTCAGGTCCTGAGTTTAAGGCCCAGAACTGGAAAACAAAAGTCTCAGGTCCTTTTGTGCCCAGGCTGGCTTTAAAGGGTGATCCTCAGATCTCAGCCTCTTGAGTGGCTAGGATTACAGGCATGAGCCACCCTGCAAGAGATCCTTTTTTTTTTTTTTTTTTTTTTTTTTTTATAGGGCATAATAGTTGGCATTCAAAAGTGAATACCAGGGAAAGTTGCAGTCTGGCACCCTGGTCTTTTTCTTTTCAGCCTTCAGTTAACCCAACAAGCTCCCACAAGTTGTGCTTGATTATAGAGCAGCATTGAATTTGCATCCATATCTTGCTTTTACACCATTATCAGCCAAAGGCCTTGATTCCACACCAGTATTCATGAGTCTTATGGTGTTGAACATCATGGTTCAGGTTAGAACTGTTCTTACTGTACATTCATCTGCAATATAGCCATACTTGGGAGAGATCCCAAGCAGAGCAGCTAACTTTTTTTTTTTTTGCCAGTCCTGGGACTTGAATTCAGCGGTTGGGTACTGTTCTTGTGCTCTACCACTTGAGCCATAGCACCACTTCCAGCCTGTGGCCTGTGTGCCTGTGCGCGTGGTCACGTGTGGTCATGGGGCTTGAACAAAGCTACTGTCCTACCCCTGGGCTTAGGTGTTGTCCCTGAGCTCTTCAGCTCAAGGCTCCCCCCCTACCCTTGAGCCAAGCCCCACTTCCCATTTTCTAGAGGTTTATTGGAGATAAGAATCTCTGGTCCTTTTGTTCTGGTAGTTGAACTTCAACCTCAGATCTCAGCCTCCTGAGTAGCTAGGATTACAGGCATGAGCCACCACCCAGGTTGGCTTTTTTTTCTGTGTATGTGGTACCAAGAAATCAAATCTGGGTCTTCATGTATACTAGGCAAGCACTCTACCACTAGGCCACGCTCCTGGTCCTCATTTGGCTTTTTAATTTACTTTTTCTATCAGCTGTGGGGTTTGGGCACTGCACTGTACCACTTTGAGGCACAGCTCCTCTCCTGATTTTCTGGTGGTTAATTGGAGATAATATCACAGACTTTGCTTCCTGGGCTGGCTTTGAATTGTGATCCTCACATATCAGCCTCCTTAGTAGATAGGTTTATAGGAGTGAACTACCAGCACCCTACATTACTTGGCTTTTGTTCCTGCTGTTGAACTAGAGCTGATTTTCATGGCTGTCCTGTGGTAAATCTTGAATATGACTACGCAGAGTGCTTAGAAAACTATCCCTGGTACAGGGATTTGATATTAGCAAGTTTCCATCCGTTTGAGAATACCAAGTGCTGTGTTAATGCTTCTTGCTTGAAAATACTGGGAATGAGAAGTCCTTTCTTGTGTTGAGCTAGATCAGTTTGAAAGTTTTGGATTTGTTTTTCTGGTTAGTTCACTCCTGCTCACCTGAAGTCCTACAGAAAGGCAGCAACACTCAGGGTCACGCTAGGTGTGGAGGTGCACACACCCTGCAGCCTGCAGCTTCTGGCAGGCAGTGCTGAAAGTGCATGCCTCTGCATTTCTTCTTCTCCTGGTGCTCTTCTCCTGTGTTGTCTTTGCAGAGGTGGGACTCTGAACATGTGGACTGTGATTTGTCAGGCAGCACAAGGCTGAGGAGCTGCTCCTCTGCTTTCTTCCAGGCCCGAGTTGGGCAGATGGTACTATTTTATTTTCCTAATGACAGTGTTAGTAATGTTGGGTGCTTCTCAGCTTGTGAAGCGACATCAAGCCTCACTGCTCAGTTTCATTGTGTTAATTAGGGAAAATCATGGAGCTCAGACATGGGAGAGGAGTTGGCAGAACGGCCTTACTCTGAATGTGTGCATGCCTTTAGGGATGGTTCACACCTGTAATCCTGGCTACTCAGGAGGCTAAGATCTGAAGATCATGGTTCAAAGCCAGCCCAGGCAGGAAAGTCCATAGATTCTTATCTCTAATTAACCACCAGAAAACTGGAAGTAGTGCTGTGGCCTTGAGCAAAATTGTTCAGGGACAGCACCCAAGCCTGGAGTTGAAGCCCCATCACTCGCAACAGAAAAAAAGAAGATGACAAAGATGATCAAAAGGAATTGGCAAGTTGGGTACTGGTGGCTTATGTCTGTAATCACAGCTGCTCAGGAAGAATCTGAGATCTGAGGATCCAGGTTTAAAACCAGCTCAGCCTGGGTAGACAAATCTTAGAGACTCTTATCTCCAGTTAGCCAGCAGAAAGCCAGAGTGTGGCTCAAGTGGTAGAGTGCCAGCCTAAAGTGGAAAAAGCCAAGCAAAGAGCTCAAGGCCCAGAGTTCATTTCCCAGTAACAGTACCTATATACACAGATAGGAAAGGAAAGAAAGGAAGAAAGAAAATTGACATTAGTCTTTGAATCTATAGTTTGGATGACAAATAGGTGTATATACAGGCAGGTATGGTGGTACACATTTATAGTTCCAACACTCAGAGGCTGAGACAGGAGGACCAGACATTCAAAGCTAGCCTGGTTTTTACACAATAACACTCCTGTCTCAAAAGAATCATACAGAAAGGCGATACACAATTTTTCTTGTATTGGATTACAGTGGAGATAGAATTTGAGTGGAGGACATTTTCATTCAACTTTAGAAAGTTGTACACTACTACCCAGATAGACCACTTGACCTCTTAGGTCTAGTTAACCAAGATTACTGTCTGTATTCCAGTTAGTCTGCCTAGCAACTTGGTGAAGTAAGTAATTATGGAAGTAGAATGACCAGAAAAACACACTTGTTACTCCACCTATTAGCAACACAGCATGGCAGCTAAGAGACTAAGCTACAAGGGCTGGGGAACAGGACTTGTTATGGAGTAGTTTAGGGTAAGGATCCCCACAGGTACCTACTTTGAATTACTTAACTGTGCAGCACTCCTTATCGGGCAAATGTTCCCACCCACTCTTCCTGGAGAAAGGGAGCAAGTAGGAATGGGCTGAGCCATGTCTGGTGGAAGATCCACATCAGAGCGGTCAGCTGATAGGTGAAGTGATGCATTATCAGCATGAGGAGCTTTTACAGTATCACAAAAACTATGACAGAGTACCTCACTTTTGTCTCAAGTAGAGACAAGATCCAGTTTCTTCTGCGGGTGGTGTAGCAAGTTCAGAGAGGTTACCAGCTTGCCCAAGATCAGCTGCTAAGAAGGTGATGGCCTCTCTGACTTTGGAACTCCCATCTTAACAGCTCTGTTATACTGAATTTGACCTAGTTTTCAGGACTGAATAAAGGAAATGTGGGCAAACCCAGATTTCCTTTCTAACCACCCTGGCATTTTGTGTTCAATGTCAACACAATCCAAGCCCAGCTCTGAATCTGGCTGCTCAGGATTACTCTTGGCTTCCCACTAGAAAGCATTGTGAGGCTGGCACCCTGCTGCTACTGTCTTCCTGCAGAGGCCTCTTCTCTCTACCACCCTCTGCCAGGCCCAGGGGAAGTTCCTCTAAACTTGGTATCTTTCTCATAAATCTCTGTTATAATGAGACAGATAAAGTTGCCAATGACTAGCAGAGTAGGCAGATTCCTGTGCCTCCCGTGTCTTCGCCTTGGTGTGGCAGAGCAGTTGAAAGTACAGTCTGAAGCTAAGGACTCCAGTAAATCCTGTCCTGTCTGTGTCCTGGGGCTAGTGACAAAACGTTTGGAGCCTGTCCTCACTTGTGAACTACCTAGTAGCCATTCTCATTCCTGGAAAATGCATAGCACTGAGTGAGCAGTGAGCCATCAGAGTTGATTTTCTTTCTTTTGTTTCTCTCTCTCTCTCTCTCTCTCTCTCTCTCTCTCTCTCTCTCTCTCTCTCTCTCTCTCTCTCTCTCTCTCTCTCTCTCTCTCTCTCTCTCTCTCTCTCTCTCTCTCTCTCTTGCTTTGCTTTCCTTTTTGTTCAATCCTGGGGCTTGAACTCAGCCTGGGTGCTGTCCCTGAGTTCTTCAGCTCAAGGCCAGTGCTGTACTATTTTGAGCCACAGTGCCGCTTCCAGTTTTCTGATGATTCATTGGAGGTAAAGAGTCTCACAAACTTTTGTGCTAGGCTGGCTTTGACCCATGATCCTTAGATCTCAGCCTCCTGAGTAGCTGGAATTACAGGTATGAGCCATCAGCACCCAGCTAAAATAATCTTAATTCTCTAATTCAGGCTTA
Source organism: Megascapheus bottae (assembly GCF_031878675.1). Lineage (NCBI taxonomy): Eukaryota > Metazoa > Chordata > Mammalia > Rodentia > Geomyidae > Megascapheus > Megascapheus bottae. The sequence continues at coordinate 70,488,501 of NC_143514.1, read as the reverse complement.
TCCCTAAGTTTCTTTAGCTCAAGGCTAGCACTCCTGAGCCACAGTGCCACTTTTGGCCTTTTCTGTTTATGTGGTACTGAGAAATTGAACCCAGGTCTTTCATGCATGCTAGGCAAGCACTCTGCCATTGAGGCACATCTCCAGCTCTCATCAGTTATTCTTTTATTATTATTATTATTGTAATTAATAAAAGGGTTACATGATATTTGCCAGATAGAAGGTGCATTAATTCACATACATTGATACCCTTTCACATGTCTTGGTACCCTTTACCCTTCCCCCCCACCGCCCCCCTCCATCAGTTATTCTTGTTCATTCCTGTGAATGTGATTGTGATGTGACTTTATAAAAGCTAATGTTTGGGGCCAGGAGTGTGGCCTAATGGTAGAGTGCCTAACATGCACAAAGCCCTGGGTTCCATTCCTCCATATCACATGCACAGAAAAAGTTAGAAGTGGTGCTGTGGCTCAAGCAGTAGAGCTCGGGCTTTGGGAAAACCCAAGGACAAGCTGGGCGTGGTGGCTCATGTCTGTAATCCTAGGTACTCAGAAGGCTGAGATCTGAGAATTGCTGTTCTAAGCCATCCTGGGCACTAAAATGAGACTCTTATCTCCAGTTAATCACCAGAAAACTGGAAATGGCCCTGTGGCTCCAGGGGTAGCCTTGAGCTGAAGAGCTCAGGGACAGTGTCCAGGTTCAGAGTTCAAGTGCCATGACCAACCCCCCCCCCAAAAAAAAAAAAAAAAGGAAAAAGAAAACCCACAGACAGTGCCCAGGCCTTGAGTTCAAGCCCCAGGACTATCAAAAACAAAAGCTAATGTTTGTTTTATTTTTTTGCAGCTATTGAAATATTTGAAGAAACTCTCCACTTTGCCCATTACAGTAGATATTCTTGCGGTAAGAACGATGCAACTTTAAATATTATAAAACTCTGCCCACAGTGTTGTTGTTACTGAGGAGTGTGGAGTAAATTTAGAGGATGGGCTTTGGAGCCCTACACAAAGATTGCATAATTATGATCTTGTTTGCATTAGATGTCCAGTCTAGACAGATTCAAAGACAGAAAGGAGGCAAATAGTTATCTGGGGCTGGTGGGACTGGAGGGAACAGAGTATCTTCATAGGGTGGTAGAAATGAGGGGTAACAAGTGAAAGGTATTCATAGTCCAACAGTCCCAAGCCAGAGTCATTGATGCCCGCTAGCTGGTCAGGCCAGCTGTCAGTTCCTAACTGCCTTCCAAGGTGGCTGTAAAGTGACTACAGAGGAGAATGGCTCAGGGCAAAGGACACAGATACCAGCCCCAAGCTTCATTTCTGCCTTCTGTTTTGGGCCCAAGGAAGAAGTCAGTGTTTCTCAGCAGGCATGTTTATATTCTAGCTGAAGTAAGGATTACATTGTATAGGAGTGTTCTAGAAGTCACTCAGTTATTTACATGGTTAAAATGGAGACTGATTGCAGTGCTAGTGTGTTGGAAATGTTAGACAAATACCCTACCACTTAACTATGCCTATTAATGTGACTTGTATTTCAAAATTAAAATAATGAATAAAAAGAAGATTGGCTTTGCAACTTGGATTCAAATCTTCAAATCGCGTTTTGCAGTGTAAGTCCAGTGAAGCTAACTCATCTTCTCCCAGGTTATAAAGAGCTTCAGCTCAGCCTAGATCTGTCTATCATTTGTCACATTGTTAAAGTTCTGGAAGTCTTTTAATGACAAGTTCCTCTGAGTTTGGATGCATTGTTACTATGTATCACTAGAGACTTGTGCCATAAGACAACAAAGTAACACTATATTCAGGACACTTCCAAGGTGCCATGAGTTTATATAACTTATTCTCATCATTTCCCCTATCAACTTCTGTGTGCCATTTGCCATTTGCAGGAGACTGGTGTTGGGAAGACAGTAAACAGCTTTCGAAAACATGAGCAAGTTGGAAGCTTTGCCAGAGACCTAGTAGCCCAGTGGAAGAAGCTGGTTCCAGTGGAACGGTAAAAATATTTCTATTTAGATTTGTTTAGCTTTGTTTTCTTTCCTTTTCTTTCTTTTTTTGTCAGTCATGGCGCTTGAATTGTGGGCCTGGGTACTGTCCCTGAGCTCTAAAGCTCAAGGCTGGTGCTCTACCACTTTAGCCACAGCACCACTTCCAGCCGTTTCTGTGTATGTGGTACTGAGAAGCTTCAGGCAGGCAGTCTACCACTAGGCCACACTCCTGGCCTTTTTTTTCCCTAATGTGCTGATCCTGAGGCTTGAACTTAAGGCCTGGTCACTGTCCCTTAGCTTTCTCCCTCAAGGCTGGTGCTCTACCACTTTAGTCCGCTGCTAGCTTTTTTGGGTTGCTAATTGGAGAAAAGTCTTATGAACTTTATTGCTCAGGAGCTGGCTTTTGGACAGAGATCCTCAAATCTCAGCTTCCTGTGCAACTGGGATTAACAGGAATAAGCCACCAACACCCAACAGCTTTAAATTTGTCTTTAGTATTCCTCTTCCAACTTTGTATTTAAAATGCCTGTTTTGCATCATTATAAAAAGAATCCATGATCATTGCAGAACATTAGAAAGAATTTAAAATAGAGATAAGAATAAAAATTTCTAATTTGTCATTTAAGGATGAGCACTAACATTTCTGGCTTTTTTGTTGTGGTGGTAACTTTAGTTGTTCTGGAGGTCTTGACTACCTTCTCCTAGCTACATCCCAAGTCTTCCAATTTTTCTTTCCTCCCCTCCCTCTCCCTTCCTTCCTCCCTTTTCCCTTCCCCTTCTGCGCCTACCCCCTCCTTTTTTTCCCCTCAGTTTTGGCGCTTGAACTCTGGACCTGGTTGCTGTCCCTGAGCTCTTCAGCTCACCTTTGAGCCACAGCACACCTTCAGGTTTTCTAATGGTTAATTAGAGATAAGAGGCTCACTTTCTGTAGTGCCCTGCCTGGTTTTGAACCTCTCTGTCCTCACATCTCAGTCTCCTGAGTAGCTAGGATTGCAGGCGTGAACACCACATCCAGCCTTCTTTTCCATTTTCTTGTTTCTTTCCTTTCTGTATTGTAGCTTCAACTCAGGCCACATTCTTGTTTAGCTTTTTCACTTGATCTTCACTCCTGGCTTTTTGCGAGTTCATTGGAGATGAGATCTCTTGGTTCTGTTTGCTGGGGTGTCTTCCGCAGATTTCAGCCTCAGCGTGCCTAGGATTATTTAGCTGCTGCCCCTTCCTGCTCACTTTTCTTTTTTCTAGTACTTGGCCTAGGTGCTATTATTGAGCTCTCTCTCTCTCTTTTTTTTTTGGTCAGTCGGTCATGGGACTAGAACTCTGGGCCTGGGAGTTGTCCCTGAGCTCTTCAGCTCAAGGCTACTGCCCTACCCCTTGAGCCATTGAGCCGTGGATCCACTTCCTGTTTTTGAGTGGTTAATTGGAGATGAGTCTCAGTACTTTGGTGCCTGGGGCTGGTTTTAAACCTTGATCCTCAGGTCTTAGTCGCCTCAGTAGCTAAGATTACAGGCATGAGCCACCGCACCCAGCAGTCCGTGAGAGAGTCTCTCTCTCTCTCTGTCTCTCTGTCTCTGTCTGTCTGTCTGCCTCCCCTCTACCCAAGTGAGCACTGTCCTTGGGCTTTCTCAAGACTACAGCTCCACAGCACCACTTCCAGCTTTTTCAGTGTAAGTGGTACGGAGGAATGGAACCCAGGACTTTGTGCATGCTAGGCAAGCACCCTATCACTAAGCCACACTTGCAGCACTAAGGTTTGTACTGGGGTCTGAACAAGGATTACACTGGTGTGTATATCTGTTTTTTTCTTCTGGTTTAGAAACAGTGATGCTGATGAACAGGACTTTGAGAAGAGCAGCTCCCGAAAGCGCCCTCGGGATGTTCTTGAGCGGGAGGAAGAGGAAGGGGACCGCCAGGAAACCTGGAAAGCCTCCGGCACCCAGTCCTACAGCCCTGAGCACAGACAGAAGAAGCACAGAAAGCTCCCAGAGCTAGAAAGACCTCACAGAGTGTCTCACAGCCATGAGCGGAGAGATGAGCGAAAGAAGTGCCACCGAGCATCTCCACCGTATTCTTCAGACCCTGAGTCTTCTGACTATGCCCACGTGCAGTCCCCGCCAGCTTCTGCTAGTCCCCATCACCACCAGGTGTTTATGAACCATTACCGGCCTCCAGAGGAGGACCACGAGCCCATCGTTCCCCACCAGAAGCCTGGGAAAAGCCACAGTAATGTCCTTCAGGAGAGACTGGGGTTCAGTCAGGAACGGCACCTGGGGGAGCCCCAGGGCAGAGGGGTGATGAACCAAAACAAGGAGCACAAATCTTCCCACAAGGAGAAGCGCCCTGTGGACGCCAGGGGAGATGAGAAGGCCACTGCTCTGAGCAGGGAAAAGTCACATAAGGCCCCCACCAAAGAGGAAAGCCGAAGGCCACTCTCAGGGGACAGTGGGAAGGAAAAACAATCCTCCGGCGCTGTCAGGAAGGAGAAGGAGAGAGAAGGCAACAGTCTCAAGAAGAAGCTTTCATCCACTTCGGAGGTTGCTTCTGACAGCCTCCTTAAAAAAACAAAACAGAAGGATTTGGAGAAGAGCAAATCCGACAAGACTAAGCAAGGTGTGGATGGGCTAGACATGAGCAAGGGGGCTGGAGACTTGATGCCCAAAGCAAAAGAAAAGGTCTCCAACAACCTAAAGGCTCAAGAAGGGAAGGTGAAGACTTCTCATTCAGGCAAAAAGTCCCTAAGCTCCTTTCCCAAAGAGGAGGAAGCAGACGTGGACGATGAATTTGAGCAGCCCACCATGTCCTTTGAATCATACCTCAGCTATGACCAGCCCCGGAAGAAAAAGAAGAAGATTGTGAAAACTTCCACTGTAGCTCTTGGAGAAAAAGGGCAGAAAAAAAGTGAATCTAAAAGCACTAGTAAAAACCTGGACTCAGTTCAGAAATTGCCCAAGGTGAATGAAAACAAGTCAGAGAAGCTGCACCTGGCTGGATCTGATTCAGCCAAGCCAAGAAAGGTAAGCTGGCAGTCAGGGCCGGCACAGGTCTGCCTGCCCCCCTCTCCCGGGCTTGCCTGGCCTCATTGGCTGCCATAGAAATAACACCCATGGTAATTTCTGGGGGAGGCTCCCATAGTAGAGGGCCTTGCTAACAAGTATGGCGCCTGGGTCCAAATCACATCACCACCCTAAAAAAATGACAATTTTCAGCCAGGTACCGGTGGCTCATGCCAATAATCCTAGTTACTCAAGAGGCTGAGAGTTGGTAAATACAGTTCAAAGGCAGCCCAGGCAGAAAAGTCCCCGTGAGACTCATCTCCAATAAACTATTCAAAAAGAAAAGAAAAAAAAAAAAAGGCCAGAAGTGGCATTGTAACTGAAGTGGTAGAGCTCTAGCCTTATAGCACAAAGAGGCTCAGGGACAAAGCCCAGGCCTTGAGTTCAAGCCCCAGGACTGGCCAGAGAGAAAGGGAGGGGAGGAGTTTTCTGGGCTAGGGATATGGGTCAGTGATAGAGTATTTGCTGAATGTGAGGCTCTACACCCAAAACATTTTCATTGGTCCCGTCTGCATTTGTTCCTTGACTTAGCGAGTGTCATCTGGGACTAAGCCCTGCCCAGTCTGAGGTGGGCCGTGTCTTGTTGCTCTTGGGACGCCCTGTAGGAGAGCATGCGCAGTGGGAGGGCCTCTGCTCACTCTCTCTCATAGGTCCCCATGGATGCCGTGCCAGTGCTGCCAGACCTGCCATTGCCCGCGATCCAGGCCAATTACCGCCCACTTCCTTCCCTTGAACTGATATCTTCCTTCCAACCAAAACGAAAAGGTGATTTTCTACATCTCCTTTTCAAATGGGGGTGGGGGAGTGAAAAATCTCATTCGTGCTCTGTGACAGTGTTTCATCAGATTTCGAGTACATACATTTTGGCTCAGGTGGAATCCCAGCACTGGTCTGTACAAGGTGTTTGACCTTGAGTAGTATTTTCATTTCTTTGAACCTCAGTTTATATAGCCCATAACTGGGAGCAGTAATGATATTTGCCTAATATAGTTAAGGTAATCCATACATGATAAAGCTTTTAGCTCCAGATTTTTTGGGGGGAGGAGAGGAGGCAGGGCTTGAACTCTGTGCCTGGGCACTGTCCCTGAGCTCTTCACCTCAAGGCTACCTCTCCGCCCCTTGAGCCACCGAGCCACTTCCAGTTTTCTGGTGGTTAATTGGAGATAAGAGTCTCACAGACTTTGAACCTCGATCCTCAGATGTCAGCGGTAGCTAGGACATGAGCCACTGGTACCCAGCAACTCCAGATTTTTTTGTATGGCAAGTCTTCAATAAACCTTAGCTGCTGCTGTTATTAGTAGTCCTTTATTCTGTATGTCCGGTGATTTTTATATTAAAAGAGAAATGTCAGCTGGATGCAGTAGCTCACACCTGTAATCTTAGCTACTCAGGAGGCTGAAATCTGAGGATCAATGTTCAAAGCCAGCCTGGGCATTAAAGGACACAAAAGTCCTTGAGACTCTTACCTCCAATTAACTCCCAGAAAACCGGAAGTGGGGTTGTGGCTCAAGGGGTAGGGCAAAAGCCTTGAGCTGAAAGCTCAGGGACAGCACCCAGGCCCAGAGTTCAAGCCCCATGACCTACTGACAAAAATAAGCAAATAAATAAATAAAGAGAAATGTCAGCCAGGCACCAGTGGCTCACATCTATAATCCTAGCTACTCAAGAAGCTTATTTCTGAAGTTGAAAGCCAGATGGAGCAGGAAAGTCCTTGAGACTTTTTTTTTTTTTTTTTGGCCAGTCCTGGGCTTGAGCTCAGGGTCTAACCCTGTCCTTGGACTTTCTCAAGGCTAGAGCTCTACCACTTGAGCCTCAGCACCACTTCCAGCTTTTTTTCTATGCATGCTACCACTAGGCCAAACTCGGAGCCCCAGTCCTTGAGACTTTTAACTCCAATTAACCACCAGAAAACTCGAAGTGGAGCTGTGACTCAAAGTGGTAGAGCATTAGCCTTGAGCAAAACAGCTCAGAGATAGCATGAAGGCCGAGTTCAGGCCCCCAAACAAAAAGTCTAGTTAATTTTAATTATTTATTAACATTTGGTGTCAGTACTGGGGCTTCAACTCTGGGCCTAGTTATTGTCCTTGAGCTTTTTCACTCAAGGCTGATGCTCGTCACTTGAGCCTAGCCTTCCTTCTTGCTTTTTGCAGGTTAATTGGAGATGAGTCTCACAAACTTTCCTGCCATAGCTGGCTTTAAACCATGATCCTTAGATCTCAACATCCTGAACAGCTAGGATTATAGGCATGAGCCAAAGTGCCTGGCTCTGAGACTCTTACCTCCAATTAATCACAGAAAAAATTGGAAGTGGGGCTGTAGCCCAAGTGTTAGATTGCTAGCCTTGAGCAAAAAGGAGCTCAGGGACAGTGCCCAAGCCCAGAGTTGGAGCCTCAGGACCAGCAGTAAATAAACAAATAGAAATAAAACCCTGTATGTGTGCATCATCAGGAGGTGAACGGAATCACAACTCACACACTGTAAATGTGCAGACACTGAATGATTACTTCAACGAAAATGAGGGAGTGCTGTACATAGGGTCTATGATACTAAGATATACATGGGCTTATTTTTGCCAAGGGCCTAGAAGGATCCATAGGAATTGGTAACATTGGTTGTCTTTGAGACTGGGGCTTGTGTGACACTCTGGTTTTTCTTGCCCTGTAGCATTCTCTTCACCCCAGGAAGAAGAAGAAGCTGGATTCACTGGGCGCAGAATGAATTCCAAGATGCAGGTGTATTCCGGTTCCAAGTGTGCCTATCTCCCCAAAATGATGACCTTGCACCAGCAGTGCATCCGAGTGCTTAAAAACAACATTGACTGTGAGTAGTCGCCTGCTCTTCTCAAGCTCTTCCCACCCACAGCCCTGTCACTGGGTGGCCTGGGCATTAGTCAGCACCCTCACTTGGGATGTTTCTTCTGCAGCCATCTTTGAAGTGGGAGGTGTCCCCTATTCTGTTCTTGAACCTGTTTTGGAGAGGTGTACACCTGATCAGCTCTACCGCATAGAGGAATGCAATCACGTGAGTGTCCCCTCTCGGGGGAAGAGGGCAGTCTTTTGGCTCTGTCTTTAAAAGTAGCTTTGTCAGCAGGGGGTGGTGGGGGGCAGTAGGGTGCAGTGGGGTGCGGTGGCTCATGCCTGTAATCCTAGCTACACTGGAGGACCTGAGACTCTATCTCCTATTAACCTCTAGAAAACAGGAAGAGGGGCTTGGCTCAAGGGTAGAAAGGTTGCCTTGAGCTGATGAGCTCAGGGACCGCGCCCAGGCCGAGTTCAAGCCTTTTTTTTTTTTTTTTTTTTTTTTTTTTTTTTTTTTTTGCCAGTCCTGGGCTTGGGCTCAGGCCTGAGCACTGTCCTTGGACTTTCTACTTTTATATGGTACCAAGGAATTGAACCCGGGTGTTCGTGCATGCTAGGCAAGCACTCTACCACTAGGCCAAACTCCCGGCCCCGAGTTCAAGCCTTTTTGTCTCTGTGTATCTGCCAGGGATGGAGGGCAGGTCAGAGGCCAGATTACTGTTGCGGGCATGTTTGTTTTACCTTAGGACCTTCAGACAGGTATTTTCTATCACCTGTTCTTTTTTTTTTTTTTTTTTTTTGGTCACTGGGCTTGAACTCTGGGCCTGGGCGCTGCCCTGAGCTCTTCAGCTCAAGGCTTCCTCCCTACCTCTTGAGTCACAGTTTTCTAGTAGTTAATTGGAGATCAGAATCTCAGTCTTTAGTGCCCGGGCTGGATTTGAACCGTGATCCTCAGATCTCAGCCTTCTGAGTAGCTAGCATTAAGGCATGGGCAACCATGCCTGGCTTCTTCTTTACTTAGTAGGCAGACCTCTTGGGTTAGAATCATTGTGGGAGTCAGGAGGCGAAAAGCATTTCACTGCCTCCCTTGAGCTTGCCTGCTCACGACGGTCATAGACATGGGAGAATGCAGCAGTGGAGCACTTGCTCTGTGCTGACACTCTGGTGTCTGAGTATCTCTTAGGTGTGCCCATACCTTGCAGTTCCCTTTAATGCAAATAAGCTTTCCTGACTATGTCATGTGTCTCTGCTCAGAGACCTCTGAACCATGGCATCTGCTTTGCCACCAGCAGTTCAGTGTGTTGCTGGGGAAGCTCCTAATTAATTCACAGCTATCCAGAAGCTGCTGACATAGCACCTCACACTTTTTTTTTTTTTTTTTTTTTTTTTTTTTTTTTTTTTGCCAGTCCTGGGCTTGAGCTCAGGGCCTGAGCACTGTCCTTGGACTTTCTCAAGGCTAGAGCTCTACCACTTGAGACTCAGCACCACTTCCAGCTTTTTTCTATGTATGTGGTATGGAGGAATCGAACCCAAGTCTTTGTGCATGCTAGACAAGCACTCTACCATTAGGCCAAACTCCTGGCCCACACTTAACATTTTCTACATTTTTTTTTTTTTTTTGCCAGTCCTGGGCTTGAGCTCAGGGCCTGGGCACTGTCCTTGGACTTTCTCAAGGCTAGAGCTCTACCACTTGAGCGTCAGCACCACTTCCAGCTTTTTTCTATGTATGTGGTACCGAGGAATCGAACCCGGGTCTTCATGCATGCTAGGCAAGCACTTTAACCACTAGGCCAAACTCCCGGCCCAACATTTTCTACATTTTTTTGGCCAGTTCTGGGCTTGAACTCAGGGCCTGAGCATTAAAAATGTTTTTCCTACTACAGTTGTGGGAAATAGGCCACAATATAGGCTACTAGGTAGAGTAAAAAAATCTTGGAACATTTGTTGTTCCTAAATGGAAACCAGATTGTGTAAGACTACTTGATGTAAGTGACATGTGTTGTCTTGGCTTCAGGTATTAATTGAAGAAACAGACCAATTATGGAAAGTTCATTGCCACCGAGACTTTAAGGATGAAAGACCAGAAGAGTATGAGTCCTGGCGGGAGATGTACCTGCGGCTTCAGGATGCTCGAGAGCAGCGGTTACGATTATTAACCAAAAACATTCGATCTGCACATGCCAACAAGCCCAAGGGTGAGAGACAGGGGATGTGGTGACCCCAAAAGGTCTCCTGCATTTGCAGGTGGTCAGGGCTGTGCGTGTCTTCTGCTGCAGTGCCTGCTACCACACTATGGGTTTGTTGATGCTGATAATCCCCTGGTTTGGGGACTTGAAAGCCTATCTATTACATAGCAGAATGTCTCTGCTCAAGACAGACCGTATTATTCACATTTCTCCCCAGGCCGACAAGCAAAGATGGCCTTTGTTAATTCTGTGGCCAAGCCACCTCGTGACGTCCGACGGAGGCAGGAAAAGTTTGGAACGGGAGGAGCAGCTGTCCCTGAGAAAGTCAGGTATGAGCTTTGTCTCCACAGGGCAATGAGGCTGAGGGAGCTGCACGAGCAGGCGAGCAGGCGTGTGGTGTGTGAGATGGGGAGGCAGACTCCTGAGCCCCTTCCTGAGCCACTACTTCCTTGTGGGGTGGGGGGTGGAAACGATGACTGCCTCTGGTGTAGGGCCCAGGCCGTCAGTGGTCAGCAGATCTGGCTGGTGGGATGAGCTCCCTCATGCTTTCTCTTTTCTTCTTTTTTTTTGGGTGGGTCATGGGGCTTGAACTCTGGGGCTGGGTGCTGTCCTGAGCTCTTAAGCTCAAGACTACTGGAGCTTGAACTCAGGGCCTGAGCACCGACCTTGGGCTTTCCTCAGGGCTAGTGCTCAGCCACTTGAGCCACAGCACTATTTCTGGCTTTTCTATGTGTGTGGTACCAAAGAATCAAACCCGGATCTTCATGCATGCTAGGCAAGCACCTCTACCACTAGGCCAAACTCCTGGTTCAAGAATCTCATGTTCTTTAGTGCCTGGGCTGGCTTTGAACCATGATCCTCAGATCTCTGCCTCCTGAGTAGCTAGAGGTACAGGCATGAGCCACCATACCCACCTCTTTTCTTATTTAGACAACATAGCTTTGTGGGTTGATCAGATTTTATCTTCTAGGCCACAAAAGCAGTTTCAGTGCCGTCTGTCACCTCAACAGAGAGGTTGACTGATAGGTTGGTTCTTAGCGGGAGGCTCACAGTGGCTGCCAGGCCTGCTGTTGTGCTCTAGGGAGTCTGCCTGCAGCAAGCCAGCTTCAAGCTGTGCACACAGGGGCCGATTCCTTCCATTGGCATTACAGTTTTGTTCTGTATTACAGGATTAAGCCAGCCCCGTACACATCAGGAAGCAGCCATGTTCCTACTAGCAGCAGCAATAGCTTCACCGCCAGCCCTGAGGAGCCAGCCTATGACGGCCCCAGTACCAGCAGTGCCCACTTGGCTCCAGTGGTCAGCAGCAGTGTGTGCTATGACCCTAGAAAACCCGCTGTGAAGAGTAAGTAGCTTGGATGCCTGCTCAGATATTCACAATGCTTTTGAATCCCTTGAATGTCACTGTGGCTTGTGTTTGATGTAGCATTGTAGGATGCCTGGCACCTGCTAGTGGGGCAGTCAGCTTACTACCCTGCCAGGTTCATGGCAATATGAACCAACTAACTACTGTTCACCTGTATACCTTTTTATTTTTGCTTATACTGGGGCTTGAACTTGGGGCATGGGCACTGTCCTTGAGCTTTCTCAAGGCTAGAGCTCTACCACTTGAGTCACAGCACCACTTTTGTCTTTTTCTATGTATGTGTTACTGAGGAATCAAACCCAGGTCTTCGTGCATGCTGGGTGAGCACTCTACCACTAGGCCAAACTCGCAGCCCCACTTTTTTTTGGGGGGGGGAGCGGGTCAGTCATGAGGTTTGAACTCAGGGCCTGGGAGCTGTCCCTGAGCTCTTTTGTTTGAGGATAGTATTCTACTACTTTGAACCACAGTGCCACTTCTGGTTTTCTGGTGGTTAATTGGGGATAAGGGTTTCATGGGCTTTCTTGCCTGGGCTGGCTTTGAACCATGATCCTCAGATTTCAACCTTCGAAGTAGCTGGGATATAGGTGTGAGCCACCAGCACCTAGCTTTTTTTTTTTTTTTTTGGCTAGTCCTGGGGCTTGAACTCAGGGCTCAGATCCTGAGCACTGTCCTTGAGCCTTTTCAAGGCTAGCACTCTACCATTTGAGCCACAGCACCACTTCTGGCTTTTTCTATGTACCTGGATTTTTGTGCATGCTAGGCAAATACTCTACCACTAGGCCAGACTCAGGGCCTACTTTTTATTTTTTTGTTTTGTTTTTTAACTTTTTTTTTTTTTTTTTTTTTGCCAGACCTGGGCTTGGGCTCAGGTTCTGAGCACTGTCCTTGGACTTTCTCAAGGTTAGAGCTCTACCATTTAAGCCTCAGCACCACTTCCAGCTTTTTGCTATGTATGTGGGGTACCAAGGAATCGAACCCGGGTCTTCGTGCATGCTAGGCAAGCACTCTACCACTAGGCCAAACTCCCGGCCCCTGTTTTTTAACTTTTAAACCTAAATATAAGCCTGTCTTTTTAAGCAGTAAGTTTATATTCGTGAACATTCCATGATAAGTTCTTTTTGCAGAAGCATGTGTGTGCATGTGTGTACACACCAGTCCTGGGACTTGAACTCAGGGCCTAGGCACTGTTCTGAGCTTTTTCGCTCAAGGCTGGTGCTCTGTATCATGTAAGCCACAGCTCTGCTTCCAGCCTTTTGGTAATTAATTGAAGATGAGTCTGACAGACTTTTTTTGCCCAGGATAGCTTCAAATCACAATCCTCAGGGGCCAGGAGCATGTGGTAGAGTGCTTGCCTAGCATGTCGGGTTTGATTCCTCAGTACTACATACATAGAAAAAGCCAGAACTGTGGTATGACTCAAGTGGTCGGGTTCTAGCCTTGAGAATGCCCAAGGACTGGTAAACAAACAAAAAACAAAACAAAAACCCACCATCCTCAGATCTTAGTCTCCTGAGATTGCCTGTCAGTGTCCAGCTCAACTGGATATTTTATTACTTCTTAAATCTTAGTTTCCTAATACTTTTCCTGTTTGCTTGGGACTGTCCTTGGGGGTCTAGCTTGAGAAGAATCTCTGCATGCTCACTGCAGGGCCATGGAGGGCCAGAATCTAGGTGTAAGCATCAGCAGGCTGCCCTGCTCAGATATGGTTTGCACAGTTCCCTGAGCACTGGAAAGATAGGGATGGTGGTACTGTTTCCTGCTTCTGTGTCTGTGATGCAGGTACACCAGAGCAAGTGGCCATTGGGGTTGGCAAGGACTGGCTTTCCTACCTTCCCCTTAATTCACATCCTTGGGCATATGGGCCAGTCTTCCTGAGCTGCGAAGCAGGTGGTTAGGGATGGTGATGGCTGTGCCCTGGGCGCAGGGTTTGTCTGTGTCTGTTGCTTTCTTACTGTGTCAGCAGGCAGTTAGTGTCTTGCTTGTATCCCTTGTGGGGTGATGCACAGCCAAAAGCAGAAAGACTCAGCTTGGCTTTGACGACAACCTATTGTGGTGTGTGTGAACTGCCACCAGTGTGAAGCAGCTGCCTGTTTCTCTCCACAGAAATTGCACCGATGATGGCCAAGACAATTAAAGCTTTCAAGAACAGATTTTCCCGACGATAAACTGAGGACTTGCCCTGGAGATGGAATTTGAGGGGGCAGGAATGCAGGGACATGGGGGGGCTGGGGAGGGGACTTACAAAGGAGACCAGCACCTGTCTTTTGCTGTATGGAACCTTTTGGTCTGTGCGTGCCGCATGATGATGGGTTGTTCCGAGCGCCACAGCCCCTGCCCGTCCGCCTGCCGGAGCACAGTCAGCCTTCCCAGCACCATGTGAAGCCTCAGTGTCACTGAGGATTTTAAGGTCACTTAGACTTTTGTTGCTGATTAGCATCTTTGTAAACTATAAGACATAGTTTTAATGAATAAATACTGCCCCAGATTGTATTTATATTACCCCAGGTTTTTCTGTTTTGTGTGTTTTTTCCTTGTTCTCTACCACACACAGCCTTGCATTGTCCCAGGTCCTTTAGATGAAAGCCTAGCAAAAGCCGTGTCTGCCTCAGGTGAGCTGTGGAGCGGCCTGTGGTCCAGGGGAGGACGGCGCCTTGGCCTGGGTGCAGTTGTTGCACATGGGGCAGGAGTGCCTGTCAATCAGCGCCGTGACTGTCCTGGGGAGGAGGCGGGTGTGGAGCCTCGCGTCTGCCCTCTGCACCCCTCTGCGGGTGCACCTCCTCCCTACCCACTCCGTAGTGTTCGGTTAGGGAGGCTGTTTATAAACGCCTGTGTCCTTTCCCGATCCTCTTTGCAAGTCACCGCCCCCTTCTTTTTTAAGGCTAAGAGGACACAGAACTTTGAGAAGTCAATTTGCACAGAACCTCAGCAATTTTATAACTTGTAGTTTTGGGTTCAAATTTTAGGTGTTTTTGCCCCCCCTTCCTTATCTTTCCTCCTGCCCACCAGCATGGGGGGAACACAGACCTAGCAGGGCTTTTGTAGCTCCGAGTTGACTTTAGAGTTTTAAAAACCAGCACTTTAGTCTCTTGCTCCCTATGAATGGTTACTAGAAGTGAATGGTGAGGTTGTGAGAGTTGGAATGCTGTTAAAAATTGCTTTTGTTTCTGCCTTTTCTTTGAAAGGAAAAATGAAGTAGGTAGAAGAGCGCAGTAGTGCACTGTGTCTGATAAAGAACTTTGCTCTCTGTCTTCCAAGTGTGCCAGCCAGGATGGGAAGCAAGGGCTTGCTCGGGAACTGTCTGAAGGAGGGGGCATATCCGTCCAGCTGGGTACAGCCTCTCACGTCAGAGCTGACATGGGAGCAGCTCCTTCCTGGCTTCCAGGTTGGAACCCATGTGGAAACAGATGCCATGAATTTGAGACGTACTCCCCGTGGAACCTGCAAAGTGTAGAAGGCAGAGCTGGTTCGTGGGATCACTAGCCAGCCTGCTAGGTCTGGTCATCAGTCCTCTCCACAAGTTCTCAGTGCTTGGAAGGTGGAATCTACTCTTCCAACCATCCTGGAGACCTCAGTTGGGCAACCTGGGAAACCCACACAACCAGGGCTCCTCAATTCTCAGTGTGCATCGCTAGGCAGGGTGCCTATTGCAATGGGACACAAGTATTACTTTGGTGTATTTTTGAACTAGTAAAAAGCTATTTCTCTTGGTTTCTTGTTTACCATTGCTCTTCTCTCAGCCTGATCTTTCTACCAAATCCTGAAACCAGATAAACATTTAGATCAGAGCCCAGGTATCTGTTGCCTGCAACAGCTTCCTCTAAGTGCCACCTTTGATGTGTCTTGTAGCTGTCTTCCCAGTTTTTCATATTTCAGATTTCACTTCTGTGTGATTTCATTTCCCCTAGCAGGAGTCTTTTGGTGGGAAGTGAAGAAAGGACACGTTTATATAGCCAACATCCAAATCCAGTGTGGGCGCCTAAAGATCTGCGAGCCCTGGTCACACGGAACGGATGTTCCTGGGTCGTCCTCCCGCATGCAGGGGTGTGCATTGGGGACTGTTCTGGGGAGAAGAGGCAACACTGACTTTCCTCACTATCTGCTCACCTAGCTTTTGAAACAACTGCCAAGCAAACACAACAATGTTGAATTCTTAGTCTCTGAAAATGTGTCAATTTTTTTTTGGTACTACATTACATACAAACCATCAAATTACAGATGATCCTTTTGTGACCCTCCATTCTCTGGGAGTTTTCTTGGAGGCAGGAGCAAGGTCTCATCCCGCTCTTCATTTGTATTTTGGTCCCAAAATGTAAATACAATTTTCTATGTTACTTTTTGTGGTAATGATGAAGATGAATATTTTAATTAGATAAGTTATACAAAAAGGAAAATCCTATGTCTAAATAAAGAACAAATTCTATCTACTGGAGTCTTTCTTATTTGTTTTGTCAAGGAATGGAAGTCTTACAAAATTTTGTTTCTTGACCTAAAGCAGTGTGCTTAATCTTGGGGCCTGGCCTTAGAGGAATCTGGGTTTCTGTTGATGATACAGGAAGATTAGGGCAGAGGACTTTTAGGGATGGTGAATCAGAAAGCAAAATGCGGGGGGCAGGGAGGACTTGGGTGAAGGAGCACTTGAGACCCACACAATCCCTGGAGCTGAGCCAAGTGCAATGCACAGCTCAGTCCGGCATGGTGGCTCACGCCTGTAATCCTAGCTACTCAGAAGGCTGAGATCTGAGGATTAAGGTTCAAAGCCAGCCCAGGCACTAAAGTCCATGAGACTCCAATTAACCATTAGAACATGGGAAGTAGGGCTGAGTCTCAAGGGGTAGGACTGTAGGGATGTAGCCTTGAACTGAAGAGCTCAGGGACAGTGCCCAGGCCCAGAGTTCAAGCCTGAGTAGCTAGGAATACAGGCGTGTGTCACCAGTGCCCAGCAACGTTAGGTTTTCATATTGGAGTTGCTCTTGCTTTAGGTATTCCCCCCCCTGCCCCCACCTTGGGGAGAAGGCAGAAGACCCAGAAAGAAAGGGAGGAACAAACACAGTCATGGTATCCAGTAAATTCGATGTTGAAAATATAAACTATGCAACTTGCAGGCAGGGACGGGATGGGGAAACTCAGGGAAAGTGAATGAAGGGTGACACTGTCCAAAAAAGAACTCTACACATTACCTGACTTATGAAATGGTAACACTTCTGTATGATACCTTAATAACAGTGAAACTGTTTAAAACAAAAAACATGTGCCAAGCAGGGTGGCTCATGCCTGTAATCCTAGCTACTCAGGAGGCTGAGATCTGAGGATTAAGGTTCAAAGCCAGCCAGGGCACAGAAGACCAAAAGACTCTTATCTCCAGTTAATCTCTACAAAAGGGAAGTGAGGTAGTGGCTCCAGGTGTAGAGTGATAGCCTTGAGCTGATGAGCTCAGGGACAGGGCCCAAGCTGAGTTCAAGCCCCATGACCCCTCCCCCACCCCCCCAAAAAAGTACCCAGTCCCAGAATTCAAGTGCCAGGACTGGGGGAAAAAAAGAGGCCCTGGAGCGTGGCCTAGTGGTAGCATGCTCACCTAGCATACATGAAACCCAGGATTAAATTCCCCAGAACCACATACACAGAAAAAGCCAGAAGTGGTACTGTGCGCTCAAGGGTAGTGTTAACCTTGAGAAAGCCCAAGGACAGTGCCCAGACCCTGAGTTCAAGCCCCAGGACTGGCAAAAAAAAAAAAAAAAAGGAACACAGGTAGAATGGAAGGAAGGTGGCAGGAGCCATCATTCTTCTAACCCAGAGGTGAAGTCTCTCTATTGAAAAGTATTTGTAGGGCAGGTGCTGGTGTCTCATGCCTGTAAACCTATGTACACAGGAGGTTGAGACCTGAGGATCACATTTCAAAGTCAGCCCAGGCAGGAAAGTCTATGAGACTTATTTCCAATTAACCAGTAAAAAGCTGTAAGTGGGGCCTGGAGTTTAGCCTAGTGGTAGAGTGCTTGCCTAGCATGCACGAGGACCTGGGTTCAATTCCTTGGTACCACATACATAGAAAAAAGCCAGAAGTGGTGCTGAGGCTCAAGTGGTACAGCTCTAGCCTTGAGAAAGTCCAAGGACAGTGCTCAGGCCCTGAGCTGAAGCCCAGGACTGGCAAAAAAAAAAAAAAAAAAAAAAGCTGTAAGTGGAGGGCCAAGAGCATAGCCTGATGGTAAAGTGTTCACCTAGCATGCACAAAGCCCTGAGTTCGATTCCTCAGCACCACATATGCAGAAAAAGCCAGAAGTGGCACTGTGCCTCAAGTGGCAGAGCATTATCCTTGAGCAAAATGTGTCCAATAATAGTACCCAGGCACTGAGTTCAATCCCTGGGACTGGTTAAAAAAAAAAAAAGTGGAGCTGTGGCTCAAGTGGTAGAGCACTAGTTTGTTTTTGTTTTTTATTTTTGTTTTTTTTTTTTTGCCAGTCCTGGGCTTGAGCTCAGGGCCTGAGCACTGTCCTTGGACTTTCTCAAGGCTAGAGCTCTACCACTTGAGCCTCAGCACCACTTCTGGCTTTTTTCTATGTATGTGGTACCAAGGATTCGAACCCGGGTCTTCATGCATGCTAGGCAAGCACTTTAACCACTAGGCCAAACTCCCGGCCCCTAGAGCACTAGTTTTGAGTGAAAAAGCTCATGGACAGTGCCCAGGCCGCGAGTTCAAGCCTCAGAACCATCACATACACACAAATAAAATTCCAGGCTAAGCTTAACTAGATAGCAGGATTTTGTCAGAAAACAATCCCACAGATCAAACGAAAAAAATCTCCTAAGTACTATAAAACCCACTGTGCTCCATGGAACTGGGTAAATATCTTTTAATGAAGTCCAGGTATTCTACTGACATTATCATTTCACATAACAATATCAACCATTCTAAACTCCCACCCTATGTGGAAGTGGCCCAGAGAAGAACAACTACCCAATTGATCCACAAAACCAAAAAAAAAAAAAAAAAATGTTCACTGTTTAAAGTTGTTAGGTTTAGAATGTATTTTAGACAGCATCAACCAATTGATACAACACAATTACTTTCTGCTGAATATCTTCTTCTGCCCTCCCCACCCCGCTGCAATCTAGGGGAGGAGCTCTTCCCTGCAGCCTGGTTGTGTCCTAACAGTATCTGATCTCTTCCTAATTCACCTCTTTTAGCTTCTGTGTCATGTTCAAGTTAGAGTTCAGTTATCTTTTCCTTAAAGTTCTTGTGACAACTGAGATAATAGTCATTGTCTGTCTCATAGTCTATAGAGTCCATCATCCAAGGATGAGGGTGGAGATGACAGGAAAGAAGTCCAAGTGCACACATGTCCTCAGAAGGCCTGCCACAGCCCACTAATGAGAGCCTTTCCAATGAAAAGTTATGAAGTGTATTTCACTTCGTAATACCGTCTTTTTTTTGTCTGTTGTGGGACTTGAACTGGCCCTGGGCACTGTCCCTAAGCTCTTCAGCTCAAGGATACCACCCTACCCCTGATCCACAGTACCACTTCTGGTTTTCTGGTGGCTAATTGGAAATGAGTATCATGGACTTTAGTGCCTGGGCTTGCTTTGAACCTTGATTCTCAGATACTCAGCCTCCTGAGTAGCTGGGATCATGGATGTGAACCACCACTCCTGGCTTTGACTAAGTCTTTACCACATGTGAAAGCAGAAATAGTTAATGATTTTGAGTCACTTTGAAGCAGAACAAAGCTTGCCTTTTTGACAGATAATTGGCATAGGGCATCAAAACATTTCCAAATGGAGTCTGAGCACCAATGGTTTACCCTGTAATCCTAGCTATGCAAGAGACTGAGATCTAAGGATTGAGATTCAAAGCCAGCCAGGGCAGGAAAGTCTTTTAAGACTCATCTTCATTTATCAGCATAAAGCTGAAAGTAGAGCTGTCTCATGGTAGAGTGACAGCCTTGGACATTAAAAAAAAAAAAGAAACAAAAACAAAGGGACAATGCCCAGGCCCTGAGTTCAAGCACCAGTACTGTTACTAAATAAACAAGTATGTATTAATGGGTCACAGCTAGCTGTTTGAATGTCATGGGAAGGAGGCAAGTTAGCTCACACCTGTAATCTTAGCTACTCCATAGGAGGCTGAAACTATTGCAGCTGGAAGCTAGCTCAGGTAAGAAACGTCAGGAGACACTTACCTCGAATTAACCACTATGGGCCAAGTGGAAAAGCACTTGTCTTGGGCAAAAAGTTCACATACAGTGCCAAGGCCCTAGGTTCAACCCCTTGAATCAACACCAACACACACACACACAGATCATTTAGTTCATGCCTTTCACTTTACAGGGGATAAGCTTAACTTCAGAAAGGACTAAAGCCCTGGCCCAAGACCCCATTGCTAAGTGCGTGTCAGTGCTTGGACGTCCAAGTATGGTCACAGGCAACATGTACTTCGTCTCAGCCGCTGAACGGAGGCATGGTGCTGTTTTTGAGATAGGTCTCCGTCTGCGGCCTCGGCTGTCCTCTAGGCCCTGGTCCTCCCGCCTCAGCCGGGCCCCATTTGTTTACTGCTCCCAGAGATCCTGATGACAGATACCGTTCTCCATTTTGCAGACAAGGAACCAGTGCTCGCATAAGGAAAATGCGTTCCCCCGGGGCCTCAGGTCTAGGGCCAAGCCAGCACCTGCCTCCATCCCGGCGTGCACAGAGCTCACCGACCAAGCCGCGGGTCAGACGATTCGTTCCGAAAGAAGCCAAGAAATATGGTTATCAAAGAAGACTTTGGTCTACGGGGACCCCGGGCGGCTGCTGCGAAAGGTTAGGCAGCCACAAGCCTCACCTGGGCATGCGCAGCTCAGATGTCAATCCCGGCCCGCTCAGGTAGGGCACGCCCCCTTGCCAGGGCGCCTGCGCGGCGCGGGAGCGCCTTTTACGACGCGGCGGACGCGGCGGCGCTTGGCGGCTGGAGCGCGGCGAGCTGGGCGCCGGCGAACGAGCGGTGAGGCAGCGACAGTCTCGGGGCGGCGGCATCGCCATGTCGCACGGCCACAGCCACGGTGGGGGCGGCTGCCGCTGCGCCGCCGAACGAGAGGAGCCACCCGAGCAGCGCGGCCTGGCCTACGGCCTGTACCTGCGCATCGACCTGGAGCGGCTGCAGTGCCTCAACGAGAGCCGCGAGGGCAGCGGCCGCGGCGTGTTCAAGCCGTGGGAGGAGCGGGCCGACCGCTCCAAGGTGGGCCCGGCCCGGTCCGCGTCCCGGCCCAGGTTGAGAATAACCACAGCCCGCTCGCCCGGCGCTTCCCTGTGACAGCCTGGCCGTTTGGGAAATGAGTAGGGTTGATTCTTCCCCCATCCCCACCTAGGGAAACTGAGGCCCAGAGAGGCCAGGCGGGCGCTCCGGCGCTACGCAGCCATATTCCAGGGCCGGGACGGGGAGGGAGGGAAGGAGGGTTGGCCGCGAGACCCTCCGTGGTCCCAATGGCTGCCCGAGCGGAAATGGTCTGGTGCAGAGCAACGCCGGGGAGGCGATGGGTGTGTCCGAGCCTGGAGGCTTTTGGAGGCCACGGACCCGCTCTGCAGAAGAAGTCACGTACACAAACACGGGCCTTCCCATCCACGGCCCGAGGGGCCTCCCCGTCGGGACCTGTCCAGTTGGCTGGGCTGTGTCCGTGTTGAGGGCACTGTGGGTGAAATAAATTAGCACCTCCAAGCAAGTCTGTTTGCATTGTATCCAGTTTGTAGAACAGGGTGGGAGATACCTGAAATTGTAGCCTCTCAGCAAATATTTGTTGCTTTCTTCTCCCTCTCCCCAGTTCGTTGAAAGTGATGGAGATGAAGAGCTTCTGTTTAATATTCCGTAAGTACCACCTGAGGCCAAGGCTGTACAGCTGCCTTTTCACTCAGCTTCTGTCTTTGGTTACTAGAGGACTCACCTGTTTTCTAGAAATTGGGTAAATTACTTCCGGTGGGCTTGAGAAAGCAAGCATCCTGGCACGCTCGGTGCAGACTAGAAACAGACGTGTTTACTGAATGGTAGCTGAGAAGTTGCGGGGAATTTTTATAATTTCACACTGCCAGAGATGGGCAGGATCTTAGAAATAATCAGGTAGAAGACTGCCAGATGAGTAGAATGAGGTCAGAAAGGGAAAGGTCTTGCTGGTAGAGGGAGGGTGGGGGGAGTCAAAGCTCGTCAAGAAATGAACCCTAAGTTGACAGTGTTTTCTTGTGCATTTTGGCAGATTTACGGGCAATGTCAAACTCAAAGGCATCATTATAATGGGAGAGGATGATGACTCCCATCCCTCAGAGATGAGACTGTAAGTGACAAGGGCTTAGGCCCTCCGGATGCTCCTGGTTCTCTTCCTGTGGTTTATTCCAGAATGCATTTTTTCTTTTACCAGCTTTTATAACCCCCCCCCCCCCCCACTTCTCTCTTTTTCTTGAACTTAGGGCCTGAGCACTGTCCTTGGGCTTTCCTCAAGGCTAGTGCTCTACCACTTAAGCCACAGCATCACTTCTGGCTTTTCTATGTATGTGGTACCAAGGAATTGAACCCGGGTCTTTGTGCATGCTAGGCAAGCACTCTACCACTAGGCCACACTCTCAGCCTGTAGTCTCTTTTTGAAACAGATTGTTCTCTTCCAGCATTAATGACTTCAATTTTTTTTTTTTTCCTTGTGCTGGAGATAGTATATCTGCAAGGTCCTGGGTTCTAAGGCAAGTACCGTACTCCTGAATCCCACTCCGGTGATAGTTTAGATGAAGCATCTTTAGGGCCAAGAGCTTGTTCCCTTCCCTCCCCCCCTCCCCCCCCAGTATTCATCATTCAGTAACTGCCAGTCGTTGATGACTTTGCACTTTTCTTAACCCAGCTGCAGACGTCCACTGATCTTTCTGATTCTACACTTGGCAAGAGGAAATGTTGAATCTTCCTCCATTTTATATAGTAGTCATCTTCACATGTGTTAGTGTGGAATTTCTCCAGTCGAGTTTTTGTGGACTTCAGTTAGCAAGGTTCTGTGTTCTTATGAAATTACATCTGTGGATGCCACCAGAGCTGGTGTTATGGGTCCAAACACAACCTGAATTCAGAGAAAATGGTAGACAGATGCAGTGCGTCACAGCTGGAATTCTACCTATTCAGAAGGCCAAGAGATGAAGGATGGATGTTGGAAACCATTTAGAGCAGAAAATGAGTAAATTGCCAGACTGGAGATTTAGTTCAAAGGTAGAAGGTTAGCCTAAGCAAATTCAAGGCCTTACAAAGTCAAACCCTAAATGCCACATAAATAGGTTGATAGGTAGATGAAAGACAGGTAGATAGATAGATGGATGAAAGAACACAAGAGTTGTAAAAATGGGGGCCCGGAGCATGGCCTAGTGGTAGTGTGCTCGCCTAGCATGCATGAAGCCCTGGGTTCGATTCCCTGGAACCACATACACAGAAAAAGCCAGAAGTAGCACTGTGGCTCTAGTGGCGGAGTGCTACCTTTGAGCAAAAAGTGTCCAAGGACAGTGCCTAGACCCTGAGTTCAAGCCTCAGGACTGGCAAAAAAAAAAAAAAAAAAAAATCTTTGGGCTGGAAACGTGGCTTAGTGGTAGAGTGCTTGCCTAGCATGCATGAAGCCCTGGGTTCCATTCCTCAGTATCACATACAGTGAAAAAGCCAGAAATGGTGCTGTGCCTCAAGTGGTAAAGAGCTAGCCTTGAACAAAAGAAGCTCAGGGACAGTGCCCAGGCCCTCAGTTCAAGCCCCTGGACTGGCAAAAAAAAAAAAAAAAAAAAAAAAAAAAAAAATATATATATATATATATATATATATATATATATATATATATATATATATATATATTGAAGTATTTTGGGGTAAAATGGTATTACATCTTTGTGTGTGTGCACACATGCATGTGTACACGCACATGCATGCATATATGTATATGTGCTATACTAGAACTTGAACTCAGGTCCTGGTTGCTGTTCCTTAGCTTTTTTGCCCAAGGATAGTTCTTCCACTTGAGTCACAGCTCCATTTCCAGCGTTTTGGTGGTTCATTGGAGATGAATCTCATGGATTTTCCTGCCTTGGCTGACTTCATACTATGATCCTCAGATCTGTTTTCTGATTAGCTACTGGCACCTGGTAGTACTGAGATTTTGAACTCAAGAGTTTGGAATTGCTCAGCTGGTATTCTGCCACTTGAGCCATGACTCCAGACCAGCTTTTTGCTGTTTAAGTTGAGATTGGAGTCTCATGGGCTTTCAGTCTTGCTTCCTGGATTTCAGTATCCGGAGTAGCTAGGATTAGACAGATTATAGACACGAGTTACTGGTACTTCACAGTGTGAACATTTATTTTTTTTGTGCTGGTCCTGGGGCTTGAACTCAGAGCCTGGGCACTGTCCCTGAAGTGCAACGCTAGTTCTCTATCACTTGAGCCACACCTCTACTTTCAGCCTTTTGCTGTTCAATTAGAGATAAGAGTCTCATGAACTTACCTGCCTGGGCTGGCTTTGAATATTGAGCCTCAGATCTTAGCCTCCTGAGTAGCTAGGATTACAGGTGTGAGCCATTGGCACCTGGCCTAAGCACTATTTTATGCTGTTTCTGTGAGATCAGCTTGTATAGCTTCCATAGGTAAATAAGGACATGGTTTTTATTCTGTAGCTGATGGACTTAACATAATGTCCTCTAGGCTCATCCATGTTCTCCCAAATGACAGACGTTGCTTTTTATGACTTAATTCTTCACAGTGTATATATACCATTTTCTTCTTTCACTCATGAGTCTATATCTGTGCTACTGTGAATAGTGCAATAAATGTTTCTTTGTGTATCAGTGTGTTTGTCCATGCTGGGGTTTGAACTTGACCTTAGCTTATCACTTGGCTTTCTTGCTCTAAGCTACTAGCACTATTCCACTTGAGCTACACCAGCACTTCTGGCTTTTTAGTGATTGTCCTGAGGTAAGAGTCTAATACTTTCCTGCCCGGGCTGCTTTGAACTGCAATCCTCAGATCTCAGCCTCTATAGAGTAGCTAAGATTACAGGCGTGAGCCACTAGCACCCAAGTTGACGTCTGGCATAATTTCCCTTTCGGTGGGCAGATAGCCCTGTTGGATCATATGGTAGTTCTGTTCCTTGTTTTTTTTTCTTTCTGGACCTGGGACTTGAACTCAGGGCCAGGTGTTCTCCCGGAGCCTCCTTGTGCTCCAGGCTGGAGCTCTACTATTTGAATCATAGTTCCATTTCCAGCTTTTTCTGGAATCTCACGGACTTTTCTGCCTCAACTGTCTTCAAAACACAATCCTCAGTTTTCGGACTCCTGAGTAGCTACGATTACAGGCAGAGTCGCCAGGCACTTTCCCTTGTTTTTGAGGATTCTCCTTGCCATAGTGACTGTCCTAATTTGCATTCCGTTAATGGTATATATAGTTTCTCTTTGCCTTCTCACCAGTGTTTCTTACCTTTTTGATAACAGCCATCCTAATGAGTTGATATTTCATTGTGTTTTATTTTTTAATTTTTTTTTTGTGGTTTGAATTGAGGGCCTCACATTTCAGTTAATCACTGAGCCACACCTCCACCCCTCTTTGGCTCTTTGAGATGAAGTCTTACTAGTCTGAAGTTGGCCTCAAACTGGTGATGCTCCTGTTTCTGCTTTCTCAGTGCTAGGTTTACAGGTGTGATCTACTAAGCCTAGTTGTGAATTGTATATGTATTCTGCTTTTTTTGGGGGGTGGGGTAGGTCATGAGGCTTGAACTCAGCCTGGGTGCTGCCCCTGAGCTCTTCGGCTCAAGGCTACTGCCCTACCCTTGAGCCAAGCCCCACTTCCCATTTTCTAGAGGTGAATTGGGAGATAAGAGTCTTAGGTCCTTTTGTGCCTAGGCTGGCTTTGAACCTTGATCCTCAGATCTCAGCCTCCTGAGTAGCTAGGATTACAGGCATGAGCCATAGTACCCGGCTTTTTTTTTTGCTGGTACTTGAATTGAGGGCGTCTCATTCTTGCCTAGCATGCACAAAGACACGGGTTCCATTCCTTAGTACCTTATACATAGAAAAAAGATGGAAGTGGTGCTGAGGCTCAAGTGGTAGAGCTCTAGCCTTGAGAAAGTCCAAGGACAGAGCTTAGGCCCAGGACTGGCAATAAATAAATGGCCACTTATTATATTCTGCTCTGTATCATTCTTAGAAACACTTCCAAGCTAACATTTGCTCTCTTGTGTTTTGCTACATCTAAAATCTAGGTGCCTCATTTGTGCAGAGATTAACCAGATACCCTGGAGGTGGCTTGGTGCTTTAGAATTTGTGGGTGATAGGGACAAATGTTTTTTTCTAGAGGTTTCACCTTGATTTCCCAAAAATCATTTGTGGGTTTGCAAACTTGCATGCTTTTTCAAAATGGAAATCCCCAAATTGTATTATCTTCATAATTTTAAGATCTGTAATCATGATGAGTGTATCTGGTACTGTTTGGACTGCAGAAATGCTGGAAGATTGGGTCACCTGATCTTATCTCTCCACAGTGTTTAATGTTTCTGCTGTCTGTGTTGCTTTCCTAGAGTGCTCCAGTTGATTTCACACCGCAGTTGAGCTGCTGGTTTTGTGCTGAGTTGCTGGTTCTCCCAGGCACTCATTGCTGGTGACCTAGCTGTCTATGTATTGTTTGTCATGTGATCCTAACCACCTCAAAGATGCCACTGGTTTTTTTCTTTTTCCCTGAGGCATGGTCTTGCAGTGTTCCCCAAGCTGGCCCTGAATTCCTGGGCTCAAGTAATCCTGCCTCTTCTGACTTCCAGATAGCTGGGGCTACAGGGCTAGGCCCCTCTGTACCCCAGGTCTCAGCAATTTGCTTATTGGCTTAAATATTTTTTTTTTTTAAATTTGACCCCACTTTTTTACCTCCTTTGATGGACCTAAAGCCAAGTGAACAGTTAAGCAGAAGTGCAGATGATTTTATGTGTTTTAACTTCCCCCCTCCCCCCCAGTCCTGGGCTTAAGCTCAGGGCCTGAGCACTGTCCTTGGACTTTCTCAAGGCCAGAGCTCTACCACTTGAGCCACAGCACCACTTCCAGCTTTTTTCTATGTATGTGGTACCAAGGAACTGAACCCAGGTCTTCGTGCATGCTAGGCAAGCAATCTACCACTAGGCAAAAATCCCAGCCCTATGTGTTTTAACTTTTGATTTTTCTTTCTCAGATATAAGAACATTCCGCAGATGTCGTTTGATGATACCGAAAGGGAGCCAGATCAAACCTTTAGTCTGAACCGGGATCTTACTGGGGAGTTAGAATATGCTACAAAGTAAGCATGGGACCTGTTTTCCTTCTCTGGCTTTTTAAATGTTTTCTCATTAGGGTATCAACCATGTAGCCAGGTGACTTCATGATCCCCCTGTCTCAGCCTCCTGGTGTTGGGATTTGCAAGTATGCACCAGCAGGTCTGTGGCTTCTCTTTCCCTTGCCATGTGCTTGCAGTGTGTGCACTGGCACATGTAGAGCTTGACTAGTTGTCTTATCAGTCTGTTCCTCCTGCCCCGTCTTCTTGGCATTGGAAGTGAGGCTTGATCCCTGGCTTGTGTGTGTGGGCACGTGAGCATGCACAAGCTCTTACACACACACACGATTACTAGGACTTAAACTTGCTTTCAAGTTTTTGTGTGGTGTTTTCGCTCTGCTGCTGAAAGTCACACCTCCAGTGTAACTTTTTTGTCAGCGTGGGGCTTGAACTCTGGGCCTGGGCGCTGTCCCTGAGCTCTTCAACTCAAGGCGACTACCCTACCCATTGAGCCACAGTGCCACTTCCAGTTTTCTGATGGTTAATTGGAGATAAGAGTCTCACAGTCTTCAGTGCCCAGGTTGGCTTTGAACCACTATCCTCAGCACTCAGCCTCCTGAGTAGCTAGGATTACAGGCATGAGCCACCGCACTCGACCAGTCTTAACATTTTTGTGTGAGTATATGTGTTGGTGTTAAGATGTGAAGCTCAGGACTGGGTGCTGTCCCTGAGCTTTTTTTTTTTTGCTCAAGGGTAGCACTCTACCACTTGAGCTACAGGTCCACTTCCAGCTTTTTAATAGTTCATTGGATCTAAGATTCTTTAGGCTTTCCTGTCCTGTCTGGCTTTGAACTGCAATCCTTAGATCTCAGCTTCCTGAGTAGCTAGGATTTCAGGTGTAAGCCACTGGTACCCAGCTTCCAGTCTGACAATTTTCTGGTTAATTGGAGATCAAAGCTTCAAGGCTTTTCTGCTGGTCTGGCTTCGAATCGTGATCGTCCAGGTGTCAGCCTTCTATGTAGCTAGGATTACAGCTGTGTGCCACCAGTGCCTGGCAGCCTGGGAAACTTGTGATTCACTGCAGGCCAGAGACTTGTTAAATGGTGAGCACTTGGCAGGTCTGGATGTTGTCCTAGTCTCAGAAAACATGTTTTCAGAATTCTCTTTTTCCATGGAGGGTTTCTAGTGAGTAAGTCGAGTTACATGTGACCTCAGCACCTTGTTATTAGTGTTGTCTTTGTCCAACACTTTAGAAGTCTGGTTGTGTCCTGTTTCTCCTTCCTGTTCCTGCGGGTAGGAGTGGTGAGTCTTCACTTTATGTCTACTGTTGCAGACAGGATGTGACAGATACCTAGTAAATATTTACTGAATTATTGCTTGTACAAGGGAGAAAGAACCCAAGTGTGTTCTGTGATTTGCCTGGCTTGTACCACAGGGAGCTGAGCTCTTGTTTGCCTTAGTGGTGGAACGCTCACTAAATAGTAACTTGTGTCTTTTCTCCCTTCATGCCATCTTCTAGAATTTCCCGCTTTTCAAATGTGTATCATCTCTCAATTCATATTTCTAAAAACTTTGGAGCAGATACCACAAAGGTCTTTTATATTGGCCTGAGAGGAGAATGGACAGAGGTAAGAGTGTTAATACATGTCTGTACATCATGGGTTTGGGGCTGGGAGGGAAACGAAAGAACAAGTGAGGTGTCACATGCTGTACTTGGAATTTTTCTTGGTTTCATCATTGTGAGCTGTCCTCCAGAGTGAAGGTAGTGAGAGAAGGCCTCTTCTCACAGGGTCCCACGGCAGTGAATGGGACGGATTTTCTCGATTGGTAGCTTTTGCAGGCTTCTCAACTTGGTGTCAACAGAGGGGAGCTTTAGGCACTGGATAAGGACCCCTGCAGAGTGCCCTAGGATAGACCCTTTCTTGTAGCAGCTGACCTGGCCTCCCATTTTCTTGCAGCTTCGCCGACACGAGGTGACCATCTGCAATTATGAAGCCTCGGCCAACCCAGCAGACCACCGGGTCCACCAGGTTTCTCCCCAGACACACTTCATTTCCTAAGGCTGGCCTGGGCTCCCTCACACGCTGCCAGTGGACTCGTGTGACTACCCACTGGGAAGGATGAAGATGAAGCTCTAGTGAGAGTTTCTGCTGTGCCCCGACCAGGCTTCATTTTAGAGGTTGTGCAGAAACCTGGCCTGAGGAGAGGTGTGGGTACCGAGGTCCGCCATGGCTCTCTAGGCCCTGCCCATAGCGGTCTTGGGCCGGGTGGCATCCAGCGGTCATGGGTAGCACTTGCTTTTCCATTCAGTGTGGCCATGGAATCCTAAGTGCTTGTGGCAGAATTTTTGTGTGATTTATTTTTTTTTTTCCGTAATGGAAACTTCTGGGCTGCTGGAATCTTTCCAAAGCCTCTGGTTTGTGGGTGTTTTTCTTTCTTTCTTTCTTTCTTGCTATCATGAGGGTCTCTACCTAGAGAGACATGTCTGCTTGTTCCTTCTCTCTGTCATTGCTCGGCATTTGTTAAGTTGCCCAGCTTGGAGTTGTCTGATATGCACAGTGTCCTGTGGCAAAGCTGAAAGGCAGAAAGGAATCTCCTGGCGCTTGGTCGCCTGGGAAAGTTTTTTTCCTCATTGCCTAGCTAAGCTGTCAGAGAGAGCATGGGAATTGTTTTTTGTGTGTGCTGTAACCTGCTTGGGCTAAGTTTGAGACTTAGTTCTGATTTCCCTTTGGGCCTCCCTAATGTTCACTAGCTTTTAACTTGTATTGTTAGCCCATTGCTGGAATTTGGAGATCTCTTGAGTTCTCTGTTCATGGCTTTTATTCACTGTGACTAATAAGCTTCCTAATAAATCCTTGCCAGACTTAATGTTTGTATTTTCTTTTGTGTTCTTGGTAGTACTGATGAAATACTTTACTGGAAACTGTATTGAACTTTGACATTTGAAAGTCAACACAGCAATTGAACAGAATGGAAGTATGTCAAAAGGGATTTGCTCCCTTTCAGAAGACACACACAGTTGATAAGGGCAATTAGTGTTATGTTTTTTTTGTTTTTGCCAGGCCTCGGGACTGAACTCGGGGCCTGAGCTCTGTCCTTGGGCTTTCCTCAAGACTAGGGCTCTACCACTTGAACCACCTACTCTTCAGCCACAGCCTCAGCTCCAGTTGGTTGTTTTGAGGACTAATGGAAGGGGGAATCTCAGAGCAGCCTGGTCATTAGTCCTGCTGTCTGAAGTAGAAATCACAGCCCTTGGGATTGGGCCTCCTCATCTGAAACTTGACTGATTTCCTGTGACTGCCGACAGTCTGTTTAGAACCCTGTTTTTTTTTTTCCCCTGTGTGTGTGTGCTGGGGCTTGAACTCAGAACCAAGGCACTATGCCTGAGCTCTTGCTCAAAGCTAAAGTTCTATCACTTGAGCCATAGCTCTACTTTTGGCTTTTTGGGTAGAAATAAGAGACTCATGGACTTCTCTGCCTAGGCTGGCTTCAGACCTCAATCCTCAAGTCTCTGCCTCCTGAGTAGGATTACATTTGTGAATCGCCTGTGCCTGGCCAGAATCCTGTTTTTTTTTTTTTTTTGTTTTGTTTTTTTTGCCAGTCCTGGGCTTGGGCTCAGGACCTGAGCACTGTCCTTGGACTTTCTCAAGGCTAGAGCTCTACCACTTGAGCCTCAGCACCACTTCCAACTTTTTTCTATGTATGTGGTACCGAGGAATCGAACCTGGGTCTTCATGCATGCTAGGCAAGCACTTTAACCACGAGGCCAAACTCCTGGCCCAAGAATCCTGGTTTTTAAGGGTTTTTTTTTGCCAGTCATGAGGCTTGAACTCAAGTCCTGTCCCTAAGCCTCTGTGCTCAAGGTTAGCCCTCTACCACTTGAGCCACAGCACCACTTCTGGCTTTTTCAGTTTATGTGGTGCTGAGGAATGGAATCCAGGGCTTCATGCATGCTAGGCAAGCACTCTACCACTAAGCCCCATTCCTAGCCCTTAAGGTTTTATCTCTGTGAGATATTGAGTACTGATGATCAGATCTCTTCTTGGCCTGGAGAAAAGTGCTTTGTTGATTTTTTCAAGCTTGCAGTTTTTTTTCAGTTCACAGAAAAGACTAGGTTAAGCTTGGAGAATTGAGGGACAGCATGACTCATTTCCTGTTTGTAGATCCACATAGGTAGTTCCGGGATGTAGCCTCCCAACTAAAGGAGCCTCCCACCCAGCCTTTGTGGGCCCTGAGCCCCATTTCCACTCTACCAGTATGAAGGGTGACTCAGTGGTGGCCCCACGAAGCCCTTCTCTTCTTGGCTCATTTGGTGGTATTTTGTGCACCCTACCTGGCATTGTAGATCCGGAACTGTGCTAGGAACGCAGCTGATGCTTACCAAGCTGTCCTGATGTGGCCTGTGTAGTTTCCCAGGTCCTTTTCAGAGTGATTAAGGCTTTGCACTGCCTTTATGGTCTATAAAGAGGCATGTTCACATGGCCTCATTGGAACCTCACAGCAAACGTCTGAAGTAGAGGTTGGTTATTATCATTTTATAGCTTAGGAAGCAGGTCAAGAAAGGCAGCTCTTGTGATCTTGAGGTTGCTGTGTACTTATCTTTCCTGGGCCTCAGTTTTATCACCTTCAAGATAAGACTGGACATGATCTTAGAATACAGCATGAGCTCCAGTGTTGAGGGAGAACCGGTGGACAGATCCAGGGACAACACGAGTGTAGTTAACCGTTGTGTCCGGCCGTTCTGCTGAAGGAGTGGAGGGTAGCTGTTCTTGCTCCAGGGGAAAAAAGCCGTTTCAGCCGTGGCGGTGGAAGCGCGGTGGACGAGCTCCCGCCGGCGGGCAGCGCCTCCCCGCTCGCCTTCGGGGAAGCCCCCGGCCCGCAGCATGGCAGCGCCCGCCCGCGAAGCCCGGCCCCGCTTCCGGGTTCCGTACGGCCGGCCGGGCCACTTCCGGCAGCGCGCTGGCGGGGCTCCCGGGCCGGGCGGAAGTTCCGGCGGGGGCGGCCGAGGGGGCACCGTGTCTGCGGGAGGACGGGCAGCGTCGCCGACCCGCGGTCTCGCCAGCCCCAGGGAGTGAGGTGGGGGTCTTGGGCGGGGGGCGGCCCGGGGCGCAGGGGACGGCGACGCGCGGGGCAGCAGAGCGCGGCCGGGCCGGGGGCTGCCGCGTGGGGCGGGCGGGCTTGGCGCTTGGAGGAGGGAGCTCCGATGCCAGCCGGGGCCGGGGCCTCCCTGGGTCAGAGGTGACCGTGCCTCGGTGGGGAGGGGCCCAGGTCGAGTCGGGTCGGGAGTTGTGGCAGTTGAGGGACCCGGGGTCTCACTGGGGGGAGAGGGGAGCAGGCGCAGGGGCGGGCGCCCCGAGGGTGGAGACGGGAAGGGAGCTCCCGAGCGCGGCAGGTGCGTCCCGCGGAGCGCGGAGGACCCGGGGGTGGGGATGCCAGCTCGGCTAGGGCCCAGCCTGGCCAGGGAGCGGGCGCCCCAGGAGGGGTGGGCGCTTAGAGGCAGGTGGCGCAAGCGTCCGGACCTTGGAGGATGCTCGGCGCGGGGAGGGGCCAGCCGGCTCGACGTTCTTGGGGTGTTGGGACTCTCAAAACCTGTTCATTTGGAGTCCCTTGGCCCCAGCACCGGCAGCCGCACCAGCAGCAGCAGGTAGCCTCGCGCTGGGGCGTGGAGGACTAGTTTTGGGGTGGATGGCAGGTCGGGGAATCCTTCGGCTCTCAGGGGATCCAAAGGGCCCTGGGAATGGTTGAACCTGCTGTGATGATGGAGTGGGGGCTGGAAGGAAGGGAAAGGAAGAAGGATGGAGAAGACGGGGATGGGGTGTTGGAAGCATTTTTTCTCCCCTTCATTCTCTGTAAGTGCTGGGATTTGAGGAACAGGGACCCCAGGGCTCCAGAGAAGAAGGGATACCAAGGAGGAGGTAGTTAGCAGTGAGGGAGTTATCAACTTCCTATATCTTACCCCTGTCCCCTGCTTGTCTAGAGCAAGCTCAGCCAGAATCAGTGGGTGAGTTTTGGTCCTCTAAGGGTGGCTGCCTTTACTTCTCTGTGCTGGAAATGGAGACCAGTTTCCAATCATTCTGTCCTTTTTGTGTGCCAGTACTGAGATTTGAACCCAGTGCCTGGGAACTGTCTCCTAGCTTTTCACCACACACCCTCCCTCCCTTTTGGTGCTAATTCTGTGGCTTGAACCCAGGGTCTAGATGCTGTCCTTGAGTTCTTTTGCTCAAAGCTATTGCTCTCCCATTTGAGCTACAGTTCTTTTGTCTTTTCTGGTAACTAATTGGGGATAAAAGTCTCTGTTTCAGTATATTTTCCTGCCTGGGCTGGCTTTGAACCTCTCAGCCTCCTGAGTAGAGTTACATGTGAGACATGGGTGCCCAGAACACATACAACAGCTTTTTTTTTTTTTTTACTTTGTGGGGGTTACTTGGAGATAAGTCTCACCAGGAATCAGTGGCTCATGCCTCTAATCCTAGCAACTCAGGAGGCTGAGATCTGAGAATCACAGTTCAAAGCCAGCCTGGCCAGGAAAGTCTGTGAGACTCTTTATCTCTCATTAACCACCAGAAAACCAGAAGTAGTATTGTGCCCAGGCCCTGAGGACAACTGGTCAAAAAACAAACAAAAAAGAACCCACAGTTCTGTAGATTGCCTGCCCAACCTGGCTTCCAGGCATGATGCTCAGATTTCTCCTTCCTGAGTACTTAGGATTATAGGCCTGAGCTATGAGTGCCTAGCTGGCTTGGACCTCTTGCCTGCCTTCTTTGTGCCCAGGATTGAACCTGGGTGCTGTGGGGTGCTGTTGCCCCGTGTGGGCCCCTTGATCTAGGGGGCTGCCCCTGCCTGGCTGTGTTGTGGACCAGCTGCCCCTCGTTCTTCCAGGCCCGGCCTGCAGGGACTCCTGCAGTGTATGTGTGGTAACACCATGTCTGTGCCCCTGCTCACTGACGCCGCCACCGTGTCTGGAGCTGAGCGGGAAACGGCTGCGGTAAGGGCTGTGGCACTCTTAGCAGTCCCTGGAGCAGATCTAATAGAGGGCATTGGGCTTCAGGGGTGTGGGAAACGAGAAGTGACAGTGAGGAGAAGGGAGTAGCCTGAAGCCAGGAGGCTCAGGGTTAATCTGTTGGCTGCTGTGTCAGCTCCCCAAGGGGACCGGGCTGGGGGAGGGGTAAGCTGAAGCTGAGGGTCCAGATGGGGAACTTCCCACCTCCCCATTTGTTACTCTTTTTCCAGGTTATCTTTTTACATGGACTTGGAGACACAGGGTGAGAGCCGGGGTGGGGTGTTTCTTGGGGAGGGGGCAGGGCCCGGCAGCAGGGCTGCCACTTCCTACAACAGGCCCTTCTTCTCCTTTCTTCCCCTCAGGCACAGCTGGGCTGACGCCCTCTCCACCATCCGACTCCCACATGTCAAGTACATCTGTCCCCATGCGTAAGTATCGTCTTAGCCAGGGACGGCTGGTGTGTGTGGGGGGGGTGGTCCTGTGGTCCCCAGCCCGCCTGTTCTGTCAGCTGCTTCCTGGGCCAGGCTGCTGAGCAGTCAGCAAGTGCTCCTGCCCCCAACCCCAGGGGTTTAGACCCCAGATCTCCTGAGACCAGGGCTTCCTGGGCTCCTTTCCCAAGTACTCACCCATCACTCCGGAATCCCTGTCACCGTATTAGATGGATCTTCTCCTTCACTTCCAGTGCTCCAACCACAGCCTCCAGCCCCACGTGGCAGGTTGCCTGGCAATACCTTAAACATAGGCCCTGCCTGCTGGGAGGGGCCTCCAGGGGCTGCTTTGTCTCCTCCCTGTTTCTCTGCTGTGTCTTCCTTAACCCACTAAGTAACGTGGCCCTCTGGTCTCCTGCCCAGGCCTAGGATCCCTGTGACCCTCAACATGAAGATGGTGATGCCTTCCTGGTACGTTCTGGGGGAGCTGGATGGCAGGGGGCTAGCTGGGGTTTCCAGCTGCTTCCAACACCTCTGGTCACCCAGGTTTGACCTGATGGGGCTGAGTCCAGATGCCCCAGAAGATGAGGCTGGCATTAAGAAGGCAGCAGAAAACAGTAAGACCCTGGTCTTCCCCAGCATCCTCCTTCCCTGTCCTCAGAAAGCACTAGGCAGCGCCCCCTGACTCCCTGCGGTAGGGGGACTCCCCAGCCACTCCTTTCACCCAGTCATGCCCCTCTCCCCAGTCAAGGCCTTGATTGAGCACGAGATGAAGAACGGGATCCCTGCCAATCGGATCGTCCTGGGTGGCTTTTCACAGGTAAGGGAGGAGTGAGGGGGAAGGGCTGGGTGGGTGAGCTGTAACCTCATGACCTGCCCTTGTGTCCTCCCTCCAGGGTGGGGCTCTGTCCCTCTACACCGCTCTCACCTGTCCCCACCCTCTTGCTGGCATTGTGGCATTGAGCTGTTGGCTGCCCCTGCACCGGAACTTCCCCCAGGTGATTGTCCCACAGCTCCTCCTGCCCTGGCCACGTGATGCTCAAGCCACAGCCCTCTGAGTCCTGTCTGCTCCACAGGCAGCCAATGGCAGCGCCAAGGACCTGGCCATCCTTCAGTGTCATGGGGAGCTGGACCCCATGGTGCCTGTTCGGTTTGGAGCCTTGACAGCTGAGAAGCTCCGATCTGTTGTCACTCCTGCCAGGGTCCAGTTCAAGACCTACCCAGGTGTCATGCACAGCTCCTGTCCGCAGGTCAGTGGGGTCAGCCTGTTAGCACCTCCCTCCCTTCCTCCAGCAGGGAGCCTCACTGTCTTCTCCAACCCCAGGAGATGGCAGCTGTGAAGGAATTCCTTGAAAAGCTGCTGCCTCCAGTCTAACCCAAGTCAGTGGCCTCAGTGCAGTCCCCAGCTCCTGGGAGACCCAGCAAGCAAGCACCGCACTGTATTGGATCTGAGCCGGATGAGCAAGCCTCTGTCCCCTCCCCACCACCCTACCCTCTCCCCACCGGCCTCTGGGGCAGGCAGCTGAGGCCTGGCCAGGCCTTCCTGCTGTCCTCTGCCACGGGCAGTCTGCAGCAGGAGTGGGCTACTCTTCACCCCACATCCCCGGAGGCGGGGCCCCCGGCAGCAGTATTGGAGGGGCTGCAGGCAGCGGGAGAAAGGGGCCCAGCCGCTGACCCACTCACTCAGGACCTCACTCACTAGCCCCGCTTTGGGCCCCTCCTGTGACCTCAGGGTTTGGCCCCTGGGCCCCCCCAGGCCCCACCCCAGCAACTCTGCCCAGATAATCGTGTGTGTCTCCTGCCTCACCGCAGCTGCTTCTCAATCATGAATGTGTCCATGGCCCTGGCCCCTGGCTGCTGTGGGCGGCTTGCTGCCTGGCAGGCAGGTGAAGTGGAGTCTGGGGCCTTCCCTCAGCTGGTTCCCTACCTGGGGGCTGGGCCCTGCCTCCTTGTTGCCCTCCACCCTCACAGGCCTGGAGCCTATAGGGCTGGATTGAGGCACAGGACCCCCCACCCCCATCCCCTGCTGTCTGTCTCACCCCCACCATGTCCCCACTCTAGGACTAGGGAGGCTGTGGGGGAGGAGTTGTGTTTCCATGTCTTCT
Organism: Megascapheus bottae; assembly: GCF_031878675.1. NCBI lineage: Eukaryota > Metazoa > Chordata > Mammalia > Rodentia > Geomyidae > Megascapheus > Megascapheus bottae. The sequence goes on along the minus strand of NC_143514.1, from coordinate 70,452,341 downwards.
GTCTCCATGTGGTTTTGGGTGTTTTTCTTGTGTCCTGGATTCCGATGAAATTAAAGACACTGCTTCCTCAGCTCTTAGGCCTGCCTGATTCTGTTCCAGGTGTGCAGAAGTAGATCTAGAAGAATGCTCAGCGTAAGAAACGGTTTATTAAAATACTTTGGAAAGCCCCCCTGTGGCAGTCTGCATCAGTGCCTGGGAGGAGGTGCGTGGTCCCGGAGCCCCGCCTCCTCTGCATCTGTGGTGGTCCTGCCAGAGCTAAGGAATGCTGCCCAGCTCCTGGTCAGGCTGAAATGGACCCTGCTTGGGTTTGAGGTAGGATAGCCTCAGCTTGGCCCTAGAGCTTCAGGGTGATGTGGTCCTGCAGAGTGATGGGGGAGGCCGCAGAAAAGGCAGCTGTTTCTTTTCCTTTCCTGGTCCGTGGTAAGGGAAGGTACTCAGGCTTGCGCCCCAAATCCTGATGGATTCTGCTGCTGCCAGCGCCACAGATCTTCACCTATGACGGGTGTGGGTTGTCAGGGCCCGCCCTGAGGGCAGCCTGGGGAAGATGCCCTGTGGCCCTCACTGTCCCAGGTCAGTCAGCACTCACACATCCTGTCCAGTCCCAAGACTGCTGTCCAGCCCAGCTCTTCATGGGCCAGGCTGGGGTTAGCGTAACAGGCTGCCACATCGCCTTCCCGCCGTGCCACCACCTTGTATGGGATCTATGAGGAGAGAGACGTTTCATTGAGCACCAGTGCTAGGCAGCCATGGGGTCCTGGGTACACTGGGTGCCCGGTAGGTGGGCAGAGGAGAGGGTCCAGGCTTTTTGCTGCTAGGAGCCAGGCAGGGCCTACCTTCTTCCCTGAGGCCTTCTCCATGGCTTGGACCATCTGCAGCACTGAGTAGCCCGTGCCTGTGCCGAGGTTGTAGATCTGTCCCGGGGAACAGGGTTCATGGATGGGCTGCACTGCCTGTGTGGGCCCCACTGTTCACAACTCCATTCCCCTCCCTCCCTGGCTGTTCTTCTCTTCCTACCCGGCAGCCACATTGTTCCTTTAGCTTCTTCAAGGCTGCGATGTGGCCCTTGGCCAGATCTACGACATGGATGTAGTCCCGGACACCTGCGAGGACAAGGTGGTTGGATGGGGAGTTTGTTGCACCTCTCTCCTGACCCCCACTCCTGGCCCTTTCTGGTCCCTGGGCTCACCTGTGCCATCTTCTGTGGCATAATCATCACCAAAGACATTCAGGGCCTCCCGTCGCCCGATGGCCACCTAGGACAAAGATCAGGTCAGCTCCTTCCAGGTCTCCGCTAGATCCCTGTTGCAATACCTCCAGCCCTTTGCTGCCCCCTACCTGGGAGACGTAGGGCATGAGGTTGTTGGGAATACCCTGGGGATCCTCGCCGATGCGGCCAGAGGCGTGGGCACCTGTGGGGTTGAAGTATCGCAGCAGCACGGCGTTCCAGGTCTGTGAAATGCAGGCACAGTGGGAAGGGGTGCAGGCAGTGTGTTCATCTATGTCAGTTTTCTAGAAATGGGCAAGGGCTGGGGTCCTCCGTCCCGCTGTGACCTTGGGCACCTCACGTCAACTTTTTTTTTTTTTTTTCTTTTGCAATACTAGGGGTTGTACTCAGGGCCTTAGACTTGCGAGGCAGACACTCAGCACTGAGCCGCTGGGGGTTGGTCACTTTCGAGACAGGGTTGCATTGTATGTCTAGGCTGGCCTGGATGAGCTCCTTATTTACACTTGTTGGCATTACTGGGATGATGACTGCACAGGAAACTGGTTTAAGTCCCCAAACCTTTTTTTGTTTTTGTCCAAGCTGGCTTGGAACCATATTCTGATCTCTGCCTCCCAAGTAGCAGGGATTACAGGTTTAAACCAGCATACTTGCTTCAGCACTACCACTCCCAAGCCTCAGCTTCCTCTTTGGGGTGGAGGGTGGGTGCTCAGGAGTCCGTCTTCCAGCTCAAGGAGACCACCAGGAGCCAGGAAGTGACTCCAGGGCTGTGTCCAGAGGCTCTCACCTTGTCTGCCTGACACAGGTCCCGGATCATTTCCTCAATGAAGAACTTGGACTTGCCATAGGGGTTGGTACAAGCCCCGGTTGGGTGGGCCTCGTCCAGGGGCAGGTATTGAGGGTTCCCATACACAGTGGCTGAGCTGCTGAACACCAAGTTCTTCACCTCATGAGCCCTCATGACCTAGCCGGGGGAAGGGGAGGTGGGTCACACATCTCAGTTCCACTTGCCACGCCCATCAGTGCGAGGCTGGGACTAAGGTGATGGGCAGTTAGGAAGAGGGACGTTAAGGCTGGCAGGAAAGGAAAGACATGAGTCCAAGATGATGCAGCTTGGGGCCTCTCTGACTCCCAGGAAAGCCCTTACCTTGGGTGGCTGGCACTGCTGGCCTCTTACCTCCAGAAGCTGGATGGTCCCTGTCAGGTTAACTCTATAGTAGTCCAGAGGCTTCTGCACTGACTCGCCCACAGCCTTGAGCCCAGCAAAGTGAATGACAGCTTTAAAGCTGTGCTGTGGGGGAAAAACCAGGATTGGAGGCGGCTTGGAGGTCCTAGCCCTATGGCAATGAAAGGCTTGCCTTCCAGCTTTGCCAGATCTCACAGGTGTCTGGAGAAGGTGCACCAGTAACCCCTCAAGCACCTACCTTTTTAAAGAGACGTTGTAGGGCCGCCTGGTCCAAGATATCCATCTCCTCAAACTCTATGGAGCAGTCAGTCATCTCCTGGACTCGCTGCAGGCTCTCAGGCAGGGAGCCCCCTCCTGGCAGGGCAGCAGGACATGAAAATCAAGAGATGGGGTCCTGGATCCCAGGATTTTCTTTCTTTTTTTTTTTTTTTTGCCAGTCCTGGCCTTGAGCTCAGGGCCTGAGCACTGTCCTTGGACTTTCTCAAAGCTAGCACTCTACCCCTTGAGCCTCAGCACCACTTCCGGCTTTTTTCTATGTATGTGGTACCAAGGAATTGAACCCAGGTCTTCGTGCATGCTAGGCAAGCACTTTAACCACTAGGCCAAACTCCCGGCCCCGATCCCAGGATTTTCTTTCCCCAAGCCCGCCACAGTCTTCAACCCCAGTGCCCCACTCCCGTGCTCACCTCGGATGGCATTATGGAAATTGTCGATGACCACAGGTTCATAGCCTGCCTCCAGAAGCTCCAGTACAGTGTGGCTGCCAATGTAGCCCGCCCCGCCTGTGACCAGGACCTTCTCTGCCATTGTACCTGGTCCAGGAAAGTGTCAGCTGTGGCCACACTCAGGGCTCTGGATAGAGTTTTGTGAACATTTTTAAAAATTTTTTGTAGATCATGGGGTTTGAAGTTGGCCTGGGCACTGTCCCTGGGCTTTTCAGCTCAAGGCTACTGCCCTACCCTGGAGCTAAGCCCCATTTCCCATTTCCTGGAGGTTAATTGGAGATAAGAGTCTCAGGTCCTTTTGTGCCCTGGCTGGCTTTGAACCTTGGTCCTCAGATCTCAGCCTCCTGAGTAGCTAGGATTACAGGTGTGAGGCACCACACCCGGCTTTTTGTGAACCTTTCTGAATAGCTAGCCTGGGGACTACTATCTCAGCCTCCTGAGGTAGCTAGGATTACAGGTGTGAGGCACCACACCTGGCTTTTTTTTTTTTTTTCCAGACCTGGGCTTGAGCTCAGGGCCTGAGCACTATCCTTGGGTTTTCTCAAGGGTAGAGCTCTACCACTTGAGCCTCAGCACCACTTCCAGCTTTTTTCTATGTATGTGGTACCAAGGAATCGAACCCGGGCCTTCATGCATGCTAGGCAAGCACTCTACCACTAGGCCAAACTCCTGGCCCACACACGGGGCATTTTGTGAACATTTCTGAATAGCTGGCCTGGGGACTACTATCTCAGCCTCCCGAGTAGCTAGGATTCTAGGTGTGAGCCAGTATGTCTAACTGGGTACCATATTTTCAAGTTCCAATTGACCTAGGGTTGGGAAGATGGACTGTGAGGATTCAGCTCCAATGTCCCGACACTGGGCATTCTGGACAGAAGGGAATATGGCAGCTTAATTGGGACCCCAGGATCCCAGCTAGAGGTTCTATCCATTCAACTCAGGTCTCAACTCTCACTAGATGTCAACTGGCTCCTGGTCTCCAGTTTAATGCCTCCAGCTCTGGGCATCCCGCTCCTTCCTTCCCTGTCCCCCAAGAGTCACTTTGGAGGAAGCAGGAAATACACTATGCATATGACCTCCAGGGTGGGGTCCTGAGCCAGACAGGCTGAGTCCAGCTCCTGGGCTGGTGCACAACAGCCTTGGAGCTGCCCGCCTGGCCCACCCCAGGGCAGTGGCTGGGCTCAGTCCATGCCAGGGCCAGCTAAGCTTGAAACTCTTAGCTTGGAACTTCAGATAACGTCCAACCTCAAGGGCCCCTGTGTGGGTCAGTGTCGACGTGGACCTGGCCCAGGCCCCACTGCCAGGTGTGTATCCCCGCCCTGAACAAATTCTGCCCGCGGAGGGGGCGGAGCGGAGCAGGGCGGAAGCCCCAGACACTGTGGCCTTTCATTCCTACGAGCTGGCCTGCTCCTCCTTCCTCTAAGCTACCTCTAAGCTCCTCCAGCTCCAGTCCACGGGACCCGGGGCTCACTGCGTGCTAGGCTCCGTACCCCGCGCGTGTGCGCTATTTTCCTGGAGGTCATTTCTGGCCCTGTACAGAGAAAGTGCCGGGGCTAGCGGGCAAAGTCTTTTGCCTGCGATCCCACCGCAGGCAGGACCGGGTGGGAGTGGGCATCCAGGCTCGCGGCCCGCCCCCTCTCCGCGGCTCTCCATCCGCCTCTGCTCGCCCCGCTGCTCCCCGACGAAGCCTTGGGCCGCCCTGGGAGGCAGCGAGGCTGGCCCGAAGCCCGCGCCACCCGGACCTGCGGATGACTGTGATCGGCTGCCACCGCCTCAGTTTCCCCAGTCTGTACAATGGAGAGGAGCGGGTGCCCAGCCGTGGCTCCGAGAACAGCTGGGAACCAGGGCCGGAATGAATGAACCCACAGCATTCGGGCCACCACAGCAGGACACGAGCGCCCAAGAGGCCTAGGACGCGCCCGGCCTCCAGAAGTCCCTCGCTGCACCCCCGACCACCCGCCCTGCCCTTCCGTCATCCCTCCGCCCGAACCTGCCTGGGTCGAACGTGCCTGGGTTGAACGTGCCTGGACTGGAGCTGCCTGGGTCGCGCTCTCCGTGCTGGTCGCGCGGCGCCGCCTCCAGCACCCGGCGCAGCGGCCCCTTTAAGGGCTGACAGCCCAGCCAGGCTCCGCCCCGCCTCGCCCCCAAGGAAACGTGTCGTGGAGTTACGGGTCTCCGCGGGGACAAAAAGCCCGAGCCGCCGTCGCGCGGCCGTGCGGCGCCTTCCTCCGGAGGCCGGAAGTGGGCGGTGCCATCCCCTGTGAAGGGCGCGGAACCGAGGCGGAGCCTGCGCTTTCAAAGCTGTCTCGCAGCGAAGCCGACGCCGCGAACTGAGCGGCTGGCGACTCGGGCTCTGCAGGAACTGCCCTGTCCACGGCTCCGAGCCCCCACGCCACCCCAGGCCACTTAGAAGACGGCGTTGGTGTGTTACAGAAAGGCCCGGCGTGGACCCTGAGCCAAGCGCCCGGGAACACAGGCCTCCTCCACCTCCGGGAATGGTCTGGGCTGCCAGCAGAGCTGGGGACAGGCACAGGGCGGGCCGGGTGAGAGGGACTGGAAGGCCTGGGAGCTCGCGCAGACACCCCGGGCAGAAGCACAGCGCCTCCAGCTGGCCGCTGGCCACCACCGCACAGGTTTCCAGTTATTGGGCTGGGGACCCAAGTGGACCACCAGGGAAGGATTGGGAACGAGTTAAGTCTCCATTCCCGTCCCCGGAGCAGTGGTTCAGCCACACACATCCTCATCACAAACGCTGGAAAATTAAACCTTTAATTACATGAATTCTTTTCAAAAATCATATTCACTGTGAAGACTCCCCAGAGACAGTGGAGTTGGCAGACGCCTACCAGAGAAGCCCAGACCTCACCCCTTTCAAGCAAGTGCCCTCTGCCAACTTGAGGGGAATCTTTATGCCCTTTGCCCTCGGAAAGCAATGGCTTGGAGCTGTGTCCAGGCTAGCTTGCTAGCTGACAGTCCCAGAAGTTAAGGACCACTCCAAGCAGGTTCCCATGTGTCTCCAGCACAGTGGGGCCTAGTGAATGGAGTCTTGTATGGATCTTCAGAGCTGGCAGGGAGAGCCTGAGGGCCAAGAAGCAACCTAGCCTCCTTCCTGCCTGGAGACACCTCAGAGCTGAGGTGCCTGTGAGGTACCCATTTCTCTTTATTTTATAATCATTTCCATTTCCTCATTCAGAAATCACCCATGTATGTCCTACTGAAGTCCAAGAGGCCACAATAGACCAAATGTTCAGAGTTTACAGGTAGCCTGAGCCACTTTGGAGCTGGTTTTTCTGTTCAGGGTTTGACAGATAAAGTCCCCAGCTTCCAGGAGCTTCTGGAGGTTCACACCCTAGGAGAAACAAGTTAGAGGATGTAGTCAGTCATGACATGCCCTCAATGTCCAGGGAAACAAGACTGGACAGACAACTTGGACACTAAAAGATGACAGGCAGGCCCTTGTTCCCGACCAATGGGACAGGACTGCTGGAGAGGCATCTCCGCCTGACATCTGGGTTATTCTTCTGACAATCCCTTGTATAGTTTGTGGAGACACTGCCAGGGAATCGGGCTCTTTTGTCTCACTGAGACTCCACTTCCAGGGCCTGGCCCACAGACAGTTTGATTATTTTCACCTGTGGTGAGGGGATCAAACCCAGAGCCTTGTGCATGTGAGGCAAGCACTGGACCACCCTGCTTCCTCCAGCCCCTAGACAGCTCTGTGTGTAACACAACACTTCTCTTTGCTGATGTGTAATGTGCTCTCAGCTCTGTGCTAAGTGTTCTACATACAGTTTCTATTTGCTTCTGTTTCTTCCCTGCTAGGAGTGGACCCAGGGCACCAAACAATTAAGCATGTAACATCCTCAGCTATACATTTTCTTACTTAATCCTAATTGCTTAATGAGGTAAGTGCTACTATTATTGTTCCCATTTCTCAGGCTTACAGAGATGAAACAATTTGTCTGAGGTCAGCAGCTTCTATAAAGATGGGGCCTAAGCCAGATGCTTGTAATCCTAGCTACTCAGGAGGCTGAGATCTGATGATCAAGGTTCAAAGCCAGCCTGGGCACAAAAGGACCTGAGATTCTTATCTCCAATTAACCTCTAGAAAACAGGAAGTGGGGCTTGGCTCAAGGGTAGGGTGGTAGCCTTGAGCTGAAGTGCTCAGGGACAAGGCCCAGGCTGAGTTCAAGCCCCATGACACCCCCCCCACACACACACACACAAAGATGGGGCCTAGGGTTAGATTCAAAGCACATTTGTTGTGTGACTTCCATACTGACTTCCAAGCTGCTACTGGGATTCTACAGCCTCTTATGGAGCCCACAGCAGGGGTGGAAGAAGCTAACAGAGCAAACAAAAGCTCAAGAGAATGATCATTTCAGCTTAGAAACCCAGTGCCGTTCTGAACTCTCTCCATACTTCTGGACCTCTAAGACATGATAATGGATATCACTGGGACCTGAGGCCTTCTTGTACTTGGGCTGGAATGAATACATCCTGACCCCCTTGCTCCCTTTCATCACTACAACCCCACATAGGCCCATGGGCTTCTCCAAGTGGAGCGCCTTCAGCTCAGGACTGTCCCCACCAGGGCAAGTGGGCTTACCGTGTGAATGCCCAAGCCTGAGAGCATGTAGACCAGGTCCTCAGTGGCCAAGTTCCCCGATGCTCCCTGTGCATAGGGGCAGCCTCCAAGTCCAGCCACAGAAGAGTCCACAACACTCACTCCCATCTGGAAAGGAAGCAATGGTGAGAGAAAATAATGGTGATGTGTGGCTGTGGTCCTGGAAACCTCCCCATCCATTGGTGCCTGAAATCCCCTCCATGTCATCTGCCCTTCAGCTTATGACTGTGAGCAGCGAAAAACCCATGGAAAGCTGGGGGCAGTGGCTCACGCCTGTAATCCTATATACTCAAGAGGCTGAGATCTAAGGATCTCGGTTCAAAGCCAGCCGGGGCACTAAAGACAGTGAGACTCTTATCTCCAATTAACCTCTAGAAAATGGGAAGTGGTGCTGTGGCTCAAGGGGATCTCAGCCTCCTGAATAGCTAGGGTTACAGGTGTGAGCCACCTCACCCAGCGAGTTCACATTTCTTTATCAACACACTGTAAAGGTTGTACCATTACATGCCTAGGATTAGGTTCTAGAGACCTTTTCCCGCCACTTGTTACCCCCTTTTCTTTTTCTCTACTAGCCCTCTCTTCCTACTTTTTCTTTATTAAGTAAAGAGAATTGTTTTCAAATACGTTTTAGAGTCTTACTATATAGCCTGGGCTGGCTTCAATTTTGTGATTCTCCTGCCTTAGCCTCTCAACTGCTGGTTAAAGGAGTGTGCCACCACTCTTGGATTGATAAACATTCTCATGAATTAATTTGCCTATCATGTGAGAATAAACATATGCATCAATAAAACCAAAACCAAGATCCTACCCTTGTGTCCTCTGATGGGGGGGTGAGGGGAAGAGAGAGAGAGAGATAAAGAAAAACAGGGGGTGTGCACAGGCATGAGCACCTTTGCTTACCTGCAGAGCCATCAACGTGTTGGCCAGGGCTTGGCCATAGGTATCATGGCAGTGGACAGCCAGGGCAGCCACAGGTACCTCATGCATGACAGCAGACAGCATATCCTTCATGAGCCCGGGGGTGCCCACACCAATGGTATCCCCCAGGGAGATCTCGTAGCAGCCCATGGAGTACAGCTTCTTGGCAACCTGGAGAAGCAAGCAGACACTTAGAAGACTCCAGACCTCACCAATAAGGGGAGGGATCCTTGGCCAGGCATTCTCCAAGTCTGGGGTGCTAAATTCCTAGGGGGTCCTAGGCTCTGACAACTGTGGCTCAAGTGGTAGAGCTCTGGCCTTGAGAAAGCCCAAGGACAGTGCTCAGGCCCTGGGTTACTCTGGATGGTAGTAGCTGCCAAAGATGTGGCTCCTCACCTACTAGGACCCTGGGCAGGCCACCTTGAGGTCACCACTTCACCCATCAGGGATGGCCTCTGGCAGCAGGACTAGAAGCTGAGTTGAGGCTTTCAGGCTGGGTAGAGGCCAGGCAAGTAGGGGGCCTGCAGAGAGCAAGTGAGGCCCAGAGTGGCTTAATGAAGGGGTGGGTCACAGATGCTATCAATGACCAGGGCACCTGTGCAGACAGGGACTGGAGAAGTAGCCCACCACACACACCTCAGCTACTTTAGCCGGGGAGATCTTCCCTTCATAGGGACATCCAAGGGTACAGGAGATGTACCTGTGGGAAGATGGGAGGGATGGAGTTAATGCTCCAGCCAGGCTGAGGCAGGGTGGCTGCTTGACTTGAAGCTAGGTCCTGGCCTGAGCAAAAGGCTAGCTCAGTGTGACAGCACAGCAAGGCAGGTGGTGGGCTTAGTATTAGAAGATGCAGTGGAGAGCCATGGAAGGGATCTGGCAGTGCTCAGGAGACAGGGGATGAGAACAGGAGTGGGTATCAGGGCCAGCCTGAGAGCCAAAATCGGCTGCTCTTGTGCGTGGACAGAGGAGTCACCCCTTCATTTGCTGTGCTGAAGCTTACTGAGATAACTCATGTGCCACAGAGCACGTGAGCAAGACCAATTAGGTCCTGTCCGCCTAGAGTGCTTTCAAGTTGGAACTAGGCAATAAAGAGGCCATTGAGCAAGGGGCTGAGATCATCTCAGATGAGTGCCATGAAGAAACAGGGAGAAGCAACAGGAGCAACAGGAGCCACCTGCAGAGAGGCCTCGTGCTAGGATTGTGGGAAAGGCTTCCTACAGTGCTCTGACACACTCGCCTGGGAAGAGGCGCTGATGTATGGGGTTTGGGCTGACCCATGCAAGGGGGAGGGATGGGGGAGGCAGAGCCCCAGGCTGACTCACCCCCGCACAGGAATGCTGGCTGCCTGAGCAGCCTTCATGATCCCGTCAAAGCGCTGGAAGCTCTCGGCTATGGAGCAGTTGGCATTCTTCTTGGTGAAGAGCTCAGAGACAGCCCCGAAGATGCTTACTTCCTTGGCTCCAGCAGCCACCTGCCAACACCCAGGCAAAGACTTCAACTTTCCTGGTGTTCTCACGGTAAACTGTACAGTATGGGAATTGTGCCCCTATAATATGATGTGGTGAAGTCCTAACCCCAGCCCTTCTGAATGTAGCCTTATTTGGAAACAGGATCATTGAAAGCACAGGTAGAGGGGGCCATGTTGGCTCAGGCTTAGAAGATAAGAGGCTGTGCGACCCCGTGGAGACAAAGATGAGGCTATGTGACCATGGGAGCAGAGTGGAGTGATGCAGCTACAAGCCACAAAGCACCAAGGATGGCTGAGACCACCAGAGACTAGAGCAAGGCAGGGGGCAGGCTCTCTCTGTTGGAGGCCTCAGAACAAGGTTATTTGTTGACGCCTACATTTCTGACTTTAGCCTCCAGAATGTAAAAGAATAAACCAAGTTCTGTTATTTTAAGTCACTTCTGCGGCATTTTCACAGCAGCTCTGGGAAATCTACAGAGTGAATTAAATCTCAAAACAAAAACAAGATTGATGGCATAGTCAGTGGTAGAGAGTTTCTCCAGCAAGTGCAAGACCTGGGGTTCTACCCCAGCACAACTAGGGGGAGAAAAACACCCCAAATCAATTCTGATAGCCCCCAAGGAAATTGCCACTGACATTTTTTTCTTTTCCTTTCCTTCCTTCCTTTTTCTTTTGGTGCCATTCCTGGGACTTGAACTCAAAGGCCTGGTATCTTGAAGCTTCTTTTCCTCAAGGCCAGTACTCTACCATTGAAGCCATAGTTCTACTTATGGCTTTTTTTTTTGGATAGTTTATTAGAAATAAAAGTCTCACAAACTTTCCTGCCTAGGCTAGCTTAGAACTGGGATCCTCAGTTATGAGTTTCTTGGGCCCAGCTGGGGATTACTCTTAAAAGAAGCTTTCTGTCTAAATGAAGAAATAGTATCTCCAAAGATGCTGTTATCTACACTTTAAGAAATTGACAAAGCTGGGCACCAGCTCACACCTGTAATCATAGCTATTCAGGAAGCTGAGATCTGAGGATCACAGTTCAAAGCCAGCCTAGGCACAAAAGTCCATGAGACCCTTATCTCCAATTAACCACCAGAAAACCAGAAGTGGCATTGTGGCTCAACCTGGTAGAACATTAGCCTTGAGCTAAAGAGCTCAGGGATAGCGCCCAGGTCCAGAGTTCAAGACCCATGACAGGCAAAAAAAGAGAAAAAAAAGCCGGGTGAGGTGGCTCATGCCTGTAATCCTAGCTACTCAGGAGACTGAGATCTGAGGATTAAGGTCCAAAGCCAGCCGAGGCACAAAAGGACAAGAGATTCCTATCTCTAATTAACTTCTAGAAAACAGGAAGTGGGGATTGGCTCAGGGTAGGGTGGTAGCCTTGAGCTGAAGAGTTCAAGGACAATGCCCAGGCCCAGAGTTCAAGCCCCATGACCCACAGAAAAAAAAAAAAAAAAAAAAAAAGACAGCTAGCCAAGTACTATTGAAACATGTGGAGAGCTTGGTTATTTTCTCTAAAGTATAGATTGAATCCAGGTGCTTGGTGGCTCACACCTGTAATCCTAGTGACTCAGGAAGCTGGGATCTGAGGATCATGGTTCAAAGCCAGCTGTGGTAGGAAAGTCCCCGAGACTCATCTCCAAATAACCACCAGAAAAACAAACGTGGCACTGTGGCTCAAAATAGTAGAGTGCGGGACCGGGAGTTTGGCCTAGTGGTAGAGTGCTTGCCTAGCATGTACGAAGACCCGGGTTCGATTCCTCGGTACCACATACATAGCAAAAAGCTGGAAGTGATGCTGAGGCTCAAGTGGTAGAGCTCTAGCCTTGAGAAAATCCAGGGATAGTGCTCAGGCCCTGAGCTCAAGCCTAGGACTGGCAAAAAAAAAAAAAAATAGTAGAGTGCTAGCCTTAAGTGAAAAAGCTCAGGGACAGTGCCCAGTTCCTGACATCAAAAAAATAGAGGCCAGGTACTAGAAACTCACACTTTGTAATCCTAGCACTCAGAAGGCTGAGATGTGAAGACTGAGGTTCAAAGCCAGCCTTGGCAGGAAAGTTCTTGAGATTCTTATCTCCAATTAACCTTCAAAAAGCCAGAAGTGAAGCTGTGGCTCAAATTTAGTGCTCCAGCCTTGAATGAGAGAGCCAAGCGAGTGTGGAAAGCCTTGAGTTCAAGCCCCAGCGATAACAGGAACCTGTCAGGTGCTGGCTAGGTGTCTCCATACTCTTCATATTCTGAAGTCATCACAAAAGTACTTATGTAAAGGTACTCATTAGCACTCATGTACAAGTAGACTAAGTTCTAAGAAGTTAAGCAGCAAGTCAGGATCACAGAGTAATCACAGAGCAGTGGCAGGGCCACAACTGCTCTCTGAAGGAGGACGTCCCAGTACAGGGACGAATGTCTTCGGTCTATTCCAGGAGCCCCCACCAAGTGAGCTTCTTACCGCTGCCTCGAAGCCTTTCATGTTTGGGGTCAGGACTGGGTAGCTGATGCCAGGAAACTTCTGAATACCCCTCAAGACTTCACTGTGGTCAGCCATCTGGAGCCAAACAAATTATTGTCAACTAACTAATCACCAAAGCAGGCAGAGAGCAAAACAGGTAGAGAAAAACCTTTCACCCTGTCTCTGTTCTATAGTCCCTAGAAAAAGCCTCCAGGGCTGAGTATGCCTATGGCTTTTGCTATCTGCTCGAGTGCTGAAGGGCCAGGAGGCCTAGTGGGGCTGGGTGATATCTCTCCCTCCTCTGTATGGTCAACACTGTCAGCTTTACATAAGTAAGTTGTACCCGCACCCAGCCAACTGTGTTATCTAGTACTCTGTAACAGGATCTGTCTAACCAACCTGCTTGCCTGTGACTCAGGTCACAGGTTATGTCCTTGTACACACATACATGGAAATCACAGACACACAGAGTCTTGTCATATGGCCAGAGGAGACCTGAGTGGCCACCTCCAACATGCAAGGAGGAAAAACCTTAGTAAAACTACCAGTAGGTTGGGGCAGGCCTCAGAATGAATCACACTCCAGCTCCCATGTCATCTTTCAGTGTCCCACAGTGCTGAGCATGGCATAGGATCTGAGCCAGGGGCCTGGAAATCCACGCTCCGGACTAATGCCCACCAGAGGCTGTGGCTCACCTGGGGAACCCATTTGGGAGACACGAAGCTGGTGGCTTCTATGACGGGGAGCCCTGCTTCAGAAAGCATGTCGATCAGCCTGATCTTCACGGCAGTAGGGACGATAGTCTACAGCAGGATGGGACAGCATAAGACAGGTCAGCATTGGTACTGAAATGGCCTCAGTGGGCACTGCTTGTTAGTTCAATGCTTTTGCTACAGCAAGCTCTTCAGTGTCTCAGCCTCCAAACGCAAGCAGGAATTCACATGTAATCCTTGCCTGTTTTCACATCTATAGAGGGTCTTCTGGTCTAAGCAGTTTATATCTACTAGGAACCACATTCTCCTGCCATGCACACTGTCTCTGACCTTCCAATAATTATGACATCATAAACAAATGGGGAGCTTGCATGTGCAGAGATGACTCCCGCCCTTGCCTCTGGGACTTATGAGGGAGGGCCCAAATATCACATCCTCCTTTTTCCTGTTCTTAATTGGCACAGGACTTTATTCTCACAAGGCTCAGTCTATTGCTTTCCCCCCTCTCTAGTCATCTGGTTGCTCACTGGATTCTATGGATCCTGAGATCCTACTCATGGACAGTAAGCTTAAGTCTCAATTCATAGTACACAGAAGCCCTTACCTTCCTGCTGGAAGCTTCCGTTAGGAGTATTAAGCTAGGCTGGGAAGGTAGCTTAGCGTTAAAAAGCTTGCCTAGCATGCATGAAGCCCTGAGTTCAGTTCCTCAGTGGCACATAAAAAGGAAAAGCCAGAAGTGGCACTATGACTCAAGTGGTAGAGTGCTAGTCTTGAGCAAAAAAGCTCAGAGACAGTGCCGAGGCACTGAGTTCAACTCCCCCTCTCCCCCCCCCCCCCCCGGCCCTGCAGCCATATATAAGAGTATGTTGTTGAGTTAAGATTGTAAAATAGTACATCTGTTTGGTTTTTGTGATAGTTCTTGGGCTTAAACTCAGGGCCCAGGTACTATCCCTGACCTTTTCTTGCTCAGGGCTACCATGATCTTCAGCTCTCAGTCTCCTGAGTAGCTAGGATTCCAGGCATGAATCACCAGCACCTGGTTAGTTACTCTTTTTTTTTTTTTAATTTTTTTCTTGCTAGTTCTGAGGCCTGAACTTAGGGTCTTGGGCTTTCTCAAGGTTAGTGCTCTACCACTTGAGCCACAGCACCACTTCCTGCTTTTTCTGTGTATGTGGTACCAAGGAATCAAACCAGGGCTTTGTGCATGCTAGGTAGACACTCTATCACTAGGCCACACTCCCAGCCGCTAGGCACTCTTATATTGACAGCATAATATTTTATTTGTTTTAGTAGTCAGTACAGATGCTTGAAGCACCTTTTTGACTGTTTTCCATCTTTACCTTTTCATTTTGCAGACCATCTCGGGGGCCGACCTCCACAATCTTCACTTGCTTTGGGAAGGTGCCCATAGATGCGGTGCTGACCTTTGGTTTAAGAGGAAAGATAAGTGAGAGAGATTGTCACAGTTCTCCATGGACCACTCTCATAGGAGGGGTGCTTCTTCACTAATGCTGAGACAAGTGGTATTTTTCTTTGTATAATGTACATGCAGTTTCCTCTAGTATTAACATCAAAAGCATATTACAAGCCAGGTACCAATGGCTTATGCCTACAACCCTAGCTACGCAGGAGGCTGAGATCTGAGGATGAGAGGTTGGAGTCAGCCCAGGCAGAAGAGTTCTTGAGACGTCTCCCCACTCTTCCCACCATCACTAGGCCTTGCACTCAGAGCCTCAAGCTCTCTCTTGGCTTTTTCACCTAGGTCTCTATCACTTAAGTCACACCTCCACTTCCATCTTTTTGGTGATTCATCAAAGATAGAGACTTACAGATTTCTTTGCCTGGCTGGCTTTGAACCTTAGGTCTTAGAATTTTTAGATTTCAGCCTCCTGAAGAGCTGACAGGCGTGAACCACCAGTACCCAGCTGGGACTATCTTAAATACAAACCAACAGCAAAAATACCAGAGCATGGTTCAAGAAAACGCTGAGAACCCGCCCCCCCCCATACACACACACAAAATAAAAACAAACTGAAAACAAACAAAAAATCCAGTCTGTTTTTTTCCTCCATGTGACACAAATTGTTAACCTCTTACTCTGTATAAAAGGCATGACATGTGCCCTGTTGCTTAAGCTGGACCTGGCTTACTGCACAGCCACGGGCTCAGCCCAACTTGGCTGTCACAAAACTCACAGCTTGGCCCTATTGTCCACTTTCTACCAGGGCCAGCAAGCAGTGTGCTCTACTCCCCCCTCCCCCCCATACCCTGCTGTCATCCTCATCTCTAGTATTTTATTTCAGGGCTACACTTATTTCCTTATTTCCACGGGCACGGGAAACATGCCCATGCCACCTTTCCTCCAGAAGATTATAAACCTGGGGTGCCTTGTTTGTTTCCACGCCTTTGTCCTAACTGTAGAGCACTGTGTATGGTACAAAGTAGCACTCATTAAAGTGACAAGAACAACCCCATAATGCACGGGGTCACAGCTGTCCAAGAGAAAAGTGATCACTGAGTGCTCAGTGTGGTGGGTTCATAGGAAGGCTCTGTACTGGGGAAAATGGGCCTGCAGGAGACTGCACCCCTTAAAGAAAATCTGAAAAGCCTCTATGTAAAATGTGTCCCAAATCTTCCCTCCTCCCCTAGTAACATGGGCTCTTTTTTTTTTTTTTTTTTTTTTTTGGCCAGTCCTGGGCTTGGACTCAGGGCCTGAGCACTGTCCTTGGACTTTCTCAAGGCTAGGGCTCCACCACTTGAGCCTCAGCACCACTTCCGGCTTTTTTCTGTATATGTGGTACCGAGGAACTGAACCTGGGTCTTCATGCATGCTAGACAAGCACTTTAACCACTAGGCCAAACTCCCGGCCCCAACATGGGCTCTTTTGCCTCTTTCATCCTTAGTACAACTTGTCAAACATATTTCATTTTACCACAGTTAATCTAGGTAAACACCTCTCCTTCCCCATGGCAGTTACTAAGCTGGAAGACCCGAGATGTCCCACCAAAATTGGTCTAGTACAGGACACTACATTATTCCAGGGGCACTTGAGTGTCATGACACAGAGAGGATGGACTTTGCTTTGTTCCCTGCTGTATTTCCAAGACTTTAAGCCACAATAGGGACTCCATAAATGACATAATTGTGGAGAGAACATAAAACTTGCTTCCAAGTTTCTAAAACAGGTTAAACTGAAACTCATCTCATTTTCTGTAACAACACTTAAGATAATAATTTACAGTGGCTCATGCCTGTAATTCTAGCTACTCAGAAGCCTAACATCGGAGGATCATGGTTCAAAGCCAGTCTGGGTCAACTAACCACCTAAGAAGTTGGAAGAAAAGCTGTAGCTCAAGTGGTAGAATACTAACCTTGAGCAAAAAAAAAAAAAAAAAAGCTTAGGGACAGTGCCCAGGCTCTGAGTTCAAGCCCTAGTGCCAGCACAAAACCAAGAGCCAGGCACTGGTGGCTCACACCCATAATCCTACGTACTCAGGAAGCTGAGATTTGAGGATTGCAGTTCAAAGCCAACTGGGACTTGATCACAAAGAGGCTCAAGGACAGCGCCCAAACTGTGTTCAAGCCAAAAGAAAAAAAATAAAAAAGAAAAAAGAAAAAGTAGTTTTGTTTTTGTCAAGTATAGTGGTGCACACCTCTAATCCAGCATTCATAAGGCTGAGGCAGAAGGATGTTTAACATAGGCTGAATAGTCTAACAAATGTTATTTAGCTGGCGCTGTAGCTCATGTCTGTGATCCTAGCTACTTGGGTCATAGAGATTTGAGGGATCACGGCCTGCCAAGACCAAAATAACAATAACAACAACAACAACAATAATAATAAGCCAGTCCTGGGGCATGAACTCAGGACTCAGGGGCTATCCCTGAGCCTCTTTGTGCTCAAGGCTAACACTCTACCACTTAAGCCACAGCACCACTTCTGCCTTTTTCTAAGTAGTTTATTGGAGATGAGTCTCATGGACTTTTCTGTCTGTGCTGGCTTCAAACCATGATACTCAGATCTCAGCCTTCCAAGGAGCTAGAATTATAGGTGTGAGTCACTAGTGTCTGGCTATGTATATGGTATCTGGGGCCATGATGGATACTCTTATCTCCAATTAACTACCAAAAAAGCCCTGGAAGTGAAGCTGTGGTAGACCACTCTCCTTGAGCAAAAAAGGCTCAGGGACAGTGCCCATAGCCTGAGTTCAAGCTCTAAGACCAGTACAAAAAACAAACAAACAAGCCAGGCATAACAGAGGTGGCTCACGCCTGTAATCCTAGCTACTCAGGAGGCTGAGATCTGATGATCAAGGTTCAAAGCCAGTCCGGGCACAAAAGGACCTGAGGCTCTTATCTCCAGTTAACTTTTGGAAAACGGGAAGTGGGGCTTGGCTCAAGGGTAGGGTGGTAGCCTTGAGCTGAAGTGCTCAGGGACAAGGCCCAGGCTGAGTTCAAGCCCCATGACCCACAAAACAAAAAAAAAGAACTAAAAAAATGTAAAACACAATAATCCTTCCTTCAATATTTGCCAGGCACTTAAATAATAACTCACATTATCCTTGCCACAACCTTATCAGTTAGGGATTATCATGATCTCCATTTTACTGGGAAAAATCTGAAGCCCAAAGAAAACAAATTTTCCCAAGCAAGCACAAGGCCTTGCCACACCATTCCAGTGACACCGAAAACAAAGTATCCCAAGGTTCCATGGCTCAATGGTCACAAAACAGTATCAGAAGCTGGCAGAGTGGCTTTGGGATGCAAGCTCCTAGTCCTTAGGTCACTGCTGCTACTGCTGCTTATTCCCCTTGGTCTGGTCTTCTCTCGGATAAATAAAAAGGCCTCTCAGAGATGACCCTCTGTAACCATATTAAGGCATCCTGAGATGGGTGGTTAATCCATATCCATCAGAACAAACTCGAACACTCATAGCAGGGGCTATCTTTATCCAAATTCCAGGACAGAAAAACTGCCCCCAAATCACACAGCTATGTGACTTTCATTATGCCATGCCCTCC
Organism: Megascapheus bottae; assembly: GCF_031878675.1. Taxonomy (NCBI): domain Eukaryota; kingdom Metazoa; phylum Chordata; class Mammalia; order Rodentia; family Geomyidae; genus Megascapheus; species Megascapheus bottae. The sequence goes on along the minus strand of NC_143514.1, from coordinate 70,434,025 downwards.
CATCCAGAGGATTATTATCTATCATCTCATTCAATTTTCCTAACTTCCTAAAGTTAGAGTCTTCATTTTCCACGTGACTAATTGGATGAGGTGGGTGGCCTGAAGATATGAAAGAGATTTTCTGAAAGAGCACTAGTATTTGGAACTGTGATTTCTCCAACTATTAATCTTCCCCCAACCCCGCTGAGTTGACAGTTGGGTGGTCAAGTGTTTTGAGATCTTGGATTCCTAGAACCACCCCAAAACAAACCAACAAACAAAAATCCCAAACACAGGGCAAAACAACAAAAACCCGGCACTAATTACTTAAGAGCCGAAAGAATGCCAAATGCGTTACCTACTTGTTCTCAATCTCCAAAACAACCCCGAAGTAATGTATACCCCACTGTACAGACGAGACAACTGGAGTCCTTTGGCCTAGAAAGGGGCGAGGTCTGCCCCTCCTCCAACACAGCTGACTCCACCGGGAGCAGCCGGCGGTCGCCGCCGAACGGGCCGAAGCACAGCCGCCAGGGCCCGCCGCGAAGCCCCCGGCGCCCTTCAAACCAAGCAGAGCGGGGCGGGGAAGCGGCTGGGCCGGGGGCGACCTGGAAGAGGAAGGTGTGCGCGTGGCTCCCGAGCCTGGTGTCGAGAGGAAGGGCCGAGGACGGCGTTCCCGTCGACGGGGGGTCGCGTCACCTCCGCTTGCCTCCGTTTCCCCACAGCCCATAAGGGTCAGCGGCAAAGGCTGTCGGGCTCCCCTTCTTAAGGCAGCCGCGGCCACCGCGGCCACCGCGGCCGAGCAAGCCCCCGGCTCAGGCCCCGCACGGTCCCGGTGCCCCAGGGGCGGCTGCCCGCGGCACTTACAGCCCGGAGGGACGCCAAGCCCACCGCTCGCCGCGGCAGCACCTTCCTCACGCCCGCCATCTTGGAGCATCGTCCCGCCCCGCCCAGCCGCGAGCCCACGTGACCCCCGAGTGGGCGTGGCCGCGCGGCTGGGCGGGGCCTGCGGCCGCCAATCCCCGTCCGGCTCCCGGCCGCTCCCGGTTTTTGTTTGTTGGTTTTGTTTTGTTCTGTTTTTTACCTTCGCCCCAATTCCTACAGTTTCAGTAGTCTGGCTGAGTGCTTGTCACCTGCCAAAGTGAGGGGCAAAGGCAAAGCCTGACAAAAAGCTAAAGCCTCCGGCTTCCGGTGTTTACCCTGGAAGTGTGGGAAGACACATTACTGAGCAATGAGCTCCAGGGATGGGGTTGTGATGGAGGCCTGAATGCAGAGTAGGATCCAGCCCAGCTGTGAAAGCGGTCCAGGCGACAGCAAATGCGATGGCCCAGAGGCAAACCACTGAAAGCGTTTGTCTGTTTGGTGCCAGTCCTGTGGCTTGAACTCAGGTGCTTCCCCGCCCCCGCCACGCCCCCAGCAGTTTCTTTTTTTCTTTCTTTCTTTTTTTCTTTCTTTCTTTTTCTTTCTTTTTTCCAGTCTCCGGGCTTGCGAGACTGTCCTTGAGCTTTCTCAAGGCTAGTGCTCTGCCACCTGAGCCACAGCACCACTTCTGGCTCTTTTTTTTTCTATGTATATGATACCGAGGTCTTCATGCCTGCTAGGCAAGCACTCCACCACTAGGCCCAACTCCCGCCCCCAGCTCCTCAATACCCCCCACCCCGCGACGGGGGCTTGAACTCTGGGCGCGGGTGCTGTCCCTGAGCTCTTCAGTTCAAGGCTACAGCCCTACCCCTTGAGCCACAGTGCCGCCTTCGATTTTCCCGTGGTCTTTAGTACCCCAGCTGGCTTTGAATGGAGATCCTCAGATCTCAGCCTCCTAAGTAGCTAGGTTTACAGGCATGGGCCACTGCACAGGCACTCAATTTTTAATAATAGAAAATAAAGGAAACATTGCATAAAAATAGGAACTGTAACAAAGCTTTTATTATATATGTCAAACAGTTTGCAAAATAAAATAATTTTGTGTGTGTGTCCTAGTCCTGGGGACTTGGCCTAGGGACTCTCCTTTCACTTATGTGCTCAAGACTAGTGCTCTACCACTTGAACCACAACTCTACTTCTGACTTATTTTTTGCCAGTCCTAGGCTTGAACTCAGGGCCTGGGTTTTTCTCTATCACTTGAGCCATAGCACCATTTCTGGCTTTTTTCTGTATATGCAGTACCAAGCAATTGAACCTTGGGCTTCATGCATGCTAGGCATGCGTTCTCTGTCCCTGACTTTTTGGATGGTAAGTTGGAGATCACTATCACAGGCTTTCCTATTTGGGCTGGCTTTGAACCATGATCCTCAGATCTCAGCCTCTTGAACAGCTAGGATTACAGGTGTGAGCCACCAGTGCCTGGCAGCAGAATAAATTTCTTGCTCAGCGTGGTGGTGCACACCTGGCCTTCTAGCTACTCACAAGTTGATGTAGGAGGGTCACTTGAGCTGTGGGCTACATACAGAAAGGTCCACAAAACACTCTTTATTAGAAAAATGGAAAAAAGCCAGGTATGGTACAGAGGCAAACCTGTAATCCCAGCACCCAGGAGTCTTTGGTAGAAAGTTCTGAGCTAAGGATAGCTTGGACTATGTAGCAAAAAAAGAGGTCAGGTGATGGTGGCTCACGTCTTTAATCCTAAATACTCAGGAGGTGGAAACAGGCAATGTAGCAAGCCTTGCCCCACCCCAACTCCAAAAAAAATTAAAAAAGCTTGGAAAACATCGCAACAGAAAAAGATGAGCATGTTGCTGAATGGCTGTCATTCCAACTATAGGAAGAAGCATAAGCAGAACATTAAGGCATAGGCCAGCTTTGGAAAAAATCTAGATGCTACCTAAAAAACAAAGCAGCCAGGCATCATTTCTGTAACGTTAGAGCTAACTGAGGATCAAGGTTCAAAGCTAGCCTGGGCAGGAAAGTCTATGAGACTTTACTCCAATTAATCACCAAAACCCTGGAAGGGGCGCTGTGGCTCAAGTGATAACAGCATCAGCTTTGAGCAAAAAAGTGAAGAGTCAGCACCAAGGCCCTGAATTTAAGCCTAAGTACTGGCACAAAAAAGAACTGGAGTCACAGCTCAAGTATACAGCTCCTGCCAAGCAAGTGCAAGGTTCTGAGTTCAAACCTCCAGCATTCCCAAAATAAAATGCATGTGGCTGGGCCATCAAAACTGTTCGATATTCTCTCACTGTTCCATGTTCTCTCTTTTTATTTGCTAGACCTGGGGCTTGAACGCAAGGTCTGGGAACTGTCACCAAGCTGCTTTTTGTTTTGCTCGAGGCTATCACTGTACCACTTGAACCACAGTGCCACTTCCCTTCTTTTGTAATGGATCTGAGGCTTACCACATTTTTATTTATTCATTTATTATTTCTTTTTTTTTTCTTCTCGGTCATGGGGCTTGAATCATTTATTATTTCTTTGTGAGGCTGGGATTGAACCCAGGGCGAATGCTCCACGACCTGGACCACAATTCCATGCCTGGATCTCAGATCTTCCACACGTTAATGATCAGTATATTGTATTCCATTTCTTTGAGTAAAATGTGTGGGAAGATGCCCCTGTGGGTGGGGAAGAGAAGTTAATTCTTTCAATAATGGATTTACAAGGGAAACTCAAAGCAACACCCTGTCATCAGGTCCCCCTCTCTGCCTCCCCCCAACCCCCAGCCCCACCATCCTGCCTGGCGCTCTTACAATCACTTCACGTTGGTCAGCTTCACTGTCCAAGCAAACTTCACTGGGAGACCCCAGGCAGGCATCATGGGTAGAGAGATCAGGATCCTGTCTGTGGAATCTTTGGACCATTTCAGAGATTCATGTACTCCCAGCATTGTTACCTGCAACAGAGAAAAGGCAGTGGGCAGGCAAGCATTAGGGAGTATACATTCTGACCTGAGCATGGAGGGACACAGTGCTCTGAACAGGGAGAGGACAGTGTAGCAGGGCAGCAGGGACATAGGAGGGGCCTGAGGAATCAGGAAGAAGAGGCAAGGCCTCCAGGGCCTGGGCACTGTCCCTGAGCTTCTTTTGCTTAAGGCTAGCACTCTACCACTTGAGCCACAGTGCCACTCCTGGCCTTTTCTGTTTAATGTGGTAATAAGGAATGGAATTCATGCATGTTAGACAAGTACTCCACCACTAAGCCACATCCCCAGCTCAGCTTGTTTTTCTTTAGAAAAGTTAACATCTCCCAGGTGCTAGGGGCTCATGCTTGTAATCCTAGCTACTCAGGATGCTGAGATCTAAGAATCACAGTTCAAAGGTAGCCTGAGTAGGAAAGTTAATAAGTCTCCAATGAACTAACAAAAAGTAGAAAGTGGAGCTGTGGCTTAAGTAGAAGAATGTTATTCTTGAGCAAAAAGTTCAGATAGTGCCCAGTTCAAGCCCCAGGACCAGCATAGAAAATCAAAAAATAAGACAAAAAGCTGGATGTGTACTGTGCATGGAAGAGTGATGAGTCTAGCAGATAAACGGTGAAACAGCAAAAATGCCTGGGCCTTGCTGCCACATTCCCAATCGGAGTTTGTAGTCTAGGCTGGTCTTGAACTTGCTAAGATCACCAGCCAAAGTGTGTGGATCAATCCTTAGATCTCAGCTTCCTGAGTAGCTAGGATTATAAGCATGAGCCACCTTGCCCAGCTAACTCTACATTTTTTTAAGGAAAAAAATGTGTGATTTCATTATTTAACATTATATGTTGGTGTATTCGTGCATTAAAAAATCATATTTTCTGCCAGGAACACTGAATTTTCTTATTTGTATTTTAATATACTAGAATGGTAGTACACTGAAGTGAAAAAACAGTAAAAACTGTGACAAAGAAAGGGTTATTAAACCTGACAGTTTGGAAAAAGAAATAATATGAACAGAACAAAATGTGGGTGTCCTATAGTGAAAACATATACACTAATGAAGTGCAGATATATAATGTAGAATAATATACACAATTATAGAACAGCTATCGTGAGAATACCTAGCATTTCATTCAATTTTCCTTTTCTTTTCTTTTTTTTTTTTTTTGTGGAGGTCTTGGGGCTTGGACTCTGGGCCTGGTCATTGTCCCTGAGCTCTTCAGCTCAAAGCTACCTCTCTACCCTTTGAGTCACAGTGACACTTCCAGTTTTCTGGTGGTTAATTGGAGTCTCATGGTCTTTAGGTCTTTAGTGCCCAGGCTGGCTTTGAACCTTGATCCTCAGATCTCAGCCTCCTGAGTAGCTAGGCGTGAGCCACTGTGCCTGGCTCAATTTTTCACTTACAGATTGTTCAAATTACAAATGTGGTTTATTTTTCATTGAATCGAATAATATATTAAAATTCAAAAAAAATCTGGAACTGGTTTGGCTGAAATCCTGAGTTTAAGTCCTAATACTAGTTTTTAAGAAAGAAAGAAGCCGAAAGGGTATCAATGTATGTGAATTAATGCACCTTCTATCTGGCAAATATCATGTAACCCTTTTACTAATTACAATAAAAAAAAAAGAAGAAAGAAAGAAGCCAGGCACAGAAAAGAAAAGAAGAAAGAGAGAGAGAAAGTGAGTGAGTGCTCAGCTGGGCATGGTGGCTCACACCTGTAATCCTAGCTACTCAGGAGGCTGAGATCTGAGGATCAAGGTCAAAAGCCAGCCAGGCACAAAAGTAACAATTCTAGAAAATAAAAAGTGGGGCTTGGCTCAAGGGTAGGGTGGCAGTCTTGACTGAAGAGCTCAGGTGCCCAGGCCAAGTTCAAGCCCCATGACCCACAAAGACAAAATAAAATAAAATTTAAGAGAGAGAGAAAAGAAAGAAAGAAGCCAGGTACCTGGGCTAATACTAGCTACTATCCTCACTATTCAGGAGACTGAGATCTGAGGACCTCGGTTTAAAGTCAGGACCAGGCAGAAAAGTCTAATTAACCATCAGAAAAATGGAAGTAGAGCTGTAGCTCAAATGATAGAATGTTAGTCACGAGCAAAAATGCTCAGGGACAGAATCTGAGCTCTGAGTGTAAGCCCCAGGACTGGTACAAAGAGAGAGAGAGAGTAGGGGTGGGAGAAAGAAAGAGAGAGTAAAAAAGAACGGAAGGAAGGAATCAGACAAAGAAAAGAGAAAAGGAGGGGCTGGGAGTGTGGCCTAGTGGTAGAGAGCATGAAAACCTAGGTTTGATTCCTCAGTACCACACACACAGAAAAGGCCAGAAGTGGTGCTCTGGCTCAAGTGGTAAAGTGCTAGCCTTGAGAAAGCCCAAGGACAGGGCCCTGGCCCGGAGTTCAAACCATAGGACTGGCAAAAAAAAAAAAAGAGAGAGAGAGAGAGAGAAGGAAGGAAAAAAAGGAGGAAAAATAAGAGAGAAAAGAATGGGAGGCGGTAACAATGTCTTAAGAAATGTACTCATTACTGGGCCATGCCTGTAATCCTAACTACTCAGGAGGCTGAGATTTGAGGATCTGAGGATAAAGATTCAAAGCCAGCCTAGGCACAAAAAAAACTTGAGGCTCACAATTAGTCACTAGACAATGGGAAGTGGGGCTGTGGCTGCAGGGGTAGAGCTCAGGGGCAATGCTCAGGCCCAGAGATAGGGAGCTAGCCTGAGGCTGAAGAGCTCAGGGACAGCACCTAGGCCCAGAGTTCAAGCCCCAGAACAGCCAAAAAAAAAAATGTTTACTACCTTATGTTTGTATGTAATTGTAACCCCTCTGTACATTACCCTGACAATAAAATTGAAAAAGGAAGGAGAGAAAGAGAGAAGGAAAAAAGGAATGAATGAATGAGGCGCCTTACCTTTGTAGCTGAGGTAGTTTTGGGGGATCTGATCTTCAAGATTCCATGTTCTGGCCAATGCATAAAAATGGCATAAACAGTTGATCCTCTGGCAGTATACCTGGCAACAAAGAAATACCCTTATCTATGATACCCGGCTTCTTCCTCTACACATATTCTCAGACCCTCCCCTTGGATCACCTACCAACTCCAAGCCCTGCGGTCTGTCACTGCTATAGAACCCGACTGAGGTCTGGAGGATGGAAGGGGTCTGTAAAACTCTCAGAAAATCCAGGTGTTGGTGGCTCATACCTGCAGACCCAGTTACTCAGAATGCTGAGATCTGAGGATCACAATTCAGAGCCAGCCTAGGTAGAAAAATCTGTATCTCCAATTAACCCATAAAATGCCAAATAGAGGTAAAGGGGTGTGGCTCATGTGATAAGAGAGCCAAATAATGTAGGAAAAAAACCAAAGGAGATCATAAGGAAACCACCAACCTCACATGTACCTCCTATTTTCCCTCTCACAGGGTTTTCTAGTTACAGAGGGTCTCCCTGTAGAATCCAGGCTGGCTTCCAACTGCCAGTCCTCCCGTGCTGGGATTACAAGTGTGTATCACCATGTATGGCATAAGTTTTCTCCCCGTCCATTCTTTTTTTTTTTTTTTTTTTTTTTTCCAATTCTGGGGCTTGAACTCAGGTCCTGGGCACTATTCTTGGGCTTTCTCAAGGCTAGCACTTTACCACATGAGCCACAGCACCACTTCTAGCCTTTTCTGTGTATGTGGTACTGTGGAATCAAACCTAGGGCTTCCTGCATGCTAGGCAAGCACTCTACTATTAGGCCATGCTCCTGGCCCTGGCATAAGTATTCTTTAAAACTAAACTGTTGCTGGATATGACGTACACATGAATCCTAGTTCCTGGGAAGGCTGAGGCAGGAGGACACATGAGCCGAGGGCCAGGCCTGGCTGACCATGAGTCAAACAATAAAAACTATACTCTGACTCTCCTGCTAGTTTTCTCACTATTATCACTACAGCCATTTACTGTTCACATCTTCAGAACTCCAAATCCATAAGAGAACAACAGGAGCTATAATTTCCTCTGATTAAGGGAAAACAGACAAGAAGACAAAGTTGTCCTAGGGCTTTTTTTTTTTTTTTTTTTTTTTAAACCATGTTTGGGAAAGAGAATGAAAAAGTTACAAGTAGCCATTCATCCAAGGTTTTTTTTTTTTTTTTTTTTGCCAGTCCTGGGCTTGAGCTCAGGGCCTGAGCACTGTCCTTGGACTTTCTCAAGGTTAGAGCTCTACCACTTGAGCCTCAGCACCACTCTGGCTTTTTTGTATGTATGTGGTACCAAGGAATCGAACCTGGGCCTTTGTGCATGCTAGGCAAGCACTCTACCACTAGGCCAAACTCCCGGCCCTTGCTTTGTTTTTGTTTTGTGCTAATATTGGGGTTTTTCCCCTCTAGGCTGGTATATGCCACCACTTCTGGATTTTTGCTGGTTGACTATGTGAGAAATATAAAATCTCCCCATAATGTAATAGTAACCAATAGCAACCACTCGAAAGTACTTTCACAACACAAACATAATCCAAAGTCTTAAAAGAATGGCCTTTAGAATAGTGCAAGTAGCTGCAGTTTATACAATGGGCTGGAAAAACAGCCAACAGGATGTGCAGTTTGAGTTGGTTCGAGTCAGTGAAACTGAACCTGAATAAGAGAGGGAAATTCCAGGAATAAAACAATAAAATATGGCCAGAAACAAGACATGCAGTCAACTGCCTGTTTAACCAAGTGGAAATTCAATAAACCCCTAGCTGAGTCTTACCTAATGTGATTATAATCAATCATTACTCTGTAACTATGCTTCTGCTTCTGTAACCTGCTTCAGCCGCCCATAAATATCCCCCTCTCCCCAGCCTAGGCGCGCAAGTCTCCTAGGAGACCTTGTTGCCCCGGGCGCCCGTGTTCCCAAGTAAACCTCTTGCTGTTTGCATCCGACTGTGTGGACTCGCTGTTCCTTGGGAAGGGGGCTCCGTCTGGAAGACGTCCCGCTGAGTCGGGGGTCTAACAACTAGAGATAGGAGTCTCCATCCGGGGCTCGGAATGTGGCTTAGTGGTAGAGTGCTTGCCTAGCTTGCGTAAAGCCCCAGGTTCGATTCCTCAGTACCACATACACAGAAAAAACTGGAAGTGGCACTGTGGCTCAAGTGGTAGAGTGCTAGTCTTGAGCCAAAGAAGTTCAGGAAGAGTGCTCAGGCTCTGAGTTCAAATCCCAAGACTGACAAAAAAAGAAAAGTCTCTTCCTCACATCCCAGTCTCCTGAGTAGCTAGGATTCTAGGTGGGAGTCAGCAGTGTCCAGCCCAAAGGGATAAATGTGTTTCCTTTGAGCTGAAGACAGTTGCTTGGTGTAACATAGGCATTCACCATTCTGGGAAACTTTTTTGAACAGTTGGTGCTAGGCACCTTACCTACATTCTCTCCATCCTTTTCTTCTGCTGGTCATGGGGCTTGAACTCTAGGCCTGGGTATTGTCCCTAAGCTCTTCAGATCAAGGCTCTATCACTTTGAGCCACAGCACCACTTCTAGTTTTCTGGTGATTAACTGGAGAGAAGAGTCTTATAGACTCTCATGCCTGAGTTGGCTTTGAACCTCGATCCTCAGATCTCAGCTTCCTTAGTAGTTGGGATTACAAGTGTGAGCCACCAGCACTGGCTCATTTCATCTTCAGAACAGCTCTGTGCAGTATATCATCTCCTTCTGCAGTGGAACAAAGTTGAGGCCTAAAGACTGCCTAACCACAAGGCCAAAGCCAAACAGAAGGATTTGGGATGGGACCCTGCCCTTTGTTGATGCCACAGGAGCACCAGGGAACAGCATTTTCAGTGGGGTAGGGGAGCAGCCACAGCTTGGATGTCGTGCTTTCCAACCTCACTGTCCCCCCACCCCAATTCTGGTGGCCTAAGATATAACCCAATGGGGACTCCCAAGTGGACAGCAAAAGAGCAGCCGCTGGCCAGGCGGGTGAGCGGGGGCCTCAGGGCTCACCACACAGATGACTTGCTCTTTTCCACTTGGACCCTCCACGGTCTGGTGGAGTAGATGGCCTCACCGCTGACATTCAGCCACTTGCCAATAGTCAGAAGCCTTTCTTGGAAGATAGGGTCAATCAGTCCTTCACGAGTGGGTCCGATGTTGAGTAGATAGTTGCCTCCCATGCTTACTGTCTTCACCAGTTCCTACAGAGACAGAAACAAGGCAGACCAAGCTGTGGATGCTCAGCCTGGCAGACATGGGAAAGAAAACCTAAGACACAGTCTTCCTGCCCACCTCCACCCTTTTTAACTTTTTAATCTGGTCCAGGGGCTTGGCTGAACTCCTTCTGCACAAGGCTAACACTCTATCACGTCAGCCACAGCTCCACATCTGGCTTTTTCTGTGATTAATTGAAGATGAGTCTCTAGAACTTAGCCAGGTGCTGGTGGCTCACGCCTGTAATACTGGTTACTCAGGAGGCTGAGATCTGAGGATCCTGGTTCAAAGCCAGCCCAGGCACTAAAGTCCATAAACTCTTGTCTCCAATTAACCACCAGAAAACTGGAAGTAGAGCTGTGGCTCAAAGCACTAACCTTGAGCTGAAGAGCCCAAGGCCAGAGTTCAAGCCTCACAACTGCCCCGCCCACAAAAAGAAGTCTCAAGGACTTTCCTGCCCCAGCCTTGGAACCAATATCCTTAGATTTTTCACCTCATGGGTAGCAAGGATTACTGTGTCAGCCACCAGTGCCTGCCCCTCATCTTTTTTTTTTTTTTTTTTAAGTGCTGGTACTGGGGCTTAAACTCAGGGTATTCACACTTGGCTTTTTCCTTCAAGGCTGGTGTTTTACCATTTGAGCCTCAGCTTCATTTTTGGCGCGCGCGTGCGCGCGCGTGTGTGTGTGTTTTGTTTGTTTTTTTGTGCCAGTCTTGGACTTGAGTTCAGGGCCTGGGAACTGTCCTTGGACTTTCTCAAGGCTAGCACTCTACCACTTGAGCCTCAGCACCACTTCCGGCTTTTTTCTATGTATGTGGTACCGAGGAATCGAACCTGGGTCTTCGTGCATGCTAGGCAAGCACTCTACCACTAGGCCAAACTCCCGGCCCATATTTGTATTTTTTTTTTTTTTGCCAGTCCTGGGCTTGGGCTCAGGGTCTGAGCACTGTCCTTGGACTTTCTCAAGGCTAGCACTCTACCACTTGAGCCTCAGCACCACTTCCAGCTTTTTTCTATGTATGTGGTACCGAGGAATCGAACCCGGGTCTTTGTGCATACTAGGCAAGCACTCTGCCTCTAGGCCAAACTCCCGGCCCCCCATATTTGTATTTTTAAGGTGTAACTTCTAGCATTTTTGCTGGTTAACTGGAGATGAGTCTCACAGGTTTTCCTACCTGGGCTAGCTAAGAACCGTGATCCTCAGGTCTCAGCCTCCTGAGTAGCTAGGATTACAGGTGTGAGCCACTGGTACCCAGCTTCATCAACAAATTTTAATGAAGGAAACAGATCTACTATCTGCCACACTAGACATTATTAGGGCTGACAGTGTGACCAGAGGCAGAGTGTCTGTCCAGCCTGGCTGCACAAGGCCCTGAGTTCAGTCCCCAGCACTGAAACCAGGAGAGAGGGAAAAGCCAGCCAACCAAACATGGGGTGCTTACCGAAATGATCTCAAAGGCAGGTAGGATGTCAGCCAGGAGCATGTCACACCGGTAGCCCCAGGACTTTCTGTCGATGCTCGTGCACATCTCCCACTTGTGATCTGGCAACTTTGAAGGTGTGTACTTATCCTGACAGTTGAAGTATCCGCCATGGTGGCAGGAGCAGCCCTGACCCCATCGGTCATTCACCACCACCTCATCCTAAAGGAAGGGAACGAAGCTGGGTCATTGCGGGGCAACAGCTCCACAGGACAGCCCAAATGGAAGCCAGCAAAGAACACCTATCAACAGCAGTTTTCTAACCCGTTGTGCTCAGGAGAAGACACGGGGCAGCCTAGAAACCTCACACGTGGTGCTACTGCCCTCTAGTGGGAAGACACCAAGGCTCTGGGAATGAAAACGCTTACAGGAGAGGAGACCAGGAAGAGAAACTTGCCCGAGCTCAGGGCTATAGGCAGGATGATGAAATTAGAAGTTCAGTGAGATATGACCAGGAGTTGATGGCTCACGCTTGTAATCCTAGCTACTCAGGAGGCTGAGATCTGAGGATCAGGATTCAAAGCCAGACCAGACAGGAAAATCTATAAAACTCTTATCTCCAATTAACCATCAGAAAACCAGAAGTTGTGCTATGGCTCAAAGTGATACAGCACTAGCCTGAAACATAAGAGCTCATGGATAGCACCCAGGCCCTGAGTTCAACTCCCATGAATAAAAAATAAATAAAGATGAAAAGAAAGCTTATATTCAGCAGCAGGGACTAAAGAGAGACTGCGAAGCATCCATAGGACCTACTGCTCTGTGCTGGTGTTACTGAGATTTCTGCAGTCCTCTGCAATACTACTCTCCATCTTGGCTATTAGTTCATCATTATTATTAATTATAATTTTGATAGGGCTTCACTATGTGGCCCAGGCCCCCTACCTTAGCTTCCAAAGGATAAGATTACAGACATGTGCTACCGCATCCAGCTTTACTTCCTTTTAACATAATATATACGTAAGAGAGAAGTTAGATAATTGTCTACCTTGACAGGACTGTCATTGTAGAGCCACGCAAGAAAACTTGTGGAGTTCCAGTAAGTGTCAGGACATTCCCAGTCCCCATCAGACCAGATCAGATCAGGCCTGTAGCTGGAAGACAGGGGATCACAGTTTATTACCCAGATGTGAGTATAGTAGAGTCCTTTATTCATGTGTGTGCCAGCATCTGGTTTTGAATTCAGGGACTTGGGTTCTCCTTAGCCTTATCTGCTGAAAACTGGTGTTCTACACTTGAGGCCTGCCTAGTCTAGCATTTCTGTTGGTTAACTGTGGACATTTCTGCCCTGGATGACTTTGAACTGCAATCCTCCAGTTTCAGCCTCCTGAGTAGCTAGTATGAGCCAGTGGTACTCAGTCATTGTTCTCTTGTTAGTACTAAGAGAGATGCTGAGCAGGGCAGGTTGCTTTGGGTGACACAGTTGGAGATAATGGAGCGAGAACAGTCATACATGCTGGTACAAATCCTCTGCCCTGCACGGAGAGACCAGAAGCAGGCTTGGGAAAGGCTGCTTCCCTGGCCAGTCAAGGCTCTGGGAAAGACTGCTTCCCTGACCAGTGACTGGCGTACAGTCAGTCTGGTCTGGCTGTGTATCAGCAGCCATAGTCACTGGAGAGCAGTGACCTCATTGGCTCTCAGGACTCTTGCCATATTAATCCCATTGAAGGCATAAAGAAAACAAGATCTAGAAAGATCAGGTGCTTTGTTCAAGCCCACGTAGTAAGAAGAAAGAACCAGAATTTCAATATAATCTAATCTGTCGAGGCCTCTGCTAGTCACCTAAAACCACACCGTTTCTCTGATGCAAGTTTTTGTGTGTGTGCGTGTGTGTGTGTCAGAACTTGAACTCTAGGCATGGGTGCAGTCCCTTAGCTCCCCCCACTCAAGGCTAGTGTTCTACCACTCGAGCCACAGGTCTACTTATTTACCTCCATTCTCATATCTCATCTCCTGAATAGTCAGGATTACAGGTGTGAGCCACTGATGCCTGGCTAGAATTTTGTTCTTGTTCTAAGTGAGGGTCCAGGCAAAGATGACTGCATCTAATCTTCAAATTTCTCCCACCCTGAGGGCCTCCCACCCCTCAAATGTAACAATGGAACTAGGCATAGAGCATGGTAAAGACTATGCTGACAATCTCTTCTGTAAGCCTAGACAGTCACCTTCACTTGTCACTCAGCCCTTATATGAAAGGCACCGTCCCTACTTCACAGCACAAGAACCTGAGCCCACATGGCTCTCTCCAAGGTTCTGACAGGCAGATGACTTGCAAGGAGGGAGAGAGGAGCTTCTGGGCCTTGAACTCAGGGCCTCACACTCACCTTTCTTGCTCTTGGTTGGCATTCTATCATTGAAGCCACATTTCTAGTTCAGCATTTTGCTGGCTAACTGAAGATGGAGGATCTCTGACTTTTCTGCCCAGGCCGGCTTTGAACTGAAACTACTCAGCTTCCCGAGTAGTTAGGATTACAGATGTGAGCAACAGGAAGAGATTTTGTTTCCTTCCATCATGGGGCTTGAACACCAGAGCTTGGGCACTGTCCCTGAGATCTTTACTCAAGGCTAGCACTCTACCCCTGTGAGCCATAGGACCATTTCTGGCTTTCTGGTGATTAACTGGAGATGAGGCTCACAGACTTTGCAGCCTGGATGTGATCCTCAGATCTCAGCCTCCTGAGTGGCTGGGATTACAGGTGTCGAGCCACCAGCACCCAAAAGGAAGAGAAGTTGTGACACTAGCATCCTGGGTTCTGTGGGGATGCTCCAAGTTTACTCCAAGATCACAATGCAGTTGTTTTGAAAAGTAGGAAGAGCCAGGCATCAGTGGCTCACACCTGTCATTCTTGCTCTCAGGAGGCTGAGATCTGTGGATGACAGACTGAAGCCAGCCTAGAAAGAAAAGTCCATGAGACTCTCATCTTCACTTCACCAGCAAAAAGTTAGAAGCAAAAGTGTGAACCAACCATGAGCAAAAAAGGTAAGAAGCGAGGACTTGAGTTCAAGCAGCAATACCAGCACAAGGGAAGAAAAAAAAAAAAGCTAAGAGGAAAGAAATCATTTTGTCTTATTTGACATCTTGTAGACTTTCTTTCATACCTGCCTGGACCTCCCTCCACCTTTGTCAGGGACTTCTAAGATCTCACTGGAGAGAGTGATGAGGTTGCAGCCACTCTATGGCTTACCTGTTCACGAGGTGGTACAGCTCCGGCATTGTCTTTGTATTGACAAAATGCTGGGTTTTGAGGCTGTTTTTCTTATCAATGAGGTACAGTGGATGAAACCACTCCATGAGTGAGTGATAGAGGCCATAGCGGATGTTCCTAAACAAAGACACAGGGAAGCAACTGGCATTAAAAAAAAGCGGGGAGAGGAGGTTGGGAGTTTGGCCTAGTGGTAGAGTGCTTGCCTAGCTTGCATGAAGGCCCGGGTTCGATTCCTCAGTACCACACATAGAAAAAAGCTGGAAGTGGTGCTGAGGCTCAAGTGGTAGAGCTCTAGCCTTGAGAAAGCCCAAGGATAGTGCTCAGGCCCTGAGCTCAAGCCCAGGACTGGCACACACACACAAAAAAGGGGGGGGGTAGGGGATTAAAAGGAATTAACGAGGCCGGGAGTTTAGCCTAGTGGTAGAGTGCTTGCCTAGCATGCACGAAGACCTGGGTTCGATTCCTTGGTACCCCACATACATAGCAAAAAGCTGGAAGTGGTGCTGAGGCTCAAGTGGTAGAGTGCTAGCCTTGAGAAAGTCCAAGAACAGTGCTCAGGCCCTGAGCTCAAGCCCAGGACTGGCAAAAAAAAAAAAAAAAAAGGAATTAACACTGAAGTATAAAGATAAGAGCGAGCTGAATTTTCTCATGTGACCCAGGGACTAGACACTTACACACAGAGTGAAAACAGAGGCTCTAACATTCTAGATCTGGTCAACACCAAGATCTACTGGACATTCAGAGCAGGACAACTGGAGGACCTGGCATTGGACATTGAGTACTGGGCAGGGCAGGAGTTGTCAAACTCACCCTGGAGGCCCAGGGAGTCCTGTATGCTTGGTGAGCCAGGGGGCCTCTATCTCAGCTCTCAAAGCACACCTTGAAAGCAGTCCATGCCCGAGTGACAGGTGAGGCTGGGTTCCCATCAGACTTTCAGATTTACACAAATAGCCCCTCCAACAGATGATATGTTCACAAGTGAGATTGGGAATGGCACAAACACCACTTTCTCTGCTTTTTTTTTCCTCTGACAGTACTGACTCTGGGTCTAAGTCAGGTGCCAGTGGCTCATATCTATAATCCTAGCTACCCAGGACGCTGAGATCTGAAGATCCCAGTTTAAAGCCAGCCTGGGCAAGAAAAATCCATAGACTCTTATTTCCAATTAACCACCAGAAAACTGGAAGTGGAGCTGTGTCTCAGAGTAGCAGCCTTGAGCTGAAGAGCTCAGGGATAGCATTCTCAAGCCTTAGTTCGAGTTCTATGACTAACAACAAAAAAAAAACCTCTCTGGGCCCAAGCATCACCCCTTAGCCTTCTGCTCAAGGTTGGCACTCTACCACTATAAACCACAAGTGCCATTTTCAGTTTTCTAGTGGTTGAATGGATATAAGAGTTTCATGTACTTACTTGCCTGGGCTAGCTTTGAACCATGATCCTCAGATATCAGCTTCCTGATTACAGGCGTAAGCCATCCAATGCCTGGTCCATTTTTCCTTCTTATAGGTAAATATACCCAGACTGCAGGGTTCAAATACCACGTCTGAGGCTAGAGTGTGGTTCAGTGGAACAGCATATGCTCAGCATGAAACAAGGCCCTGGGGTCAATCTCTAGGACCAAAAGAACCAAACTCTGCCTCTGACACTTACACCTCTTTTTTGGAAGGGAACAGTTTAGGGCAACTTTAGGGCAAGACAGTTTATGGTCTCCTGCATAGCTGGGATCATAGATGTTAAAACATGGCACCTGGCATATTTGTTGAGATAAGAGTTTCACTGCCTTTTTGTTGGTGTGGGCCTCAAATCAAGATCCTTCTAACCTTGGCCTCTTGATAGCTGAGATTATTAGTGTGGGTCCCTATACTCCTCCTTTCCTGATTCTTTTTTTTCCTTTAACTGTCCTTCTCAGTTCTCAGCTTGATACACCACTCTCCAAACCCTCCCTAAAAGCTCTGCCTTGATGGCTAAGGAGGGCAAAGATGAACCCTAGTCCCTGGCATCCATCCACATTGGAAAAGGCCCTGCACTGGAGATAGAGTGGTAATCTTCACACCGTTGGCTTAACTGCCCCATTTTAGGTTGACAGCCTTCATACTGAGTCATTCACAAGCCAGGCCTGGCCACAGTTGCTCATTTCCACCCAAAACTGCAGGAACCCTCAGTCCCAACTGCGTGAGTGACACACTGCTGCCATAGTCTATATGCCCATTCCTATTGCTAGTATCCAGCTGCAATGTGCCTGGACCTATGTGCCCTGATATGGAATGCTTTCCCTGACTATATGCCAGATATCTGATGTTTTTCCCCAGCTACAAGACAGCTATAGGATGTTTTTTCCTTGTTATCTCCAGTGTCTAGTTGCAACTACTAAGATTTCCTGCTCCAGCTCCTCAGTCTCCTGTAGCTTATAACTACCTCCCCTGCCTGGGTGCTCCACAAGAGACAGCCTGCCAGTCTCTGCTGACAATAAACCTTTCTTTCTTCTACGTGACTTGTGTCTGTGTGGTTTTCTGGGATGGTGCTTACACACCCAACCAGACATAGCCAGGAAATGGATGGCACTGCTGTAGGCCACATGAAAACCGTAAAGTCCTAAGCACAACAGTACAACAGACCCCAAGACAAGAAGCTCCTCAAGGTACTGGTTAAATGCAACCTTAGAAAATACCCAAGAAGGGCCGGGAGTTTAGCCCAGTGGTAGTGCTTTCCTAACATGCACGAAGACACAGGTTTGATTCCCCGGTACCACATACATAGAAAAAAGCCAGAAATGGTGTTGTGGCTCAAGTGGTAGAGCTCTAGCCTTGAGAAAGCCCAAGGACAGTGCCTAGGTCCTGCGTTTAAGGATCAGGACTGGCAAAAAAAAAAAAAGAAAATACCCAAGAACAGAGAAGGCATGGGAACACCGGGCGACTGGATTCGACTGGATTTGATGAGACAGCAAGGCTGCCATCCACAGACACGCACCTCTCCCGGAGAGCTGCTCCTAACTCACCAACCAAATCACGATGGGCACCCACGTCCTTGGAGTTCCAGTTCCAAGATGTGGGACTCGGCCAATTTGTGAAGCCTTCATGGTGCTTTGTCGTCAGGACCACATACCTGTGTAGAAACCAAACAAGAGGCCGGTGGGTCACAGCTCTCAGGAGGCTGAGATCTGAGGATTTCCATTCGAAACTAGCCCAGGCAGGAAAATCGGTGAAATTCTTATCTCTAATTAACCACACACACGGCCCAGATTGGAGCTGTGGCTCAACTGGTAGAGTGCTAGCCTTCCCTCCAATTGGCCAACTCCATCCTTCCCACTTCCCCATCATAATCACTCAGCTGCTGAGTGGTTGGTTTTTGGTTTCCTATCAGGCAACACAGAGCCCTCAAGACCTCCTTCAGGCCTGACTGGCCCTCAACAATCTGAGTCCTACTTCCCTCCTACACAGGGTACGTTCTTCCGAAGTTAAATCCACCCTCCTAACAGGTTTCAACACAATACAAAGTTTCCTAGCCTATTGTGCCCCAGACTCACAAACACTCCGCCCCCCCACACCTTTCCCTCTCTCTCTTTCACTTTCCCTTTGCATCCTGGAGACATCAAGGTTGAAAAGTACTCACGTAACTCTCCCATCACCATCCAGGGAGGACGAAGTGGCTGGTGGTCCCACTTCTCCACCCCTAGGCCCAGACCAGACTCCAGCCCCCAGATTTAGAATCCGGGGGGAGGAGAGGGCTGTCCATCCGGGCGGGACATGGCGGGGCTGGCGGCATGGCCCAAATGCAAAGGGATAGGAGCAACCGCTTAGCTCCAGCCTCCCACTCTAGAGATGTGGACCGCCGCCCTGAAATCTTCATTGGACACTAACACGGCCCCCTCACACACGCCCCCAACAGACGTGCAGGCTCCTGAGATCAGGGGCACCACGCTCAAGTCTGCAGCCGTTAGGAGGCAAACGCAGAGCGCCGGGGGGAGGGGGGCGCCCTGGCCGGACGCCCAGCCCCTGTCCCCTCGGGCCGGGGCCCGCACTCACTTGGCCCCCGAAGCCTCAAACAGGTCGGCCCACTGTTCCGGACGGAAGAAGCTGGCGGTGAACTGCGGCCCGAAGTCCGCGTAGGTGAAGCCGGGCGGGTAGCGCTGGCGCATGAACTGCTGGTAGCGGGGCTGCGGCTGGCCCTGCCAGTGCCACCAGAACCACTCGCTGCCCCACGCCGGCACCGAGAACACGCCCCAGTGCACGAACACCCCGAACTTGGCGTCATCGAACCAGCTCGGCACCGGCCGGGAGTCCAGGCTCGTCCAGTCCGAGGTGTACCGGCGCGGAGTCGGAGAGGACGACGTGGCCGACACCACCACCGGCACCAGCCCGGTGACCACCAAACACAACCAGCATTTCGACTCCCGCATCGCGGCTTCCGCATCTGCACGGCCTCCTCCTCCTGCGCAGGCGCGGGCGCGGCAGCCCCGCCCACCGGACTGCCGATTGGCTTAGAGGTTATTGAAGAAAAGTACGGGGCGGATCAATCCCGACAGAGACACAGAGGGAGAGCGCTGTTCTTTTGTCGCCCTCTGGCGTTCAAACGGAGAAAATGCAGAAGGAAGGCTGTGTTTTTAGTGGCTGGGGGATTGAAAATTCCTTCTCCTCCCCCCCCACCACCTCTTCTCCCCTGCCCCAGGCCCCCCCACCCAAGGACTTAACTGTGAGGTTAAATATCAAAGCGCGGGCTGGGAGTTTGGCCTAGTGGTAGAGTGCTTGCCTCGCATACACAAAGACCCGGGTTCGATTCCTCAGTACCACATATATAGAAAAAAGCCAGAAATGGTGCTGACTCTCAAGTGGTAGAGCTCTATCCTTGAGAAAGTCCAAGGACAGTGCTCAAGCTCAAGCCCAGGACTGGCAAAAATAAATAAATAAGTATCAAAGCGCTTCAAGTGTGCAGAGAACCCACACTAGTTCTTTTTGCTACACCAATCCTGCAGAGGTAGGCTGAAGCCAGATCGTGGGTTTTATTTAGTGGGCAATTGGGAATCATAAGGAAGACACACACACATACACACGTAGACATACATACATGTATCTCTCTGTATATACATCTATATCTATATCTATCTATCTATATATATATATATATGAGATGGATACTAAATTAGATTATTAGATTGGAGGGTTCTGGCAGAAATAAGTGATACAGGAAAATGAAAAGAAGTGGTTTTTTTTTTGTTATTTTGTTTGTTTGTGGTGCCAGTCTTGAGGCTTAAAATGAGGGCCTGGAGACTGTCCCTGGGCTTTTTTGCTCAAGGATAGAGCTCTACCATTTGAGCTCCATGTCTGGGTTTTGGTAGCTAATTGGAAATAAGAGTCTCATGGACTTCCTTGCCTGGCTTCAAACTCTGATCCTCAGATCTCAACCTCCTTAGTAGCTAAGATTACAGGCATCAGGTGCCACTGTTGCCTTGTGGAAAGAAGAATTTTGAGGTAATGAGAGGGGGGAAAATGATGATAAAAAATAGACAAATATGGTAATTTTGGCAGTTGAAGGTTTACTGAGCCTGCCTTGGGAATTCTGAGAAATTTCAGACTTATTTAACTAAAAATGAGCCTGGGGGATGGGGAGTTTGGCTTAGTGGTAGAGTGCTTGCCTACATGCACAAAGACCCGGGTTCCATTTCTCAGTACCACGTACAAAGAAAAAACTGGAAGTGGTGCTGTGGCTCAAGTGGTAGAGCTCTAGCTTTGAGAAAACCCAACGCCAGTGCTCAGGCTCTAAGCTCAAGCCCCAGGACTGGCAAAGAAAGAAGGAAAGAAAGGAAGAAAGAAAGAAAGAAAGAAGGATGGAAGGAAGGAAGGAAAGAAAGAAAGAAAGAAAGAAAGAAAGAAAGAAAGAAAGAAAGAGAAAGAAAGAAAGAGAAAGAAAGGAAAAAGAGGTTGGGGTCTAGTTCAGGAGTTTGCCCAAGGACAGTGCTCATACATACATACATACATACATACATACATACAAACATGCTCAATTGGGTGAGAATTTGCAAGTGAAAAGTCACATGTTCCCTGGAAGTACCATCAGTCAGAGAACAGCAGAATGCTGTGGAAGAACCTGAAGGTCTTGGGTACCACCCTGCTCCTTAACCTTCCAGTATGCAGAAGAGGAAACTGAGGCACTTTTCAGTCACTGGAGAAAAAAAAATAATAAAGAGGGTAAGGAAGTTGCCCAAGATCAGATCAGGCAACTAGTTTGGCGCAAAGGTGGTGGGACCAGAGTGTAGAAATTCACAGCTTGGGAACCTGCGCGTCTTTTTACCTACTTCTTTCTCTGACCTCAGAGAAGAGAGAGCCAGGGTTAAAGGAAGCAAATACTTCCTCAATCTGCAAGTGATGCGGAAGCACAATGGCTGTCATCTTTTTTCTTTTGCCAGTGCTGGGATTTGAACTCAGGGAGTGGACACTATCCTTGGGCTTTCTCAAGGCTAGAGCTCTACCACTTGAGTCACAGCACCACCCGGCTTTTTCTGTGTATGTGGTACTGAGAAATGGAACCCAGGGCTTCCTACATACTAGGCAAGCACTCTACCACTAGGCCATGCTCCTGCCTCCCACCCCCCCCTTTTTTTTTTGCCAGTCCTGGGCTTAAGCTCAGGGCCTGAGCACTGTCCTTGGACTTTCTCAAGGCTAGAGCTCTACCACTTGAGCCTCAGCTCCTATGTATGTGGTACCGAGGAATCGAACCCAGGTCTTCGTGCATGCTAGGCAAGCACGCTACCACCAGGCCAATCTCCTGGCCTCCCCCATTTTTTCTGTAGAATTTTTTGCATGTTTTCCTCTGAAAGATTATGTAGACATGTCATCTACAAGAAGCACAGTTAATAAGCTAAGGAAAAAAGCCACCCACATACTGGTAGAGGAAATTGTGAATAGCTTGAACATATGGGTCACTATCACCTCCATTTCTCTTTATCCACGTCACTTTGGTCTCTCTGAGCAGTCTTGCCCACTGGCTGAGCCATTTCCTAATTTAAGCAATGCTCCCTTTTCTTGCCTTTCTCTCCTGCTCTGTAAATTCCCCATCTCGACTTAAGAAAGAACAGGAGTATGACTGTGAAAGGAGAAGTTGAAAGTGTAGATGTACACTTCATTCAGTGACATTTAAAATCTACATTCACTTATTCAATAAATATTTACCGAGGATGTGGGGTTGTGGCTCAAAGTGGTAGAGCGCTTGCCTTGAGGAAATCTGTTCAGGGACAGTGCCCAGGACCTCAGTTCAAGCTCTACTGCTGACAAACAAAACAACAATGAGGTTGGGAATGTAGCTCAGTGGTAGAGTGCTTGCTTAACATCGGTGAAGCCCCAGGTTCAATTCCTCAGTATCACATAAACAAAAAAGGCCAGAAATGGTGCTGTGGCTCAATAGTGCTAGCCTTGAGAAAGCTCAAGGACAGTGCCCAGGCCCTGTGTTCAAGCCCCAGAACTGGCAAGGAAGAAAGAAAGAAAGAAAGAAAGAAAGAAAGAAAGAAAGAAAGAAAGAAAGAAAGAAAGAGAAAAGAAAAGAGAAAAAGAAAGGGTAGCAATGTTTGTGAAGTAATGAACCTTCTATCTGGCGAATATAATGTAACCCTTCTATTAATTATAATTTAAAAAATATATTAAAGAAAAAAAGAAAAAGAAATGACAACACTACCAGGTACTGATGGCTCATGTCTGTAATCATAGCTACTCGGGAAGCTGAGATCAAGTGGATTGAGGTTTGAGGACAGCCCAGGCAGAAAAATTTTTGAAAGGAAGGAAGGAAGGAAAGAAGGAAGGAAGGAAGGAAGGAAGGAAGCAAGGAAGGAAGGAGCAAGAGAAGGGCACGTGAACTCATCAAAAGCTGGGCTGAGGATGTGGCTCCAGCTAGTAAGCAAGCAAGCCAAACAATCTTGACATCCTGAATTCAAGCCCAGTACTGCAAAAACAAAAGAAAACAACAACAAAAACTCCAGTCCAAGCCAGAAACAAAAACAACCCCTCTCCCCTAAAACCTCAAACAGCAGCAAAACACAGAATGACCTGAGGCAACTGTTTTTTCCCCTTTGAAGTTCCTTCATCTATAAAAAGTGGTATATTAGAGGGCTGGGAGTTTGGCCTAGTGGTAGAGTGCTTGCCTAGCATGCACGAAGACCCAGGTTCGATTCCTCGGTACCACATATGTAGCAAAAAGCCAGAAGTGGTGCTGTGGCTTAAGTGGTAGAGCCCTAGCCTTGAGAAAGTCCAAGGACAGTGCTCAGGCCCTGAGCTCAAGCCCAGGACTGGCAAAAAAGAAAAAAGAAAAAAAGAAAGAAAAAGGAAAGAAAGGAAGGTCAGGGAGTGGGGGTTGGTGGCTAAGAAAAAAAGCACATAGTAGAGGCTCAATAAAAGCTGTGTTGTGTATGATCAGAGACATTCCAAAGTTGCCTCTGTGGATCACTGTCATGTGTCTGATTTCCTAGGGGAAGCCAACTTCAAGCATCTTGTTTATTTACTTACTGACTCTCTAGGGCTGTCACATGCATACAGCAAGACCTAAGGGTCAAGGGAAAGTGTCATTTATGATGGGACAAGCCAGAGTGTAGGTGGTCCATACTCAGGAGTTAGGGCGAGGTGGCCGTAGTTATTACAGGTATACACATTTCATCATACTTCCTTTTATTGAATCCCTGGTCCTGAATGGTGGAGTCAGAGCTCATCTCCATCCCTCGCTATACCCCCCAGTTCTCCCACCTCCTGGTCTTAGGTCTGTGTCCTGGGAACCCAGCCCCTGGCTGTGGGCATACTGGCATCTTCAGAATCACTTTCCATATTCTGTCCTGCCTTCACCTGACCTGTGGCTGGAAGTCCCCTCCCCCACATTCTTGCTCATCACCTGTGATAGATGTGGAGAAGGGGCTAAACAGGATTGTGGGGGGGAGAGGGCTTAGGGAATTTTTGTTACTGTATACAGAATATCTATACACAGGGATCAGCATAGCTTTCTTTTCTTTTCCTTTCTTTTCTTTCTTTCTTTTTTTTTTTGTCAGTTGTGGGGCTTGAACTCTGGACCTGAGTACTGTCCCTGAGCTCTTCAGCTCAAGTCTAGTGCTTTACCATGTTGAGCCACAGCACCACTTCCAGTTTTCTGGTGGTTAATTGGAGATAAGAGTCTCACGGACTTTCATGCTGGGCTGGCTTTGAACCCACATCCTCAGATCTCAGCCCCGCTGAGTAGCTAGAATTACAAGTGCCACCAATGCCTGACCACCATAGTTTTCCATCTTTTTCTTTTTTTTCCTCCAACAATAACTACTACCTTCTTCTTCTTCCTCTTCTTCTTCTTCCTCTTCCTCTTCTTCCTCTTCTTCTTCTTCTTCTTCTTCTTCTTCTTCTTCTTCTTCTTCTTCTTCTTCTCCAGTCCTGGGGCTTGAACTCAGGGCCTAAGCACTGTCCTTGGGCTCTCATCAAAGCTAGTGTTCTCCCACTTGAGCCACAGCACCATTTCTGGCTTTTTTTATGTATGTAGTACCAAAGAACTAAAGGCGGGTCTTCGTGCATGCTAGGCAGGCACTCTGCCATTAGGCCACACTCCCAATCCTCTTTTTTCTTCTGCATTTTTTTGTTTGTTTTCTTTTTTCTTTTGTCAGTTGTGGGGCTTGAACTCAGGGCTTGAGTGCTGTTCCTAAGCAACTCGGCTCAAGGCTAGTGCTCTATCACTTTGAGCCATAGCACCACTCCCAGTTTTCTGGTGATTAATTGGAGATAAGAATCTCATGGACTTTGGTGCCCAGGCTGTCTTTGAACCTGGATGCTCAGATCTCAGCCTCCTGAGTAACTAGGATGTGAGTCACCAGTGCCCAGTTCAGCATAGTTTTCTGAACAGTCTTTGTCACAGTGACCCTGGCTACCCCCCATTGCCCAGGGACCTAGGAGGCCCTGTTGGCTGGGAGAGGAGTATCAGGAATGCTGGTCTGGAGGCCCTGCCTCTAACACCCAGATGCCCCATCTGATGTCATGTCATTCATCTCTGAAAGCCATGTGTGTGTGAATTTCCTTGGTCTCCATCCCATCACTCATCACTGTTCTGGGAATGAGGGTCTCAGGAGATAAAGGTGACAGGAACAAAAGCTAGCAGAAAGACAGCCTTGGAAGATGTGGACAAAGTCACTGGCTAAGATGGCACGGGCGAGGATACCCTAAGTTCTCTGAACAGTCCTTTTAAGGTCTCCTGAGTCCCAGTCCCTCACTTAGCAAAAGAAAAACAAAGGAGGTGGGATCTGTGGGCAGTCCTGGGACTGGTTCCAGGAAGATGAGAGCCAGGACCTCCTCTCACTCCCCACTCTGCTCCCAGGGTGAGAACCGATGTCTGTGGATTGTTCACAGAGGGGAAGGAGGCCTCTCAGTCCGTGGGAGCAGCACAGGGTTCTGGAGTGTGATCGGAGGTGAACTTCCCATCGGCCTCCGTCTCTGTGACGGAGGACCTGGGGGCCTCTTCTTTTCCCTGGAGGTCAGGCTTGCACAGGAACTTTCTCCAGTGGGCCAGGCGGTGATGGGCGGAGGAGCGGATTGCCCCACTGCGAAGTCCGTAAATGAGGGGGTTGACCATGGAGTTGACAAGACACAGCATGCTGCAGAAGGCGAAGGCTTCTTTGACCTGGCGGCTCAGCGAGGTGACCAGACTGTAGCCCATGAGGATCAAGGCAGGCAACCAGCAGAGAAGCAGCACAGCCAGCACCAGCACCAGGGTCTTGGCCAACCTCACATCCAGCCTCATCTGGGTCATTCCGGGTACCTGTCTTTGTTGGTGCTCTGCCAAGCTGGCTGTGTGCTGGTGGGCTTTCCAGAGCACACGCCCATAGATGTAGATAATGCTGGTGAAGAGGAGAATGATGATGAGGAGCCAGCCCAAAAGGTAATCATTGGGGATCAGAGGGAAAAGCTCAGAGCACGGCTTGGGGCAGCAAGTCCATCCCATGAGAGGCAGGAAGGAGAGGAAAGCCGAGAGTACCCACATGACGCCCAAGGCCACCAGCGCCCTGTCTCGGGTGAGCAGAGTTTTGTAGGTGGGTGGGTAGAGCAGACAGAGGTAGCGGTCAGCTGCGGTCAGCAGCAGGCTGCCCACGGAGGCGGTGAAGGCCAATGTCACGCTGCCGATCTTGAGCAGGAACCGGGTGATGGTGTCCTTGCCATGGAAGACATGGAAAATGACGAAGTTGCAGGTGAAGACCAGGCTGGCCAACAGGTCAGCTCCGGCCAGGCTGCCGATGAAGAGGTAGGAGGGCTTCCCTCGGAGCCGGCGCGAGGCCACGATGAGGTAGAACAAGGCTGCGTTCTCCACGGTGCTCAGCAGCCCCAGCAGCGTGCACAGCACCCCGACCACCACCGCCTCGGAGGCGCTGAGGACCATGTAATCCTCCATGGGGCTGAACTCCATGCCTCCCTCGGAGCTGTTGACCCACCTCAAACCCCAGCATGCCGTCTCCATGGGCAGGGCCTGAAAGGTTTCCCAGCAGCCTAGGACAAGGGACTCTTTCAAGTGGAGCAGGAATGGACAGACACCTGAATATGAACACGAGAATCAAACATTTACCTGTGGGGAAGCAAAACAACACGATTGATTTTAGTTGATTGGTTTTTGTTCTGGTACTAGGGCTTGAACTCAGCTCCTAGAGCATTTTTGTTTCATTCAAAGTTGGCATTCTTCTTCTTCCTTTTTTTTTTTTTTTGCTAGTCCTGGGCCTTGAGCTCAGGGCCTGAGCACTGTCCTTGGGCTTTCTCAAGGTTAGAACTCTGCCACTTGAGCCACAGCACCATTTGTGGCTTTTTTCTATATATATGGTACCAAGGAGTGGAACCCTGGTCTTTGTGCATGCTAGGCAACCACTCTACCACTAGGCCAAACTCCCAGCCCCAAAGTTGGCATTCTTATTACTTTTTGGCTTTTGGGTGGTTCATGGGAGGTGAGAGTCTCACAGGCTTTTCTTTTCTTTTTCTTTATTGCTTGGCTGGCTTTGAACTCTGATCCTCAGATCACAGACTTCTCAGTAGTTAGGACTACAGGTGTGAGCTACTGATTGCCAGATTGAAAAAAAACTATTTATATTGTGTTGTACTGGAGTTTTTGCTCCTTCTTTAAGTGGGGAGGCAGGTCTATGGAGGGGAGGGGGACAGACTCTTGATAGGTAGCCTGGGTTGGCCTTGAACTTCCTGCCTTAGTCTCAGGAGGGTTGGTATTATAGTATTATAGACATGAACTGTGATGCCTGGCATTTTGCTTACCCAAAGACTAATTTTTGTTTTTGTGCCAGTCCTGGGGCTTGAACTCAGGGCCTGGGCACTGTCCTTGAGCTTTCTCAAGGCTACCGCTTGAGCCACAGGACCAATTCCAGCTTTTTGTGTGTATGTGATAGCGAGGAATCAAACCCAGGGCTTCATGCATGCTAGGCAGGCACTCTACCACTAGGCTACACTCCCAGCCCCACAATGACTAATCTCAAAAGTTCCTTTTGAAAGCCAGGAAAATGCTCAAGAAACAAGAACCAAAGAGAAAACCAAAACTGAGAGAAAAGAGAATCTGCTCTATTTGAGTTTTTAAAATTAAATGATGAGGGTTAAATTTAGGGCAAGCAATTGAGCCATGCCTTAGTCCTTTTTCAAGTATATTTTCCCACTTTTGCTGGGGCAGGCCTTGAACCTGGCTCCTCTGATTACCACTGGGAAGAGAGGAGGATCCAAGCTAAGACTACAAATGTGTATCTATCCAGGTCCCCAGTGCTGGAGTTTATGAGGGATCAGGCTTTATCTTTTCTTTTTATTTATTTATTTTTTAACCAGTCCTGGGGCTTGAAGTCTGGGTCTGGGCACTGTCCTTGGCTTTCTCAAGCTAGCACTCTACTTCTAGGACGTGCTCCTGGTCCTCAGACTTTACACAAAGTAAGGAGAAGACAAAGTCTAGAAAATCAAATATTCCAGATAAGATAGAGACATCAATTCTCGGTCTTATCTCTTCTCTGGCTTCAATTGCTTGTTCAGAGTTCTGGCTTTTTCACCAGACCTGTTGCTACCCTATTTCAACATAGTAGGGTGAACTTTTTCAAATATATCTTTCCTCTGTTTTGAATGCTGATGGCTTCTTATTCTATTCACAGAAAAAAAAAATTCCTCACAGTGACCGAAAAGGTCTATGTGTTTGCATCTCCATTGCCTTTCTGAACTTCCTTTTACCATGTTTCCTTTGGTCATTCAGCTTCCGATAGTCTTTTTGCCTAGCTCAGAGCCTTTGCATTGGCTATTCCCTCTGTCTGGAACGCCCTTTTTCTTACCTTTACATCTTGGCTCAGATTTTTACCCTGACCACCCTGTAACTCACTCCAACCTCCAGTTCTCTCAGCTTCATTCACATCAACTTATTCTTGTCTTTCCCTATCACCTATCATCTCCTAGCATACACTTTATCTTGTAAAACTTAACTTTTATTTTATTGCCTTGTTTTCCATTAGAATATAAGCTCCACAGATCATGGTTTGAAGCCAGCTTGGACATAAAAGTCTGTGAGACTTCATCTTCAATTAACCAGAAGAAGCTGGACTAGAGGTGTGGCCCAAGTGGTACAGCACCATGTGTGAGCTACAAAACTGGAATAAGAGATCAAGGGCCCTGACTCAAGTGCTAAGACTTCAATATAAGCTTCATGTAGTCAGAGACTTGGACTGGTTTATTCATGAGGGCCTAGAATAATTGCTGGTGCATAATAAGTACTCAATAAATGTAAGAGTCACCGGGTATGGTGGCTCACGCCTCTAATCCTACCTACTCAGGAGGCTGAGATCTGAGGATCATGGTTCAAAGCCAGCCCAGGCACTAAAGACCATGAGACTCTTCTGTCCAATTAACCACCAGAAGACCAGAAGTGGTGCTGTGGCTCAAAGGGTAGTAGCCTTGAGCTGAAGAGCTCAGGGACAGTGCCCAGGCCCAGAGTCCAAGCCACATCTGACAAATAAATAAATAAATAAAATGTGAGAATCCCCAAAAGCCAAGCTGTGAGACCTGAAAGGATTGGAAAGATGGTACGCCTCTTCCCTGAACTCTCAGAATGCTGAGAATCTCCTGAAATGGTCAATCAGTCCCTGCTTGAAGGACCTCAGATTCCTAGCCTACGTATAGGCTAACTGCACACCAAGCTTTCTGGGAATCTATGGATAGACAAAAATCTGTGTTAATCATAAGTCACCTGCCACTTGCACCTGCTTCTTAAGACTACAAAAAAAAAGTTGTTTATCACTTGAGTAGATCACATGATTGTGACTGCAAGGTTACTGTGACCTCATTTATTCTGCATGTACACCCCTGAACCATTCTCAATTAATACCTTGTATTTATTGAGAATAATAGGAAGTCTTCAGGCTCCTGGGGCCCCAAACCTCAATTCCATGGTCTGGTGTCCTTTATTGTCTTGCCCTGAGTTGCCAAGGGTTTCAGGTTTCCACAAATAAATACTTGTGCAATCATGTCTAATTAAAATTGCATAGTGAGCAATTTTAACACTCCCTTGTCAGAACTTGGTAAACATAGGAGAGAACTTTTTTTTTTTTTTTTTTTTGGCCAGTCCTGGGCTTGAGCTCAGAGCCTGAGCACTGTCCCTGGACTTTCTCAAGGCTAAAGCTCTACCACTTGAGCCTCAGCACCACTTCCGGCTTTTTTTCTATGTATGTGGTACGGAGGAATCAAACCCGGGTCTTCGTGCATGCTAGGCAAGCACTTTAACCACTAGGCTAAACTCCCGACCCCAACATTTTTTTTTTTCAAAAATGTTTTTTTTAAGTAGAGTCTCTGAGCCGGATGCAGTGGCTCATGCCTGTAATCTTGGCTACTGAGGAGGCTGAGATCTGAGGATCAAGGTTCAAAGCCAGCCCAGGCACAAAAGAATGTGAGACACTTATCTTCAATTAACCACTAGAAAACAGGTAGTGGGGGCTTGGCTCAAGGGCAGGGAGGTAGCCTTGAGCTGAAGAGCTCAGGGACAGCACCCAGGCCCAGAGTTCAAGCCCCATGACCCACAAAAAGAAAAAAAAAATGTGAGATGAGCTGGGCACTAGTGGCTCATGAGTGTAATCCTAGCAACCTAAGAGGATGAGATCTATGGATCACAACTCAAAGTCAGTCTGGGCAGAAAAGTCTCTGATACTTTTTTTTTGTGGGTCATGGGGCTTGAACTCTGGGCCTGGGCCCTGTCCCTGAGCTCTTCAGCTTAAGGCTACTGCCCTATCCCTTGAGTCACAGCACTACTTCCTGTTTTCTAGTGATTAACTGGAGATAAAGAGTCTCACATTCTTTAGTGCCCAGGATGGCTTTGAATCGAGATACTCAGATCTCAGCTTCCTGAGTAGCTGGAATTATAGGCATTAGCCACTGCATCCCGGCTAAAAGCTCTCTCTCTCTCTCCCTCTCCCTCTCTCTCTCTCTCCCTCTCTCTCCCCCTCTGCCCCTCCCTCTCCCTCTCCCCCTCCCCCTCCCCCTCCCTCCCTCTCTCTCTCTCTCTCTCTCTCTCTCTCTCTCTCTCTCTCTCTCTCTCATCCTGGGATGTGAACTCATGGCCTGAGCTCTGTCCTTGGGCTTTCTCAAGGCTAGAGCTCTACCACTTAAGCCACAGAACCATTTCCAGATTTTTCTATGTATGTGGTACCAAGGAATCAAACCCAGGTCTTCGTGTATGCTAGGCAAGCACTCAACCACAAGGCCAAATTCCCAGCCCTCTGTGAGACTCTTTTTTTTTGCCAGTCCTGGGCTTGAGCTCAGGGCCTGAGCACTGTCCTTGGACTTTCTCAAGGCTAGAGCTCTACCACTTGAGCCTCAGCACCACTTCCGGCTTTTTTGTATGTATGTGGTACCAAGGAATCGAACCCAGGTCTTCATGCATGCTAGGCAAGCACTTTAACCACTAGGCCAAACTCTTGGCCCCCCTCTGTGAGACTCTTACCTCCAATTAACCACTCAAAACCTGAAAATGGGCTGGGAGTGTGGCCTAGTGGTAGAGTGCTTGCCTAGCATGCATGAATCCTTGGGTTTGATTCCTCAGTATTACATACACAGAAAAAGCTAGAAGTGGTGCTATGGCTCAAGTGGTAGAACACTAGCCTTGAGAAAACCCAAGAACAGTGCCCAGACCTTGAGGTTAAGCCCCAGGACTGGCAAAAAAAAAAAAAAAAAAAAAAAGCAAAACCCAGAAGTGGTGCTGTGGCTCAAGTAGTAGAGCATTAGCTTTGTGCAAAAGAGCTTAGGGGCAGTGCCCTGAGTTTGAGCCCCACAACTAGCAAAAATAAAATGACATAAATTTTGAGATGTGATTGGGCGATATGGGAAGGGCAACTCTTTTCTCTAAAGGAAAGGAAAAAATCCAGTGAGCTAATCACTGATTCATGAAATTAGTATAAATAAATAACAGCAGAAATCCAAAGGAAGTGGCCTACAGAAATAGTAAGAGGGAAGAGGCAGGCATGGTGATGCACACCTGTAATTCCAGCATTCATTAGGCCGAGGCAGGAGGATTGCAAGTTCAAGATCAGCATGGGCTAGATAACCAGATCCTATCTAAAAAATGTCATGGTCTCATTCCATCTGCACATCTCTATGGCGGAAGAACCACGGCAGAGGCTGGGGTTTAACACAGTGGAACCCACAGACTCTGAGCCGCAGATTTCATCAGGTCAGCATGGATCAGGCAGCGCAGGAGCCAGCTTACTGCTCAGGGACTCATCCAGGGAAGCAGAAAAGGAACAGTTCCCCGAGACAGGTCCCCTGGCCTGAGTTGTGAGAAGGGCCTGAAAGGGACCAGCCCAGCCCCAGCTCTTGTCACCAGTGTGTGACAGCCAGTGGGTTTCTCAGTTCCCACAGCTACCTCAGCCACCTCTGGGAGCTTCTTTCTTCCCCTGAGCCCCTTCTGGTCCCAGCAGAGATGGCTTGGAAGACTGGTGTCTCCTAACGTGGAAGTGGCTTGCCCCAACAGTGTCAGAATAGAAGGGGGGTGCAGTGGGTGGCAGTGGGTTGTCATCTGTGCCTGGTGTAGGCCTGGTCTGGCCTCTAACATGCGCTTGCTATGCAAAATGGGTATGAGGGGGAAGTGGGAACGGTGTCCTACAGGATTGGGGGGGGGCACAGGGTGGCAGAGCAACTGGCTCCCTGTTGGTCTGCAGAGAACAATGGACATTGGAATTGGAGCATTAGGCTTTTAAAAGAGCCAGGGTGTGTCTGGGCCCTGATGCACAGTGTGCACCCGTTCACACACACAGTTTTTGTGGTTCTTGGTCTGCTTCCATCTCTGCCACGCAGGTCACGTGACTTTGGGCAAGTCCCTCTGACTTTCTCTTCTGGGAAGTGGCAGTAACTGCACCTGCCTCTTGTCTTTCTGGAGGCCAAATGGGCAGAGGAATCCAGCAGTTCTTGTGACCCCTGGCTGCAGTGCCCAACCCCACTTTTTTTTTTTGCCAGTCCTGGGCTGGAGCTCAGGGCCTAAGCACTGTCCTTGGACTTTCTCAAGGCTAGAGCTCTACCACTTGAGCCTCAGCACCACCTCTGGCTTTTTTCTATATATGTGGTACCAAGGAATCGAACCCGGGTCTTCGTGTATGCTAGGCAAGCACTCTACCACTAGGCCAAACTCCCAGCCCCCTAACCCCACTTTTTTGTGTATGCTGGTACTGGGGCTTGAACTCGGGGCCTTGCATTCTTGTTTGGCTTTATCACTCAAGGCTGGCGGTCTCCCACTTCTGGCTTTTTGCTGGTTAATTGGAGTTAAGAGTTTCTTGGCTTTGTCTGCCTAGGCCTGGTTTTGAACTGCAATCCTCAGATCTCAGTGTCCTGGGGAGCCAGAATTACAGGTGTGAGCCACCAGCACCTGCCTGCAAGGCCCTTTTCAAAGTGCACCTGAGGCTCAGTGCCTGTGCCTCTCCCCAGGGGAAAGCACGGCAGTGTGGCTTCTGACACCAAGAGCCGCAGATGCACTCAAGAGCATTCTGTGGTCTGAAGAGAATCAGCCAGGCCAGTGCCTCCCTGCTGAGCCTCCCTCAGCTGCACCCAGGCAGGGCTGTTGGGTCAGACCTGCAGCCTGGGCCTGAATGTGGCTGAGCTGCTGAGAAGGGACCCAAGATGAGAGCACTCTCAGGAAAAGTTGTGTCAGGGGTTTAACAATCCAAAGTAAAAGCCCAAAGTGGTATGAAAGGACACATAGCCAGCGGCTATCCCCTACTCCTGGGTGAAAAGCCCTCCAGGAGCTGGAAGGGAAGAGGAAGAGGAGGGGGAGGAGGAGGAGGAGGAGGAGGAGGAGGAAGAGGAGGGGGAGGAGGAGGAGGAGGAGGAGGAGGAGGAAAGGGAGGAGAGGAAGGAGGAGGAGGAAAAGGTGGCCCTTGACCTGCAGTCACCACATTTGTAGTGAGAAGCTGAGATATGTCACCACTCCTACAGCCAATTTTTGTCCCTTACAGATAATTGGGAGGCCAGAGATCTAGTCCCTGAGTGACTTGGGGACAGTTCCTTTTTTCCTCTGGGACTCTTTTTTCATCTTCCAAGCAGATGGGTTAATGGGACAATTCCTAAGAATTGAATCTCCAGCAACCCTTACCCTTCACACTTTCCCAAATAAAAGCCACCTCCTCTAGGAAGGCTTCTCTGTACTCCCACTAGCTGGGTGAGTCTTACTGCATGGTCCCTCTCTACCTTGTGTTATTTGTGCCCATTCAGCACCTTGCCTCCAGACAGTGAGCGTCTAAGCATTGTCTGGGTGTGAAGTACCCGGGCGCAGTGCTGGGCCCCCATGGATTCTTGGTGGTGGCCTCTGGATCAGAGTCCAGCTCAACCAAGCAGCCCTATGGTGATAAGAATGCAGTGTGGCAGACGTGTGTCCCTTCCAGGGTCCCCACTCCACTCATTTTACCATCCCTCTCCCCACAGAGCCCTGGCCAGGAGTCAGACTTGCTGAATGAAGAGAGCACACAGCAGAGCCCCCCTAACATGGGAGGCAAACTGAAGTTTGCTGATGGTCCAGCCTCCTTGCCAGACCTGCAGGCCACTCACTCTGCAGATGGGTGCGACAGGGAAGTAGGGTGGTGCTGTAGGGGAAGGTTGTTGAAAAGTAGAGTAGAGGCTGCAGCTCTCCCTGGGGAAAGGCCGAGGGCCTCACTACCCGATTCTTTAATAGATTCCCCCTGGGCCCCTAGCACTTGAGCTGGCAGGAAGCCTGCCACAAAACTCTTAAATGCTTCCTAATTGCTTTATTGGATGAGCTATTAGACAAATGCCTACTAGGAAAAAAAAAACAAAAAACAGACCTCTTGATTTTGTTTCTTGACCCAAGGGTTCACAATGTACATTAGGCTGACCTTGAACTCCCAAGTGTTCAGAGTGACTGGGGTGTTTTTGTTTTTTTTTTCTCCCAGGCCTACACTGAGCCAAAAGTGAAATGCCATAGGTTGAAGCCTCAGCCATTCAAAGCTGGTTCCTGATTCCATTATTGCTCCTTTTAGTAGGTTTTGATGCTTTGCTTTTATTTTAGTTCTGCTAATTCTTTCTTTCTTTTTTTCTCCCGAGATTGAATCTAGAGCCTTGACTATGCTAGGGAAACACTCTACCACTTAAACAATGTCCTTGGTCCTAACATTTTGTTCTTTGTTTTTGAAATAGAGGCTTACTAACTTTGGCCCAGGGTTGGCCTCTAACTGGGGATGCTCTTGCCTCCATCTGCCAGGTAGCTTAGGATACAGGTATGCACTACCATGCTTGATTGCTACACTAAATTTTTGTGTGTGTGCTGTTCCTGGGGCTTGAACTCGGGGCCTGGGCACTGTCCTTAAGCTTTTCTGCTCAAGGCTAGAGGTTAACACTTGAGCACAGCTGTACTTCGAGCTTTTTTGCTGCTGATTAATTGGAAATAAGAGTCTTGTGGACTTTCCTGCCAGAGCTGGCTTCAAATATGAATCTGTAGATTTCAGTCTCCTAAATAACAAGGATTACAGACATGAGTCATGGGCCACAGGCTGATACTACTTTTTTTTTTTTTTTTTTTTTTTTTGCCAGTCCTAGGGTTTGAACTCAAGGCATAAGCACTGCCTTTGGGCTTTCTCAAGGCTAGAGCTCTACCACTTGAGCCACAACACCACTTCCTGTTTTTTCTTTTTTCTTTTTTTTTTGCCAGTTCTGGGCTTGAGCTCAGGGCCTGAGCACTGTCCTTGGACTTTCTCAAGGTTAGAGCTCTACCACTTGAGCCTCAGCACCACTTCTGGCTTTTTTCTATGTATGTGGTACTAGGGAATCGAACCTGGGTCATCATGCATGCTAGGCAAGCACTTTAAGCACTAGGCCAAACTCCCGGCCCCCTTCCTGCTTTTTCTATGTATGTGGTACCAAGGAATGGAACCCAGGTCTTTGTGTATGCTAGGCAAGCACTCTACCACTAGGCCAAACTCCTGGCTCCCAGGCTCAATGTGGGGATCTCCCATTTGCTTAGGAAATATTACATAGTTTAGAGAATGTAAAGAAAGCATCATTAGTAAGATCTCTGTAATTCCCTTCTCAAGTGTCTAGTGATTATGAAAGATGATCAGTCCTTAGGGGCCTGTCCCATGGGGAGAAGGATTCTACTCGGGTCTGGTCTACACCCACCCACCTAACCAGCCAGGCTTTAGTGGTACCACTGCTTGTCTTTTGGCATCCCCTTTCCTGGATCTTCTTCTGCTCTGTCTTTATCACCTTCATCCCTCTTCCCAGGTGGAGTTGAGCAAGATGATGTCTAAGGTCTCTTTCGCTGTAGCAAAGGTGTAAGGGCAACATTTTGGAATGAAATTTCACTGGGATCAAAGTTCGTCTCTATTCTGAACATCTGTGTAGGGCCTGGGGCAGGTTCTGAGGCTTGAACTCTGGGTCTGGGCACTGTGCTCTATCACTAGATCCACAGCACCACTTCCATCTTTTTCTGAGTAGTTTATAGGAGATACGTCTCATGGATTTTCCTGACTGAGCTGGTTTTGAACCACAGTCCTCAGATCCAAGTCTTCTGAGAAGCTAGGATTACAGGCGTGGGACATCCGTTCCTGGCTCAAAACCTGGAGCACGAACTCAGGACTTGGGTGCTGAGCCTCTTTGTGCTCAAGGCTAACACTCTATCACTTAAGCCACAGCATCACTTCTGACTTTTTCTAAGTAGTTTATTGGAGATAAGACTCTCATGGACTTTTTTCTCTCTGGGCTGGCTTCAAACCATGATCCTCAGATCTCTGCCTCCCGAGTAGCTAGAATTATAGGCATGGGCCACTGCTGTCTGGTGGTATATTTCCTGGCTTAGGCAAAGGCAACTGGATTTTCTCTCTTTATGCCAGTATTGAGTATTGAACTGAGAGCCTGGGCTCTGTTCCTTTGTCTTTTAGCTTTTTTGTGCAAAACTAGCACTCTACCACTTGAACCACAGCTCCACTTATGGCTTTTTGCTAGTTGCTTGGAGACAAGAGTCTTGTGGCCTTCCTTGCCTAGGCTGGCTTTGAATTGTGACTCCCAGAACTCAGTTTCCTGAGCAACAAGGATTAAAGGCTGCAGTTGGATTTTCATATCTACTTGTGCACTTAAAAGAGGTACTTCAAAACTGCTTTTGCTGGGCCCATGAGTGAACTAAGAGCAGGAAAAAAGCTTGACATCTCTGCCTCTATTTTTTTAACCTGTCCTGGGGCTTGAATTCAAGGCCCAAGCAGTATCCTTGGGCTTTCTCAAGGCGAGAGCTCTACCACTTGAGCCACAGCACCATTTCGGGCTGGCTTTTTCTATGTATGCGGTACCAAAGGAATTGAACCCAGGTGTTCATGCATGCTGGCAAGCACTCTACCACTAGTCTAAACTCCCGGCCCCTGGCTCTATTTTGTATGTGTGCCTGTGATCGCTGTGAAATCACCTTAGAACTCAGGAAGGACAGGACTGCCTGGAAGGAATGACAATGTTTCCTCAGGACAAACCACCCAACCTGTTCCTGCTGACCTATGATGACAGCACTCATGAGGTCGGCAGAGCCTCTCCCAGATTAAGCATTGAAATAATGACCACTCAGGCTATACTTTGACCAGAACTGCTTAGCAACCACATGCCTTTCTTCCCCGGCCCCCAAGCTCCTGTCTGCTTAAGCTCATAGCTTGTGTCTGTACACTGAAGATGCACTGAAGTGCTGCCTTCCCACAGATATCATGTAACAAATCTTTCTCTGTCCTTCACCATGTCTCTTTATGTGGTGTATAGGGGTGAGTGGCCAGACCTGACCTATGGAACTCCTAGGGTTTGGAACTGGATCTAAATTGATTATTCCATGCTCAGCCTGTTGTACTATGTGGCTGTGTCAAAGTCTTTCAAGAGAATGAATTGGCCACTCTGCCTTAAGATCTCCCTTTGTGGCAGGCATTATAAGCTTTGTTCATTCTCTCTCTGTTTCTGTCTCTCTAAACCTATGCTGGATATTATTAAAAATCTCATTTTAAAGCTGGGTGCCAGTGGCTCACACCTATAATCCTGGCTACTTAGGAGGCTAAGATCTGAGGATCAGTTCACAGTTCGAAGTCAGCCTGGGCAGAAAAGTCCCTAGGAGAGTCTTAGCTTTAATTAACCACTCAAAAACAGGAAGTGGAGCTGTGGTTCAAAATGACCAGAGAACTAGCCTTGAGTAAAAGAGCTCAGAGACAGTGCTTAGGCCATCAAGCTCCACAACCAAACACAACAAGAAAAATCTTATTTTAATTAACAACTGACCATTGTCCATGATTGACTACATTCATGGAGTTTTCAATGTGCTGTTCAATGTGTACACGTATTGAATTTGATCAAAGGGGCTGGGAGTGTAGCACAAGGTAATGGATTTGATCCCCAGTGGCTGCAGAAAAAACAACAACAACAACCACAACAACAAAAACCCTCAGAGTAGCTCCTAAGTGCTTTCACCACAAAGAACTATCTTATTTAGCTTCCAAACTGTCTGATGATGGAATGACTAATCATGCAGATGAAAAACCTGGAGATTGGCCAGAGAGATTTGCCTGACATCACGTGGCTCACAAGGAGCAGAATCAGACTCATCTTCTTCTGTCTCACAGAGGCCGGCAGCTGGAGTGGAGAGACGGGGGCTCTCGTGCTGCCCAGTCTCTACCCTTTCTGTTCTTTCCTCCTGGGACCCAAACAGTGGCTACCAGGGTTTCGCAGTGTGTTGAGCTGATGTCTCCTCCCATCTGTTTCCCTTAGTCTCAAACCAGCTTGGGCTCAGCACTCACAATAGCCTTTCAGAGGACTCAGGGCCAGCCAGCAGAGCTGCACCTGCCCCAGACAAATGCAGGAGGAGAGGGTGGGGCTGCTGTGTGGACTCCGCAATCCTCACCTGGGTGGGGGCAGTGGTACTGTGGTCTTAGCTCTGCCGTACAAGGAGAGGTACTATGAAAAGGTGAAGTGATTTTTCCACGGTCACAGCAAAGGGCAGAGCCCAGGTCTGAAAGGGCCCATGGTTCTGCCTCTGGATTGCTCCGCTGGCTCCTGCCTCTCTCCTCAGGAAATATCTAGTCTCTCCATAGGGCCTTTTGAATATTCAAAATAACATCAGAAGACGAGATCTGAGGATCGAGATGTGACGCTAGCCAGGGCAGGAAAGTCTGTGAGACTCTTGTCTTACAGCCCAAATTTGGAAGTGGGACTGTGGCTCAAGTGGTAGAGTGCCATTGTTGATTGAAAAAGCTAAGGGACAGTATCCAGGCCCTGAGTTCAAGCCCTGGTACCGGTGTGTGTGTGCACATCCCTTCCCCCAGGTCCCTCCACACACATAGCAGCAGGCTTTGCATTTCCTGCTTCCCCAGAGGTCCAGGTTCCAGGTGTCAGGGAGATATGTGTCAGCGATGCCCTTGAGGGAAGAAGTGCTCTGTGACCCAAGGTCTATTACTTTTTCTTTTGTTGGTCATAGGGCTCGAACTTAGGGCCTGGGCACTGTCTCTGAGTTCTTTTACTCAAGGCTAGTGCTTTACCACTTTAAACCATAGTTCCACTTCTGGTTTTCCAGTGGTTAATTGGAGATGAGTCTCAAGGACATTCTTGCCTAAGCTGGCTTAGAATCTGGATCTTCAAATCTCATCTTCCTGAGTAGCTAGCATTTCAGGTGTGAACCACTGTGCCTGGCTTGTCACTTGTTTTTGTTGCTAGGGATTGAACCCAGGGCCCTATATATGCTAACAGAGCCAGCCCCAGCAGCCCAGCCTTCCTCTTTCTAATGGGAACTGGAATGCCTGTGGCCCTTTTCCGGGACATCCTGCTGTGAAACGTGAAACTCAGTAATGAGAAATGACAGGCACCGTGAGGTCTTCCTCAGCCTGGGAGTGGCGAGATGGAAAGCAAACATTAGGACAAGGTAGAGGGATAAAGGGTCACTGAACGAGGCCTAGTGGAGCCCCTCAGGGAGAATGGAAGCTTTCTTGTCAGCCAAGGTAAACAGGCTCCCAGCATAAAGAGACATTTTCATAAAGACATCTCTAAGTGGGCACGATGGCTCACACCTGTAATCCTAGCTACTCAGGAGGCTGAGATCTGAGGATCATGGTTGAAAGCCAGTCCAGGCACTAAAGAGTTCTAGCCCCACAACCGGGTGGAGTGGGGGGGAAGGCATCTCTTCATAGCAGAACTAAAACCAAGTTAACCACAGGTTGACTTTCTTCAGTACCTGTGGTTTTCCTCCAGCTTGCCTCTGCCTCTTCCTGGTTTGACCAGATCCCACAGGGTGGAGTACTGGTTTGTTTATGGGGTTGTAGCAGTGAGATGTAGTTGAGCCAGGCACGGGTAGCTCATGTGTGTAATTCTAGCTCCTCAGAGGCTGAGATCTGAGAATTGTGGTTTGAAGTCAGCCTAAGCTCTTATCTCTAATTTACCACCAAAAAGCTAGACATGGAGTTGTGGCTCAAATGGTAGAGTACAAATCTTGAGCACAAAGCTTAGGAACAGTGGCCAGACCCTAAGTTCAAGTTCCAGGACTAGTACAAAATAAAGGGGGTGGAGGGATTTGTGCGGCAGTGATAGGCAGAGCTATGGAGACTCAGCCTTACTGATTATGATACTAGCAAACAAACTGGACAAGCTTACTGTGGGCCAGACCTTCCCAGGCACTTCACATGGTAACTCATATTTGACACAAGCCCCATCCTAAACCTAGAGGGGAAAACCGGCCCTAGGTGATAGCCTGATCCATCAGGCTGACATAGCCAGACAGGCTGATGGATGAATGAGACCTTGAACATGGAGAAATGACCAGATACCTGAGAGCTGCTTTCCCACCAGCTCTTTTGCCCCTTCCAAACAGAATTCTTTGGATTGGTTTGCATTGGGTCTTTAGAAGAAGAACGTGATCTGATCTCTGGCCCAGGGTTTGACATGAACTTGCTCCAGGTTAGGGACTCAGCTTGACACTCCAGCTGCTTGGCTATAATATCACTTTGCATTTACAGGTGGCCCTGGTACCACATTCCAGAACTGATAGGGTGCAAAAGTCATTAAAATGGACATATGTCATGCTGGCTACTCACAACCACCCAGGTGTTTTTGAAACAAGAGTCTTGCTATGTAGTCCAAGCTAACCTCAAACTCATGAACCTCCTAGTCTAGCTTCCTGAGTACTGCCTGGCCATGAATCACCATGGCCTGACATATTCCAAGTGGCTGTGGCCCAGCTTTGTCTTGGTGAGCTTGTACACTTTCCTCTTCTGTCTTACTGACCTCCAAATTATGTTTCTCCATGTAATCACTGAGAAACTGCCTCTTTCTTCAGGAAAGGCTCCTGCCTTTGTGTGTGTGTGTGTGTGTGTGTGTGTGTGTGTGTGTGTGTGCGCGTGCCAGTTCTAGGGTTTGCACTCAGGCCCTTTTGAACTATCCCTTTTTTTAAAATTTATTTATTTATTTATTTTTGTCTTTCGTGGGGCGTGAACTCTGGGCCTGGATGCTGTCCCTGAGCTCTTCAGCTCAAGGCTACCACCCTATCCCTTGAGTCACAGTGTCATGTCCAGTTTTCTAGTGGTTAATTGGAGATAAGAGTCTCATAGTTTAGCCAGGAATTTGGCCTAGTGGTTGAGTGCTTGCCTAGCATGCACAAAGACTCGGGTTCAATTCCTGGGTACCACATACATAGAAAAAAGCCAGAAGTGGTACTGAGGCTCAAGTGGTAGAATTTTAGCCTTGAGAAAATCCAAGGACAGTGCTCACCTTTGTGCTTTTGTGTGTTTTTGTCATGTTTGGGGCCTCAAATGTATCTCATGGGTACTCCACCCAAATGTGTGTCTAAGCTCACATTTTTTTTTTTGCCAGTCCTGGCTTGAACTCAGGGCCTGGTCACTGTCCTCGAGTGTGAGCCATCAGTATCTAGCCACCTGCTAATACTGTGTGTGATACTGTGGGTACGCCATGCTTTGGAGACTCCGTGTGTGTGTGTGTGTATGTGTGTGTGTGTGTGTGTGTGTGTGTGTGTGTGTGTGTTCTGAGACAAGATCTGGCTCTGTTGTCTAGGCTGTCCTCTAAGTCCTCCGGACTCAGCCTCCCACCAGCTGGGATTAGAGATGTGAACCACTCACCTCAGAATAGCAGCTGAGATGGGGTCTCATTTTCTCTCCCCGGGCTGGCCTTGAACTTTGATCTGTGTGTGTGTGTGTGTGTGTGTGTGTGTGTGTGTGTATGTGTGTGTGTGCCAGTCCTGGGCCTTGAACTCAGGGCCCAAGCACTGTCCTTGGGCTTTCTCTCACTTGAGCCACTAGCCACTATACCACCACTTCCGGCTTTTTTCTTTCTTTCTTTCTTTTTTTTTTTTTTTTTTTGCCAGTCCTGGGCTTGAGCTCAGGGCCTGAGCACTGTCCTTGGACTTTCTCAAGGCTAGAGCTCTACCATTTGAGCCACAGCACCACTTCCGGCTTTTTTCTATGTATGTGGTACCAAGGAATCGAACCCGGGTCTTCGCGCATGCTAGGCAGGCACTTTCACCACTAGGCCAAACTCCTGGCCCCCGGCTTTTTTTCTACATATGTGGTACCGAGGAATTGAACCTGGGTCTTCATGCGTACCAGGCAAGCACTCTACCACTAGACCAAACTCCTGGCCCAAACTTTGATCTTTTTTATCTCTGCCTGCCAGTAGCTGACACTATAGGTGTTTGACACCCGTTGTGGCCACTCAAGGAAAACTGAGGTCACAATGTGAATGCAGATGCAGTTCTCAAGAGCAACCCCTGGGGAGATGTGAGAGTCACCTCCAGGAGGCAGCAGGAGTCTCCGTGGGAGGGGTTGTTCCTGGCTCAGCGCACACTAGAAGATCTGAGGAGGAAGAGAAAAGCAGCAAATCTCATAGGCATATAACCTTCCAGTATCACCTGGGCACGAAGTCTCACTAGCACTGTCCTATCTTGTGGGCCTGAAGCCACCTCCCCTTCCTGAGCAATGCATCATGGCTGGGCTCTCTCCTCTGATCTGCCCTGCCCGTCCCTCTCTCCCTATCCTAGTCTCTCTTGGCCTTAGGAAGGCAGGCACACTCTCCAGACTGCACTTTCCTCCTCGTTTAGGACTTGACACAGAAAGACATCCCTGGACAAGAGCAGGGTGTGGCTGTTAATGGTTCTCACAGTCATGGAGAGCAAGGCAAGAGAACTGCAAACACCAGGGGCCCCTGGGCTCAGGAATTGGAGTCCCAGGGCCTGGACTGCAATAGAAATAAAGTGACAGATTGTCCAATTTTCGGGTGAGGCTCAAGGCTAGGCAGCCATTCACAGGGTGTGGCTTCCCTGCCCCTCGGCAAAAACTCTCAGGCTGCTTCTGCTGTGGTATTGGAGACTCATACCACAGTGACAGGGTAAAGGTGACAGCAGTGACAATTACTCAAGCCCTTGGTGCCTGGCTCCACACCTGCTCACCTGCAAGCTCTCTGTATAACAAAACAGGGTCAACATCCAGACTGGACTCCAGCCTGGCCTGGCCATCTTCCAAAGGCTTCGTGACCCTGGACAAGGACCAAGCCCTTGCCACAAGGCTGACAAGCAGGTGAAGTGGGGCAGGTCCAGGGCAATAGCCGAAGTCAGGGCCCCACCACATGACAGAAGGAAAAGCAGCACCCTGTGGGCAGTTGGCTGGGAATGGGATTCCAGTTAACTAAGAGAGTTCAGAAAATGGTGTGCTGGCCCCAGCTCACTAACTGGGTGGCTAACAGGTGACTCTACTGGGGAGCAGCTTGGGTCTCCCCATGTTTCAGTGTCGACAGTTCAAGTGGGAACAGAGCAGCACCCCACTCCAGCCAGCTGTGCTCTCTTTTTACTTGCCATGGCTCAAGCCCCTTCCTGCTGTACCTTGGTTTTCCTTCTCTGTGAGATAGGGGCTCTCATTTCCTGGGGGAGTTCCTGGGGGGGGGGGCTCATGTGTCTCTTGCCTCAGGGGCTTTTCAGAGGAATTGACTAAAAGCAGAAGCTGCCAGAAACAACCCTTCTTTCTCACCCTGTGTGAGAATCAACCATCCAGGAGAGACTAAGCTGGTGTTGCTAGATGGGCAGGGGCCAAAAATCTTGGCCAAGGAGAGAGAAGTC
The DNA here is from genome assembly GCF_031878675.1 of Megascapheus bottae. NCBI lineage: Eukaryota > Metazoa > Chordata > Mammalia > Rodentia > Geomyidae > Megascapheus > Megascapheus bottae. The sequence continues at coordinate 70,390,812 of NC_143514.1, read as the reverse complement.
CTCCCTGACCCTAGCTGGGGAAGGGACCCTAGGCCACTGCCCCCTGAGTGCTGGGGCCTAGCCTCTGCTCTCAGGAGAAACTAGCTACTGAGTAGCATACTCTGAAGGTTGGCTACAAAGCAATGTGGGGTGTGTGTGTGTGTGTGTGTGTGTGTGTGATAGAGCTTGAACTAGGCCTGGACGCTGTCCCGTCCCTGAACTCTTTAGCTCAAGACTACCTCCCTATCCTTGAGCCAAGCCCCACTTCCTGTTTTCTAGAGGTTAAAGAGATAAGAGTCTCAGGTCCTTTTGTGCCTGGGCTGGCTTTGAACCTTGATCCTCAAATCTCAGCCTCCTGAGAAGCTAGGTAGGATTACAGGTGTAAGCCACTAGCACCTGGCTAAAGCATGATGTTTTAAGTCTTGGTAAAGAATCTGGAATTCCAGGCATGCCAGAGAAGTGATAGGCTGGTTTTCATGGGTATCTGTTAGGGAGGAACGAGGGTGCCTTCCTCAGTCTTAGGCTCTGAGATATCCCTTGAAGGTCAAAGGCTGAGAAATAGTATCAAGGAGAGACGCTCATGACAACTGAGACTCGGTTTCCTACTGGCCCAGGTATAGATAAGGGCTCAGTACCCTACGGAGTGACTCCAGGAAAGTAAATGAGGAAGCTGGGCATGGTGGCTCCCGCCTGTCATCCTAGCTACTCAGGAGGCTGAGATCTGAGGATCGTGGTTCAAAGCCAGTCCGGGCACTAAAGAATGTGAAACTCTTATCTCCAGTAAATCACTAGAAAATGGGAAGTGGGGCTGTGGCTCAGGGGTAGGGCAGAGTGGCCATGGAGCTGGGCCTGGCCTCTCCCAGCCCTGGCCTGCCTCTCCTCCTACCCTCACATCCTTAAGATCTCAGGAGAAAGACAGCCAGCACTTCCTCTCCTCTTCAGGTCTAATCCACAATAAAGGGAGATGGGATGAAGGTCAAGCTCTCCATCCCTGCCTGTCTCTGAGTCCAGCACAGCTATCCGGGTTCTGTGAGTAGCCCCTCCAGAGCCCCAACACAAGGAGAATAATGATGCCCACTAGAGGGAAAGTGCCTGGGAGGCCAGCAGAGTGATTTGCAGAGGCTGTAGAGTTGCCGGTGGAGTCAGGCCACTTTCAGCCTAGACCCCTGGGCGAGTATGACACACTGGCACCCTCCTTGGGACAACCCTTGGGCCGGGGCACAAGTGGAGCCTGGGTCCTGGTGGGTTCATCTGGGGAAGCTTTGTATCACTGTGCCTCGCTTTTCTCATCTATAAACTGGGGGTGGGGATGGACTCCCCCCAGGTGATCCCCAGGACTAGCTCTGCTAGCCCTAGTCTTTCTGGATCCCTTCCTGAGGAAGGAGGACTCTGGCTCTGCCTTGATTCCTGCCCTGTCACCTGCATCCCTGAAGGCAGAATAGCCTCGGAGACAGGCTTTGAAGTCAACAAACCAAGGCCAGAGCTTACACCCCAAGTGCTGCCTGCAGGGTTTCAGGTAGGCCGCAGCTCCCCTCCCCGTTCTGTTAGCAGACAACAGTAACCGCATTTACTCACAAGGAGTGAGCGTGGCCAGGATTAGTTGGCAAACCTCGGAAGGCAGTGGAGCAGCAGCTGACACATGGCACAGACGCCTGTCTGCTTGTTGCTCCTATGGTTGATGATATCACAGGCTGCCCTCCCTCTTGGTTCCATCCCAGAACACCCCACACTCCTCAGCACCCGGATCTTGTGCCTCAAAACCTCAGCTGTCCCCATAAACTCCCCTTCTCTAGCCAGGCTCACCTAGCTTCTCTCACCCCGGCAGGGAAGGGCAAGGTAAGAGGATAAGTTTTCTGCAATGAGGAAGAAGCCTGAAATATGACTGTCAAAGCTACTCACGGTGGTTTGTTGATGGCTGGGTCCAGGAGGCTGTGTGCAGGGTCGTGTCCTGGCTGATCTGTGTCCACCCCAGCAGTCTGGTCTGGCTTCTGCTCACAGCTCCCTGCTGAGCTGTAGTTCTAGTCTCACAGAGGAGTATGTGCTGAGGTCTGGCCTTCCGTCCCACTATCACTTCCCCTCTGGGTCCCTGTGCCGCAGTGTTCTGGAGCTATAGTTGAGTAAGGCTGGAGTCCAAGCCTGGGTGGGCCACAAAGCCCGGGCCCAGAGTCACCGGACTTAGATTCCAATCTCGACTAGATGTTATCATGGTGAACAATTCCTTTAGCCTCCCTAGCCTAAAGCTCAATTTTCTTCCTCTACAAAATGGAGCTTATGCCCCAGCCTTCCATAAGTCAACGGAAAAGAACGTTCCTTCCAGGCTGGGAATTTGGCTTAGTGGTAGAGTGCTTGTCTAGCATGCATGAACACCCAGGTTCGATTCCTCAGTACCACATATGTAGAAGAAGCTGGAAGTGGTGCTGTGGTTCAAGTGCTAGAGCGCTAGCCTTGAGAAAATCCAAGGACAGTGCTTAGGCTGTGAGTTCAAGCTCCAGGAATGGCCAAAAAAAAAAAAAAAAAGAGAAGTTCCTTCCATTCCTGGCAAGGCTACGGCAGTCAAGTATGCTTGCTTGCTGGTGCCAGGCAGACAAATCACATTAGTGAGTGATGAGCACTGGCGTGGGGGCACGGGGTGTGGAAGGAACTCTACAGGGTTGGGACTGGGGGTCATTAAGCTTGGGATGCAGGCTTGGTTGGAAGACAGGCTACGCATCTCCACCCGAGACACCAATTCCAGACTTCTGTAGGACAATGTTTGAATGTAGGGCGCAAAGCCTAATGCTTTTGGAATGCTGGGTGAAAGTGGGATATCCTAGTACACAGGATGCTGAGGCAGGTACTGGTGCTGGAGCTTGAATTCAGGGTATTGTGCTAGGGCTTGGGGGTCTACCTTCTGAGCGATGCCTCCAGTTCTGGCTTTTTGTTGGGTTAACTAGGATTTGTCTGCTTAGACTACTCTGAACTGTGATCCTCAGATTTCAGCCTCTCAAATAGCTAGGGTTATAAGTATGAGCCATTGATGTGTCAGCTAGGAAATATGCTTCGGTGGTGGTTGTGGTGGTCATGGGACTTGAACTTGGGGCTTGGATGCTGTCCCTGAGCTTTTTCACTTAATGTCCAACACTACCACTTTTTTTCTCTTATAATTATGTTGTTGTTGGGGTGATGTATAGAGGTGTTACAGCTACATTCGTCAGGTAGTAGGTATATTACTTCTTGAACACTGATATCCCTTTCCATGTTTTTCTCCCAATTTCCCTTCCCCTCCCCACTTCCAGCATTACCCCTTAGAGCCACAGTGCTTCTTCTAGTTTTCCGGTGGTTCACTGGAGATAAGAACCTCATGGACTTTCCTACCCAAGCTGGCTTTGAACCATGGTCCTCAGATCTTAGCCTCCCAAATAGCTAGGATGACAGGCTTGAGCCACCAGTACTCAACTAGCTCTACCCTCTGACAGAGATCACATTCCATGTCTCAGTACCAAGGGACAGCCTGGGCCTGGACTTCTTTCAGAGGAAGATATTTTTCCCCCTAAGGTATGCTTGCCAGATTCAGCAAGCAAAAACATGAGATGGTAATACTTGCAAAGACATATGTATCCTAAAAGTTATTTGTGGCTAGAGAATGTAGCTCAATGATAGAGCTCCTGCAGGACAGAAGCCCCAGCTTCCATTCCCAGTACTGCAAAAAAAGAAAGAATAGTTCGTTGTTTGGGGCTGAGAATGTGGCTTAGTGGTAGAGTGGTTGGCATGCATGAAGTCCTGGGTTCAATTCCTATGTGCCACATAACCAAAAAAAAACTGGAAACGGCATTGTGGTTCAAGTGGTAGAGTACCAGCCTTGAGCAAAAGAAGTTCAGGGGCTGGCAAATACACACACACACACACACATATGGAGTGGGGGAGGCTGGGAGTTTGGCCTACTGAAAGAGTGCTTGCCTAGCATGCACAAAGCCATGGGTTTGATTCCTCAGTACCACATACACAGAAAAAGCTAGAAGTTGTGTTGTGGCTCAAGTGGTAAAGCACTAGCCTTGACAAAGCCCAAGCCCTGAGTTCCTAGTGCCAGTCCTGAGTGCCCGGAACTGGCAAAAAAATGAATAAAAAGAAAAGAACGTTAACTAGCTGTTCTGTATTTTACCTGGCAATCCTATTCAGAGGGGCTATTTAGCAGTGAATGCCTAGAGACATTTTTGGTCATCACAATGCAGAAGGGGACTCTTCTGACCTCTAGGGGTAGATGCTGGTAATGCTGCCACAGTATCTGTCCTCCAAGGAGGAACCACCTAGCTTAGACTCCAGAAACCCAGGTCTAGATCCAGCTCTGGGCCCTTCGGTGGGCACCCAGGTACATTTGGTAACGAGTCTCTTTGACAGAGGCCTCAGCTCTTGCATAGTGAGGAACCCACAGTCCCTGGGGCCAAAGACAACCAGGGAGCGTGGGAAGAGGGCCTCACCCCATCTGCTGCCACGGAAGCCACATCAGCGTTGCAAGTGGAGATGCCCGTGATGAGCTGCAGGTGGCCTGGCAGGTGCTTCAACAAGCCATCTCGAGGAAGATGGGCCCTATGTGTGGTGGCCGCAGGACGTATGTGAGCGAGGGCATGAAGGAAGAGAGCAGGAAGTTGCTTCACGGGCAAAGGTGATGAGAACACCGGAATCTGAATTTCTCTCCCGTGGCAAGTCACTTCCTTTGTCTGTTCTTAATTTCCCCATTCCTAGAACAAGGAAGTTGAAAGTGAGAGAGAGAGAGAGCGATGCCTCTGCAACTGCTGCCTTTAGAGACAGCTTGTTGCCCTCTATGTCCCCAGAGGCTCTGATTCGGTTCCTCTAACGAACGAGGTCCTAGGACCTACCTTGGACAATGGGGTTCTCCAGGACCTCCATGCCCCAGGGGTGTTCTGGGAAAGGGCTGAAGGGGCCCATACAGGAAGGGTCTTTTACGTCCCATAGGCTCACTGGTGCATTCACAGGTGAGGGTCCAGGAGCTGTTTTAATCCAGTGAGCCACCTTGGCCAGTGCTGCCCGTGAAACACCGCCATCTACTGCACGCATGTGTGCAGTGCTCCTTCCTGGTCTGCAGATTCTGGTTGGGTCTGGATGGAGACCTGAAAGTTATCTTTTGCCCAGCAGCCTTGGTCATCTGTGGGCCATCACCTCTTCAGATGATCCACCTGAATCCATTCAATTTTCCTGCGTTCATTCAGGAAAAGAAAAACAAAACGTGTCTCTGCAGGCCTGGGGACAGGTAACAAAGTTTCACCAAATGATTGCTATATTTTGCCTTAAAAGGCCTACACTAACTGGGCACAGGTGGCTTAAATCTGGCATCTCACCCACACAGGAGGTTGAGACCTGGAAGATTATGATTCCAGGATAACCCAGGCAGAAAAGTTTGTGAGACTCTTTCTCTAATTAGCCAGAAGCTGGCTGTCTTGCCTCAAGTGGTAGAGCACTGCGAAGTAAGCCAGCCAAGCAAGAGGGTGAGATGTTGAATTCAAACCAAAATAGGAAGAAAATGCCTTAAAAAACTATAGTCAGAGCCAGGAGTTTGGCCTAGCGGTAGAGTGCTTACCTAGCATGCATGAAGTCCTGGGTTGGAGTCCCCAGTACCACATACAAAGAAAGAGCCGAGAGAGAGAGAGAGAGAGAGAGAGAGAGAGAGAGAGAGAGAGAGAGAGAGAGAGAGAGAGAGAGAGAGAGACACAGAGAGAGACACAGAGAGAGACACAGAGAGAGACACAGAGAGAGACACAGAGAGACAAAGAGAGAGAGACAGAGAGAGAGACAGAGAGAGGCAGAGAGAGAGAGAACCATGCAGCCAGTGAAATCTACTCAGGGGCTGTGTAGAGCAGGACAATGATGGAGTAGAAGCTAAAGCTTAGTAAAAAGTGTTCTTCATACCCGGTGTCAGTGGCTCACGCCTGTACGCCTGTAATCTTAGCTTCTCAAGAAATCGAGAATTCAGTTGGGTGACATCTCCAAAATAACCAGGACTCTTAGCTAGGTGCGGTGGTTCACGCCTGTAATCCTAGCTTCTGAGGAGGCTGAAATCTGAGGATCACAATTCAAAGCCAGCCCATGCACTAAAAAGTCCTGGCACTAAAAAGTCCATGAGACTCTCTCTTTTTTTTTGCCAGTCCTGGGCTTGAGCTCAGGGCCTGAGCACTGTCCTTGGACTTTCTCAAGGCTAGAGCTCTACCACTACCTCAGCACCACTTCCGCCTTTTTTCTATGTATGTGGTACCGAGGAATCGAACCCGGGTCTTCATGCATGCTAGGCAAGCACTTTAACCACTAGGCCAAACTCCCGGCCCGTCCATGAGACTCTTATCTCCAATTAACCACCAGAAAACCAGAAGTGGCACTGCAGCTCATGGGATAGAGCTGAAGAGCTCAGGGACCACTAGTGCCCAGGCTGAGAGTTCAAGTCCCATGGCTGACAAAACAAAGAAAAAACCAGGACTCAAGTGTTAAAGCATCAGCTGAGGAGCAAGCAAGTCCAGCAAGGACAAGACCCCAAGTACCACCAAAAATTAACAATAACAAAAAGTTCCAGCTGGGCTCCTTTGGCTTATGATGATAATCCTAATTACTGAGGAGTCTGAGATCAGAGGATCAAGGTTTGAAGCCAGCCTGAGCAAAAACAAACAAACAAAAACTGAAAAATTATACAATGTGCCAAGTGTCAGTGGCGCATGCCTGTAATCCTAGCTACTTAGGAGGCTAAGATCTCTGAGATTGAGATTTGAAAGCAGCCCAGGCAGAAGAGTTCCCATGAGACTTTTATCTACAATTGACTACTCAAAAACCAGAAGTGGTTCTGAGGCTCAGAAGCTCAAGAACAGCACCCAGGCACTCACTTGAATTCCTGTCCCATGCTGACTGAAAAAAAAATCAAGAGCGCCCCCGTGAGGAAGGATGAAGTGCTGCAGGTCCAAGCTGCCTTTGAACAGAGGCCAAGTGTCTTCTCTGCAGAAGAGCAAATGGACTAGGACTTTCTGCCTGAACTTGGCTGACCTACAAGGAAGGGTTCCTCTGCAATGGGAAGCAGTAGGAAGGGGTTAAGGCAAAAAGAAGGAAGGGGAGCAAGCATAATGAAACCTTGGCATCTTTACCACAGAGTCTGAGTGCATTGGTTGTTTTTCTCTCTCCCTCCCTCCCTCTCTTTAGTTTCCATTTCCTGGAGTACATTTTGATAAATATTATTTTGTATGATAGAGGCACATAGTATTGCAGCTTTGTGTTTCCTCCCCTATCCTCTTTGGTCTCATTGTGTTTGAATGCCTAGAGCTCTGTTGTACATTTTTCACATGTTACTTTTTTGGGGGGTCGGGTCATGGGGCTTGAACTCTGGACCTGGGCACTGTCCCTGAGCTCTTCAGCTCAAGGGTACCGCCCTACCCTGGAGCTTTTTTTTTCTCTATGTATGTGGTACTGAGGAATTGAACCTGGGTCTTCATGCATGCTAGACAAGCACTCTACCACTAGGCTACACTCCTGGCCCTGGGCTTCCTATTTTGAGCCTTCCTAAGGCAAGTCCCATTTGATATGAATCTCAATACGCTGTTGGATTTAAGATAGTAATTTATCTCTGCATCAATAGTCATAGAGACATTGCCGTATAGATCTCCTTTCCTTTCTTCTCCCTCTCTCTCTTTTTATTCCTTATATCAGTCCTAGGGCTAGAACTCAAGATCTCATAGTGCTCATTATTCTTACCCATAGCTGGTGCTCTACCATTTGAGCCACACCTCCAGTTCAACTTTTTAGTGGTTAATTTGACATGGAGTCTTGAAGACTTTTCTTCCCAGTCTGGTTTCAAATATTTATCCTCTGATCTCAACCTTCTGAATAGCTACTATTATAGGCATGAGAATCTGGCACCTAGCTATCCTTTTTTTCTTTTCCCCCAGTCCTGGAGCTTGAACTCCAGGGCCTGGGTACTGTCCTTGGGCTTTCTCAAGGCTAGTAGTGTTCTACCACTTGAGTCACAGCACCACTTCCTGACAAAAGCCTGTCCATGCCTTAAAAATAAATATATTTACATAGCTTTACAAATTATAATTTTTGTTCCAAAATTAAAAAAAAAACAATTTTGGCATCAGATTGACCTGGGTGACCTATGGGAAAGTCACTTTATCGGCTTCTCTAAGTCTCACTTTTATTCTCAGGAATTTGTAAGAGGTTATCATAAATGGAGACAGGAATATTGACTCAGGGGGTTGTGGTGAGAATGAAGATAATGAGTTTAAATTGCTTAATACAGTGGCTGCTCACAGTGAAGTGCTCAACAATACTGATGCAATTATTTAGTGAGCAGCACAATTCTTTTTTTTTTTTCTTTTTGCCAGTCCTGTGCTTGAGCTCAGGACCTGAGCACTGTCCTTGGGTTTTCTCAAGGCTAGAGCTCTACCACTTGAGCCTCAGCACCACTTCCGGTTTTTTTCTATATGTGGTACCAAGGAATCGAACCTAGGTCTTCATGCATGCTAGGCAAGCACTTTAACCACTAGGCCAAACTCCCAGCCCATGAGCAGCACAATTCTAACACTCTAAAGATCGTGCATGATAATTACAAACAACCCAAATATGTACCGAAGCCAAGGACACTGTAAAAACGCAAACGCTCTGAATTTAGAATCGAGTGATGAATCCAGGTGTGGTGAATGTTCATAACCATAGCATTTGGGAAGGATGAGGTGGGAGGCTTGAAAGCTGGAGGCCAGCCTGGGCTACCCAGACAACACTGTTTAGAAGATTTAGAACAGAGAGAAAAAGAGGGAGGGAGCAAGGAAAGGGGAAAGCAGCAGGAGAGAGAGAGGAAGGGAGGAAGGGGGGGAGAGATGGAGCTGGAATAAGAGCAAACAAATTCTCTGCTTCCCCTGCCTCTTCTGTTTTTCCTGCTATGGCAACACATAGGCTCTTCTTCCATAGGGACGAATTTGCTGCCATCAATCACCATGACAAGGAGCCCTACAGGTGCCCTGTCCCCCTAGAGAGAGAAAGAGTGACCCTGGGGCAAATTTTGGGAAAGGTCATCTGTCACCTGTGAGTTAAAAAAAAAAAACAAAACCTGGGGCTGGGGATGTGACTTAGTGGGTTCAATTTCTCAGTACCACATACACAGAAAAAGCTGATACTGGTGCTACAGCTCAAGCGGTAGAGTGCTAGCCTTGAGCAAAAGCAGCTCAGGGACAGTACCTAGGCTCTGAGTTCAAGCCCCAGGACTGTTAGGTCAAAAGAAACAAACTTAAGTTCTTTCAAGAATTTCCCATTTACATCAATGTACTGGGCCTTCAAAGAGACCCAGCATCCACTGTGCACAGGTAACGAGTACTAATAGCCAAGGACTTATCTACCTGGGCTGGCCTTGAACCATAATCCTCAGACCTCAGCCTCTTGAGTAGCTAGGATTACAGGTAAGAGTCACCAACACTCAACAACTTCTCCTCCTTCTCCTCCTCCTCCTCCTCCTCCTTCTCCTCCTCCTCCTGCTGCTGCTGCCAGTCTTGGTGGGCTTTCTCAAGGTTAGAGCTCTACCATTTGAACCACAGAACCATTCTGGCTTTTTCTAGGTATGTGGTACAAGGCAAGCACTCTACCACTAAGCCTACTTCCCAGTGCTATGACTCAGCTTCTTGAATGCTGGGGTTATTTATAGCTGTACACCACCAAGCCAATACATCAGAAGATATAATCTTTTGTTCTTCTTTTTACCTTTTTAAATTTTTTTCTGCTCAGGGTCTAAGCGCTGTCCCTGAGCTTTAGTGCTCAAGGCTAGTGCTCTTCCACTTTGAGCAACAGCACCATTACTGGCTTTTTTTTTTGGCCAGTCCTGGGCTTGAGCTCAGGCTTCTGAACACTGTCCTTGGACTTTCTCAAGGCTAGAGCTCTACCACTTGAGCCACAGCACCACTTCTGGCTTTTTCTATGTATGTGGTACCGAGGAGTCAAACCCGGGTCTTTGTGCACACTAGGCAAACACTCAATCACTAGGCCAAACTCCTGGCCCATTACTGGCTTTTTAATAGTTAATTGGAGATTAGAATCTCAGATCTCAGGCCTCCTGACTAGGTAGGATTACAGGCTTGAGCCATCAATACTGGGCGGTTTTTTTTTTTTTTGTAATTAATAGAAGGATTACATTATATTAACCAGATAGAAGGTACATTACTTAACAATCATTGCTACCCCTACTCATGTTTTTGTCCCCATATGCTGGGCTTTTTTACTTGTTTTCTGTTGGTCCTGGGGCTTAAACTTGGCCTAGGCAACTCCGCCTAGGCGCTGTCCCTGAGCCCTTCAGCTCAAGGCTACTGCCCTGTCACCCTACCCCTTGAACCACAGTGACATTTCTGGTTTTCTAGAGGTTAATTGGAGATAAGAGTCTGCCAGTCTTTAGTGCCCAGGCTGACTTTGAACCTTGATCCTCAGATCTCAGCGTCCTGGGTAGCAGAATTCTTTGAGACTTGTAGGTTGAACCCCTGGGTCAGAGTCACAGGAGTGTACGAGTTTTACACTTAGCCATTACATGTATGTGACAGTCATGTGTGACAATAGGTCTGCTACTTCTCAGGCAAGTGTGAACATGGGGGCACATGCCCAGATGTTCCCCAAGAAAATAAACCCATGGTATGGGGAGGGGTGTGTGAGTTAATGTCCTGTTTTAGCAATAAAATCTGAATCCTGAGATTGCATCCAAATCCAGGATGGAGGTTCCACTTTATTCTTCTAGTAGGCTCCAAGAATTTGCTCTTTTCAGTGGAAAGAAGCCATCAGCTGACAGACTTGCAAACATCCAAAGTAGACACTCAATTTAAGCATGAACTGAAGAAAGAAAAAGATCCATCAACCAGTGTGTGCGGGGGGGGGGGTGGCAGCACTGGGGCTTGAATTCAAGGCCTCATCCTCTCACTTTTTTCCCTCTCACTTATCTTTTCCCCAATCCCCCAGCTCATGCTTGGAGCTCTACCCTTTCAGCCACACCTCCACTTCAAGGTGTCGTCGTCGTCGTCTTCTTCTTCTTCTTCTTCTTCTTCTTCTTCTTCTTCTTCTTCTTCTTCTTCTGCTTCTTCTGCTTCTTCTGCTTCTGCTTCTTCTTCTTCTTCCTCTTCTTCTTCTTCTTGGAGATGAGCCTCTTGTATTTGTCTGCCTGGACTTGTTTTGAACTGTGATCTTTAGATCTGAGTAGCTAGGATTATAGGTGTGAGTCATAAGTGCCCAATCAAGCCTTCCCCCCTGAAATAGGCCCACCAAGGAGGAAATGACCAGGCCTGTAACCCCTTTAGTCACACAAAAGATTTATTGCCATGGTGTGGCAAACGTGGATGAGTTTACTCATCCCACAGGCCCCCAGGATCTAAAGTAACCAGGAAGCCTTAGCCTGACACTTGTTTGTCCTCCAAAAGGAGGACAATCAGAAATCAGAAACACCTTGTCTTCTGACCCACTTTGTTTTCTTCATAGTTTCACTGATTTTGATAACTTGAAACATTCTCCAGTAAGAGTTACGTGTGTGTGTGTGGGTGTGGGTGTGTGTGCATGCACGCGCATGCACATGCTTGTACCTGATTTTGAACTCAACTGGTGCTCTACTATTTGAGCCAAGTCTCCAGGTCAGTATTTTGCTAATCAGTCTCAAGAGACTTTTATTCCCCTGGCTGGCGTTCAATAGAGATCTTCAACTCTTAGCTTCATGAGTAGCTAGGATTACAGGCATAAACCAACCTTGCCTGGCTTAAAAAAAAAAATGAGTGTCTTAGTATGTAGCTTAGGCTGACCTTGAACTCATGATCCTTCTGTTTCTGACTCCTGAGTACTGGGACTACAGGCATCCAGCTAAGTTTCCTCCTTCCAAAGTCTATTGTACAAGGAGACTTGGCACATAAAGTGTCTTTGAGGGCCGGGAGTTTGGCCTAGTGGTAGAGTACTTGCCTAGCATGCACGAAGATCTGGGTTCGATTCCTTGGTACCACATACATAGAAAAAAAGCCAAAAAATGGTGCTGAGGCTCAAGTGGTAGAGCTCTAGCCCTGAGTAAGTTCAAAGACAGTGCTCAGGCCCTGAGCTTATGCCCAGGACTGGCAAAAAAAAAAAAAAAAAAAAAAAAAAAAAGTGTCTTTGAGGTGCTAAGGACACAGACATGTCACAGAGAACACAGAGCTCAGGCACTGAATTTTTTTTTTTTTTTTTTTTTTTTTTTTTTTTTGTGCCAGACCTGGGGTTTAAACTCAGGGCCTGAGCACTATCCTTGGACTTTCTCAAGGCTAGAACTCTACCACTTGAGCCATAGCACCACTCTGGCTTTTTCTGTGTATGTGGTACTGAGGAATTGAACCAGTTCTTTGTGCATGCTAGGCAAGCACTCTACCATCAGGCCAAACTCCCACCGCCCTCAGGCACTGAATGTTAATGTGGGCTTTTTCCTTCTACTTTAATGTCTGGGTCTGTTTATCAATGGACATCAAAAGACGCCTACAAGTATGTGTGGTTTACGAAAATGATGTAACTAAAACAACCTAGCAAAAGGCAGAGAGAAGAAAGGATACACATGTGTATTTCCCATGTTTTTGTGTGCCAAAAGAAGGAAAAGTGATGGGCAATGGTCTAGAATAAACTCATGCCTGGCGCGGTGGTACATGCCTACAATCCCTGCACTTGGGAAGCTGAGGCAGGAGGATCGAAGGCTAGATAGGGCTGATATCAGTTCCATTAGTGAGATCCTCTTTACAAAACACAAATGGTGCCCCTTTGGTGTGGCCAGGCTTCAGCTTCCCATCTCCTGTAACCCTGTCTACTCTGGAAACAGCTGTGGACCGCCGGCCTCAGAGCAGAAGTCTCCGAGCCAGGCCTGGGCCTTGAACTCAGGGCCTGAGTGCTGTCCTTGGGCTTTCCTCAAGGGTGGCTGGCATTCCACCACTTGAGTCACAGCACCACTGGAGCCCAGGGCTTGCTGCATGCTGGGCGAGCACTCGCCTACTAGGCCTCACTCCCGGCAAATGGCGCTGCGGTTCAAGCGGTCGATCGTTAGACTCGAGCTACGGAGAGGCTCAGGGCCAGCGCCCAGGGCCCGAGTTCGCAGGGCCGCAAGGGCACACAAACGGTGTTGAGATCCGTTTCGATCATTTGTCAACAGCAGCCCGATGGCCACAGAAATTGTGTGCTTCGCTTCTGGGTTATTTACTCCAAGGAAGTGGCGCACGTTCCCTTCGCTGCGCGTTTCTGGCACCCTTTCGCCAGGGAAAAGCAACCCGAGCAGGCCTGCTCCCCCAACCACGGCTTCGGGTGCGCGAGCAGCGCTCGCGGGCGGGGCGCTGGGGGGCGCGGTGACGTCAGGGGCGGCGGTGACGTCAGGCGCCGCCCAGTCCGGACTCGCTCGGCCCAGTGGGCCCGAGCCCTCTTCCGCACACCTGCGGGGCGCTAGTGAGGAGCCGGGGGCCACCGCGAGCTCTGGGGCACCCCCTTCTCGTCGGGGTCCCGGCGCCGGCCGGGCTCGGAGAAGGCGTGGCCGCTGGTTATTCCCCGATTGCTCCTCCCGCAGGATTTCAATCCCCCGGGCGCCTCCGCCCGCCGCCCAGCAACAGGCGGCTTCCCGTCTCGCCTCGGCCGCACCCCCAACGGGCGGTGCCTCTACCCCCATTGGCTGATCCGGAGAGCCGCGCCTCTGGTTGGCCGCGGAGCCCTCGGGCCGCCGCCGTCTCCATTTTGTAGGCAGGGGCCGCAGGAGTCGGGTCGGAGGCGCAGGCCGTCCTCAGCCAGCTCGTCGGTGTCCGCGGCCGCACTCCCTCCGAGCCTCCGTTTCCGCCTGGAAGGGAGGAGGCCTCGACCTCGGAAGGCAGCCACTGCCGTCGCGAGGGTTCCAAGTCGGTGAGTGCGGCGGCCCCGCCGTGGTGGCGGCGGCGGGCAGGGCCTTCCCAGGCCCCGCGTCCCGGGCGACTCCGAGGCCCGAAGCCGGGCTTCCCCGGGGCGGCGGCGGCGGCGGCGGCGGCGGAGCAGCAGCGCCTCCCCCGGAGCCCCGCTTCCTCGCCGCGGCGCGGGCCTCGGGCGCCAGCGGTGCTCTCCAGCCCGGCGCACCTTTCCTAAGAACTTCCTGCTTGGCCCGTGAGGCTCGGGCATTTCTAGGTTGATTGCAGATGAAATCCAGACTTGAGGTCACTTTAAGAAAGCCATCTTTAGGACACCTTAAGCAAAGGGCCGTTCTTTGGTATTTCCCTTTTCCCCGTGATTTTGAATTGAAATCTTTATTTTTCTAGCCAGGACTCAAGCTTGTGTGCTGAGGAGACTCAGATGTTGGCCTCAGTTCTTAGGCTAAACTCGGCAGATTGGCCCATGAAAACTTCTGTTTTGAGACAAAGAAAAGGATCCTGTAGAAAGCAACACCTATTATCCTGGGCTTGGCTGCAAAGAAGAGTCCAGGTGGAAACCCAGCAATCTGAAAAGCGGACTGAAAGGTATGAAAATTCACATTCCAAAGCAGGAAGTGTGGTATTTTAAGATGCTCCCATCCTAAACCGTGAATTGCATAGGATTACATTCAGATTTGTGGGTAAGTTCCACTCTTAGGCAAGGAAGTACAAGCTGGGCATAAATGAGTTTTTGAGAGAGTCTGAGCAGCGGAATATAGCCTGCTTCCCCCACTCCCTTCTTTAGTTTTCCCCAAGATCCTCCTTTTTTTTTTTTTTACATTGGAATTCTATTCAGTATGTTTACTTACAGGTGACACAGAAGCTGAAGATGGGTGGTGGAGAGAGGTATGACATTCCAGACCCTCAATCTAGAAATGTTAGTAAGAACCAACCACAGCTCAACAGACAGAAGACCAAGGATCAGAATTCCCAGATGAAGACTGTTCATATGAAAAAAGAAAGAGGGCAGGATTATAACTCGCCAGCAGCTACGCGGCAAGCCATGCAAAATGGGGGGAAGACCAAAAACATCTCAAATAATCCAGGTTGGAACTCTGACTTAACAAGTCCTAGCTTACTTTTTAAGTCTCAAACTAACCAGAATTATGCTGGAGCCAAATTCAGTGTGACACCATCTCCAAGTGTTCTCCCGAAGCCACCCAGCCACTGGGTTCCTGTGTCCTTGAATCCTTCAGATAAGGAAACAATGACTTTTCAACTGAAAACCTTACTTAAAGTACAGGTCTAAGATTACTGTTTAAATTTAGCCACAATTGTAAATGGTGCTTGACCTGTCTCACATTTCATTAGAGAATGAATCTATTTATGTAAAACTGTTAATGATGTAAAAGTATAGGCTATATCATGTTTTTATGTGCACTGTGTAATAGTACCAGTGAAACTTCAGATAACTAAACGTACTTGGGAGTAAGTGTTCTCAACTGAGTAACTTTTTGAGTTAGACCACTGAAGTTTAGATATGGGAGGAATGTTAAAGAAATTATTCATCTTTCTATTGGGGGAGAGAGCAATTTAAGGTTTGTAGGTCAGGTTTACTTGTAAAGATGTACAAAGATTGAAGACATTTGAAAGCTTAATGCCAATAGCTTAACGCACTGCCAGAAGAAAATGTGAATTTTCCTTAATAGTAGCAACATTTTACTGAATTGTACAGCAGTAAATGTGTACTGATGCTTGGGGTTTATTAGAATGAGCACAGTAGACCCCAGTGGTCTGATTTCTTAAATATAGTAGATAGGTGTATGCCAATAGATGCACCAGTTTTTTGTCTGTCCTGGGCCTTTAACGGCTAGTGCTCTACCATTTGAGCCACAGCTCTGCTTCTGGCTTTTTTGGTGGTTGATTGTAGATAGTCATGGGTTTTCCTGCCTAGGCTGGCTTTGAAATGAGATTGTAAAATCCTAAACCTCCTTGAGTAGTTGGGATTACAGGTGTGTGAGCCACCAGCTTCAAGCCACATAGTAGTTCTGAAGAACATGTTTATGTTTATATCATAGCACTGTACATGCTATTTTCACAGTGACCTGGCCTCACATCCCTGCAAAGCTAGCTTAATAGGGAATTATATAATGTGAAAGTTTTAAGTACTGAGGGAAGAAAGAGCCATGTAATAAGCCTGTAGCATGTGTCAACTTTTCTTGGCTTTTATCCTACAAAATACTTATTTTTAGTATGAATTTACAGACTGTAAGATCATGGACTGTTTTTATGCTATGGCCTAATTTTAAAGGTCCCTGTGTTTTTAGTTTGCCCTTGTGCTAAGTGCCGTGTATTCAAAATTGATTTGGTTGTATACTACAAAGTAAACCCTAGTGTTATACTGAAAGTTTTAAGCTGCTAAACACTTCTATTTTTGAGAGATGTAAAATGCAGTACAGGATCCTCCCACCTCAATTTTAAACCCAAAGATTCATTTTGGCTTTCACCAATTCTTGTACCTGGTCCTAGTGACTTTCAATACATACATACATACATATATATATATATATATTTTTTCCCAATCAGGACTAGGTATAACAAAGGGGTGGGGTAAGAGGCTAATGTAAAAGATGAAACCCAATAACTGTTTTTACCACTTATGTGGGCCAATTTACAAGACAATGCCTTTTTTCTTGTCAGTTCTGGAGCTTGAACTCGGGGCCTGGGCACTGTCCTTGGACACTTTTTGTTCAAGGCTAGCATTCTACCACTTAAGCCACAGCACCACTTCTGGGTTTTCCTGTGTATGTGGTACCGAAGAATTGAACCCAGGGCTTCGTGCATGCTAGGTAAACATTCTACCACACTAGTCCACGCTCCTGGCCCAAATGTCCTGTTTTCTAATTTGACTTTTTTTTTTGGGGGGGGGGGAGGAGAGGCAGTCTTGGGGCTTGAACTCAGGATATGGGTGCTGTGCCAGCTGCTTTTGCTTAAGTCTAGCACTCTTACCACTTGAGCCACAGCTCCACTTCTGGCTTTTTTTTTTTTTGGTGCTTAGAAATGAGAATGTCATAGATTTTCTTGCCTAGGCTGGCTTTGAACTGCCATTCTCAGATCTCAGCCTCCCAAGTAGTTAGGACTACAGGTGTGAACCACTAGTGCCTGGCTAATTTGATACTTTGAGAAAGCAAAACACCTAAGTTGTGTATTTTCTCCAGATAAATACTGGATATCCTAACAGAATAAGTTCATATAGTACTTTACATGTGAATTCAAAACATGAAATAAAACTTTTAAATCCCCTCCCCAGTGTCTTATTTAAGTAACATGCCTAATCTTTATTCTTAGAATGCACGTAACGAACTGGAGTGATGAGAACGCTGGCTGGATAAAGGCTAACTTGCTGTTTAGCTTGACAGCAAGGCAACTAAGTTTCTCGTAACTCTTCTTTCCCACCAGAGTTAAGTAAAAATGGAACACTTGAAAAATTTCCAAGGTTTTGAAAACAGGTTTAGTTAGCACAAAAGAACTCAAATTGCCAAGAACCCTTAGGTATAGTTACACAAGGAACCCCTACAAGGAAAAGATCACCCAATGGTATTTCAGGGGAGAGGTAGTTGGAAGGATCTTAGTAGCTCAGAGCAAGGCTACCTAGGCAAAGTAGAAAATAATCACCCACACATACTTACGTTTCAAAAGATCAAAAACTGATATCCTGGTAAAAGTTGTCAAATGTAGGGCCGTAGAGGCTTTTGGTTAATGAGTAAGGGTAACCTGAATTTTTGGTTGGTGATATGAATCTCATACCTTAAACACTGAAATGAAAGTTCTGGCTAGCTTTCAGAAGGTGGGGACATGATTTCCCCAAACTAATGGGGTTAAGAGAAGTGATGCAACGTGTGCAGGGCCACAGATGAGGAGATCCAGGTCCACAACCTCTGAGATTCCAGTAAAACATTCCAATACATCAAAGAGGGCAAAGGGTCTTAGCTATACTTGCAAGCTTCCCAGTTTGCTAGTCCTAGGGCTTGTACTTGAGGACTGGGCACTGTCCTTGAGCTTTTTCAACGCTAAGACTTTATCCTTGACCCACAGCAACCCTTCCAGCCTGTGTATGTGGTACCAAGGAGTTGAACTCAGGTCTTGATACATACTAGGCAAGCACTCTACCACTAGGCCACACTCCCTGCCCCTCCTTTCTTTTTCTTGCCGTTTTTGTTACTGGGGATTTGCCATTGAGCTACATCCCAGCTCACTTCCAGTTTTTAAAGTTAGTCTTTTAGGCAACTTATTTTTTGTCAGTTGTGGGACTTGAACTCAAGGCAGACACTTGTCCAAGATTAGCTTACTATCTACTTTCACTCTGAGCCACACCACTTCTGGTGGTTAACTGGAGCCAAGAGTCTCTCTCATGGACTTTCCTACTTGAATTGCCTTTGAACTGTTGTCCTCAGATCTCAGCCTCCTAAGTAGCCAGGATTACAGCTTGAGCCACCAGCACCACACAGCAATTTTAAATAAAGCCTTTTACACAAATGAGAAAGTCTACCAGGGTAGTCATATCTTTGAAATAGAGCAAAATCTAAAGAAAACCAAGATTTTTGTTTTGCTCCTAGACCAGTTTATTATTTCTCCAGCATTCAAAAAAAATCTGCAAAAAAACTAGATTACAAAGGCCTTTTACTTTACAAATTGCTGTCAGTTAATTTACATGCCTCACTTTTTATTCCATCTTAACACAAGTGAAACTGCTTTACAAATACATGTCATACAACCAACACTATTGAGAGGGTAGAGGAAAAGACCCAAGGAGTCGTTTTCCATGACTAGCAGGATATCTTGTAGATATTAATAGCTGAAGACAAACAGGTTGCCTTCATCACCTATTTTATCAAACCATTACTGTAAAACATTTCATTCTTCTGACTCCTAAATCTTCATGATCCTCTTAAAAAGTCCCAACTATTGCTCAAATCCTAGCCTTCCCATGCCAAAATATAATCTTGGGACTAAAAGAAACATGGTCAAATATTACAATGAAAATTCCCTAATTTGGAAAAGATGGGGATTCTAGTATTTAACAGCCCCAAACCTAGGAGATCTTGGATTCTATTTATCTTTTCTCACCCGAAAAGTGTTGTTTTACAAGGTAGAATGGAACAGTATATGCAAAAAGCCTGTCACATGGTAGGTAGGATTCCATGAAGGACAACTTTCTCATGTATGGAAATAGCACCCATTGTCCAGGAGTGTTAAGTAGGAATATGTGAAAAGCATTAGACATGTGCCTGGCAGGTGCCCAGTATCAACAGCTTTTAGCATACATGGAAACCACAAAAGGCAGACAATTCACTGCAATTAACAGCTGCCAAAAACCGCAACATTATTATATATATAATATATATAATATACAATGTAAGTTATATTTATTTATTTTGGCCAGTCCTGGGGCCTGAACTCAGGGCCTGGGCACTGTTCCCAAGCTTCTTTTGCTCAAGGCTAGCACTCTACCCTTAATTCTGGCCTTTTCTGTTTATGTGGTACTGAGGAACCAAACTCAGGGCTTCGAGCACGCTAGGCAAGCACTCTATCACTAAGCCAGCACTCTACCACTAAGCCACATTCCCAGCCCACATAGGTCATTCTGATTTACATTTAAAACTTTAGTATTATTGTTAGTAATAACAATATTGTTTGCCAAAAAGAACTTAGCTCTTCCCTCTGAAACATCTTAACTTCAAAAGTAAATGGACTGAGGACAAACTATGAAAACAGCTCTACCTTTAAGAACCACTAATTCAAAGTAAAGGTATGAAGTATATTTTTACATTTTGTAATTCTGCTCTAGTAAACTCTAGATATATAAATACGTATTATCTCTTTGAAAATAAAGATATAAAACCAGCTTCTAAGCTGATCAAAACAGCAACAATGAACCAAGTTAAAATCTGTGGACTCTGTTAACCTGTTATTTACCATCTGTGACATTAGACTAATTAAAAAAAAATGGGCCTACATGCTATACCTCCAGCTATGTGCATTTTACATTTTTCAAAACTTATGAAATTCAACAAAAATCAAATGTGATGGGATCAATGTATGATACAACTTTATAGCCTAATAGTCTAATAAGGAGCCAAGAAACCTGAAATGTTTTGAAACACTATAGGAGGTATTTATTTACTATATAGTTGTGTCGCCTATAAAATGTACATGTGAATCAATAGAAAGTATAATTTGGCCAACATTTTTGTCTTACAGAATATATTAAATCAGCTAGAGTAAGAGCTGTCTGCCCCCAAATCTAAATATAGCACCTAGGTTCTCTTATGTCTAATGCAAAGTTACTCATTTTGAGGATTATTTTCTTATATGCTTGAGGCAGTTTAACAGAATATATACAGCCACTGTACAATAAGTGAGTTTATTAGATTAATGGGATGCAAACAGCAGAAATACTGGATACTTCTAGATCCTAGATAACCATAAAATTATCCTTGATATGATATTGGGTTCTACAATTACATGAGGATATGAATGGTATAAAATGACAATCCAGAACCATGAGGCACATGGTAATGACCCACTAGATTTTTGTGCTCAGTTTTATTATCTACATTCCTCAGTTATCCAGTAAAATGTTTTGTTCACACTAAGGGCACATTAAATATTTGCTGAACACAGTGACTAGGAAGAGGTGAGAAGAGACAGGCCCTTTCAGCTGGATGTCAAGTATAACTGGGATTTATCTGGGAAACAGTGGTTAAAGATGTAAACTGCATGTTATATACAAGTAAATAAACTCAGATGCCAACAGAGTGTTTTAAGCAGAAAATACTGGCACCAGAATAAACAAGGCAAGACTTGCCAATAATGGCATAAATGTAACTGAGTTTTAAGAGACAACCAAGAAAGTTTATATTGGACCATACTTTTCCCCCACTCAATTCAGGTTTAAGACAGACCAATAGAGGCACCATAGGAGACTGTGGCGGCTGTCTTCCTCCATGTCCAGACATCCTAGAGTCCATTAACTTATGAATCAAGATAAATCTGTTCATATTTAGGGATTGGTTTCCATAAGTACAAAATTGAATTGCCTTTTATTTGTCCTAAAATGCTTACTTTCAAACTTGAAGGGACTTCAATTATTCCATGTAGTTTCGATAATTCTTTTTATCTTTTCAGACCAGAGTCAAAATATTCGTACAGTATTCATACTGCAGCACCTTCCACCCACCCTTTGGTCGCTTGAACTGCCCTTCTTTGGTTCTTTTTCCGCTTTCAGATCTTTCTTGAAGTGTAGTAAGCAGAACTGTACTGGGTATTCCAGCTGCAGTTTGGTCTTAAATAAAAGAAGGATGTTTTGTCAGTTTGGTTTTCTTTATTCTTCTCTGTGGTATACAGGAATTTGTTAGTTGACTGGATGTAGCAGCTTACTGGGCCAAATTCTCAAGAGATAGTTACAGTAGTTCCCAGGTCTTTCCCTCTGGGTTGTAATTTAACAGCCCAATTCTATGTAGCACCTGTCCTTTCTCACAAGCATTTGCTTTTTGTCTTGCTTACTTGGCTTAAAAAAAAAAAAAAAAAAAAATCCAGAGATCTTAAAAAGAGAGGCAAAGTTTCAGCCTTTAATTTTTTTTGTGTTGACAATACACAGTCCAGTGCCAGACATATATCTAAGATTAAAACTCAATACTGTACAACAATCCTCACCATGTATCAATAGGATCCTAACATTTATGATTTCAATTACTAGTCAGTGTGAAGTTTTAGAAACAATATTTGGAAAAAAGAAAACCATCTTCTTCCTAGGGTTTTGTGAAGGGTGAATGAGTCAACACAGCCTCTTAGGCAGTGTCTGGCACATCTCCAATAACAAATTATCAGTTCTAGTTAATTACTATTAAAATATATAGAATTAAATCTACAAAATACCTAGATCACTTCCCCAAAGTGATTAACATCACATAATAAACGCTCACCAACAGTCAGTGAAAGAATTTTAACTGTATCTTGTTTAGGAAGAGAGCAGAATTAATGATCCACCTAAGGAAAGGATAAACGTATAATCAACTGGTCCAAATTTTACTTGGATGTATCTTAACACTTTTGAATAAAATCTCAAGTTGCTTAACCTAAAAGCAATTATAAAACAACTTTGAGACAGGAAGTCTTAAGTACTCTGGAAAAGATGTAGCTTTCAGTCAGGTTTCATTTCCAAAGTTAAGTTGTGCCTAAAGCATCACTGAGAATATTTCTAACCCTAACGTATCACTGATTAAGAATATTTCTAAGTCTATAAAGAATTATTTCCATTGTTAATTAAAATCAGATCCAATACTATAATAATTCCAGTTAATCATTATTTCCTTCATTTTGTTTTTATTATAGCATGTTTGCTTAATTTACAGCAAGCAGAAAATAAGCTGGGTCTTGTTTTTGATCCAAACATTGATGTCTTAAAGGTTGTACACAATATTTGTTAAAAAGAACATATAAAAATACCTTTTTAGAAGCTTCTATAAGAAAGAAAATACAAAGTTTAACCCCACAACTTTCCTCTTTGCTAGAACTGCAAACTACTGCTACAGTTTTAAATAGACTGTGTTTAAACTATACATCCAGGAAAATCTAAAAAAAAAAAAAAATTAAAGAAACGTGCATATAAATGATTGCATAGCAGAACATGAACATTAACTGCAAACAATAAAGAAACCAAAGTTAGAAATACTACCAAATATACAAAGGTTCTAGAATCAATCCTTTAAACACATTCCACAAACTATTAAAAACCATCTTTGTTCTTTACAGGCAGGGCCCTAGACCTCTAAAACCAAAACTTTAAAGTAATCCTCCTAAAGAAATAAATTCCCCACAGTATTTCTTACTCATATCTGCAAGCAAGCAGTCTGAGATTTTCAAAGATGCTAACTTTTACTCTGAAATGGTACTGGACATTTCAAGTCACTTTTTTATTACTTCCCAAATGTTTCAGAGAACTATTAGAAATTATAAATAGTAAAGGATATTCTTCATTTTGAGCCAGATACTACAATGATAATCAAAAACTAAGAGATGAAGCTCTTGCATAAAACTAATCCTTTTTCCAAAATTACTGTTTCGTGGCACCACAGAATCAGCTAGGATGTGAGTGTCTTTCAACTTGCCTCACATTAAATAAACTGAGGTGTGAAGAGCAAGCCTCCCACATAAAGAGGCAGGCAAACGTTTACAAATGCACATGCCAAGTGCTCTAAGCATCAAAATTCAGTTATTTTTATACTACACACACGCACGCACACAAACCTACTTTGAATCTATCTAATGCTTCTAATAACAGTAAGAAAACTAAGTAACAACATTCCTTAAATTGAAAAATGACTACATAAAAACATCCCTTTCCCCTTAAAATTATTTCTGCCGTCATCGACTAACTCAAATTTTAAAGGGAGTTTTTCTGTTGCAAATATTAGAAAACAAAACAAAACAGTAAAGGCTCCATGTTTCAGTGAAAAACTCAAATTTTCCTGAAAATGCTATTTGACCCAGTTGGCATCATTCCCCAAGACAGTGGGGTTAACAAAAAACGATTCCATACTGCATCATAAATAAACTTATCACAGGCCTAGACATTATGACTAGACATAAAGGTCCACCCTGAACCTAAATGTGTCTGAGCATCAAGTGTTGTAATGTGGCTACAACTTCACTTTTGTATCATTCTATCTTATTAGCAAGCTACATTTCTAGGTTAACAGTTCTACCAAATATTAATATGAAAATTTATTTTAAGACAATGTTGCAAATTATGGTCAACCAACATCTTTTCACCAAGACTTCAAGCATAAAAAATGAGAATCTTTACAAAAATATACAGAGACACCACAAATTGGTAGCTGCCCATAACATTAAACAAACCGGACTCTTAAGAGTGGCTTCTCAACACCATATCATTTTAATTATAACCATTGCCTGCTACAGGGAAAACTAACAAGTGTTTTTTATGCATCATTGCAACATTGTACTCCTGATAATTTAAGTATACCAAACTATGAATAAATGAGTGATACATGCCTAAAAAGTATCCTGGTTTAAACTATCAGTGGCCACTGGACTTAGGGCTAGTCCACGACCGTGATCTGGATTTTGACCTAGACCTAGACTGTGATCTTGACTGAGATTTGGATCTAGGTGGTTCTTTTTTCCTTGATTCCTTTTCATATCTTGAGCCAGACTTATAATGTGTTTTGGAATCTGTTTTAGAGGTGCTTCTAGTTTTGGTGTGAGATGCAGACCTAGAACGTGATTTAGCCTTCATTTCTTTCTTGGGCTGGGACTTGGACCGTGATCTTGAATTGGATTTAGATCTTGAAAAAGATCGATTTCGGTGTTTGAATCTTTCAAAACAGAGGAGAGATACAATTAGAGTAAAAATTAGATTCTATATTAATCAAATTAGTTATTTTTAGAGAAAAAGTTCACTGTGAAACGAAAAATATAGTCTTTCTCAAAGCAAAGTTATTTACCTATCGTTGTCGGAATGGCTTCTGCTACGCCGTGGTCTTCCAGTTGGTCTACTGCTAAAAAGCACATCAGAAAAAGCAAACAGTGACAAATGTCTATTTACAGAGTCTTAATTCATTTAAAAATGGAACACTAAACTATTTTCTCAATGAAATACTTGACATATACAACTCCAAGTAAACAGAAAGGTAAAAAATTGCAAACGATCAAGGACAGGGCCCAGGCCAAGAGTTCAAGCCCCAGGATCGACAAAAATAACAAAAATGAAAACAAAACACATCTTTTTTGAGACTGTGTCTGCTGCATAGGCTAGTCTCAAATTCCAAATTCTCCCACCACTGCCTTCTGAGTAGCTGAGACTAGAGGCACAAGTCACATCTGGCCACACAGCTGCTTAAAAGAAAAAATCCAGGGCTGGAGTTTGGCCTAGTGGTAGAGTACTTGCCTAGCATGCACAAAATACCCGGGTTCGATTCCTCGATACCACATGCATAGAAAAAAGCTGGAAGTGGTGCTGATGCTCAAGTGGTAGAGCTCTAGCCTTAAGAAAGTCCAAGGACAGTGCTCAGGCCCTGAGCCCAAGCCCAAGTCTGGCAAAAAAAAAAAAAAAACCCAAAAAACAAACACACACACACACACACACACACACACACACACAAACAAACCAATCCAAAAAACCCCGTGTGTCACACTTACTTTCTAGGACTATAAGATCTTCTATAGTTGTAATCAAAAGATCGACTTCTTGATCTCCTCCTCTCATAACTTCGGCTTCTAGAACGTCTGTATCGGTCATAGTCATCATAGCGTGAAGAGCTGTACACATTCCTCCCTTCCTTGGCTTTCATTTGATTTGGTGCTAGGAACACACAGAACAGAAATGCTTAGAAACATTAACAGTGTTTAAACCCACAAAATGAGTTATACTTTCTTCTTCCCTTATACCAAGGAAGTGTGTAATGTCTTGTTTTTGTGTGAGATGCAGACCTGAATAAGTTTGCCTTCCTTCCTTGGGTGGATTGGGTCAATGTTATAGAATTTTTTTTAATATTTTTTATTGTAATTAATAAAAGGGTTACATGATATTTGCCAGATAGAAGGTGCATTAATTCACATATATTGATACCCTTTCACATGTCTTGGTCCCCATTAATGTTATAGAATATTAACTTCAGGGCTGGGAGTTTGGTCTAGGGGTAGAGTGCTTGCCTAGCATGTACGAAGACCCGGGTTCAATTCCTCAGTACCACATACATAGAAAAAAAGCCGGAAATGGTGATGAGGCTCAAGTGGTAGAGCTTCTAGCCTTGAGAAACTCCAAAGATAGTGCTCAGGCCCTGAGCTCAAGCCCAGGACTGGCCAAAAAAAAAAAAAAGAGTATTAAGTTCAGGCACTTATTTTCAGGATATGTATCAGAACTGCTTTCTCCAAAAAAAACAAAAAAAAAACAAAAAAAACACACAAACGAAAAACCCCTCTAACATTCCTCCTATTTTCTTTTTCCAAGTCATCTCACAATCTAGCATGCTGTCCAACGTAAGATACCTACCTTTGACTACAGAGATTTATACCAGAGAAGTACTTGAAGTTCTAAATCTGGCCTATGAGTATGTGCAGCAGCACCAAAATGTAATAATATTTAATTATGCAGTTCTGAAAGACAATGACACAGAAAAGCAAAGGAGAACTAACACATAATTGCTCATAGAAACCTACACATCTGGTCATCATTCTGATTCAAATTTTAAGACAGACACTATCCAGATTTCAAGAACTAGAGAAATTATCAGTAATCTGTGACTAACTAAATGGTCTCACAGAAACTATTTTAATTTCTATCTTTTAGCGTCTTTTGGTATCTTGCCCGGTATTATGTAAAAGGGATCCTTTTGAGTTTTGAAGAGATCCAAATACTTCCAAGAAATCTTAAGACATTATACATATGTCAGTCATAAGGTACTTACTCTTCCGATCTCCCTGTGCAAACTGTATTTCGATTTGACGTCCACAAATCCATTTTCTGTCCAAATTATGTAAAGCATCTTCAGCATCACGAACATCCTCAAATGTGCTACATGTTAAGGGGCTTGGGAAGTTTTGTAAACTTTGATAATGAATGAAAGTTCAGTTGGTAAGTCTGGAATAGTTCACCATCTCTAGAAAGCCAACCATCCTATTTACTACTTGATAACCACCAGAGCAATAAAAGCACTTGTGATTGCTTAAGACAAATGATTTAGAAACACATTGCAATAAGACCTGCTATAACTGAACTACCAAGATCTACTAGAACTTTTCTCACAGTAGGAAGAAAACCAAAGTTGGTCAATTCTATGTTGGGCACTAAAGTAGAATTTCTTAAATTGTATTCATTTCAAATGAAAACACCAATAGTTCTTGTGTAAGCAAGCAAAAATACACCTTAACTTAGAAAAGATGTAAACATTAATTTTGAATTTTTGTCAGATATAGCTAATACTATTTATTCATATAGCTGAGTACCTTTCAGGACTCAGGGAGAACAAGCAAGCTAGCTTCTTGTGGGTATTCAGTCAGTCAACAGTCAAACAACCATGACACCAAATGCACATTACATCCAGGCAGACTCATTTTAAGGATTCCTACACTGGAGAGGCTGAAGTTCAACACTAGACATACAGTGTCCTATAAAGAAGTAGTTCTCAGACTGGTTTCCAACTTAATTTCAAGATAATATCTAACAGTGTTAAGTAGCAATAGAGACAACTGGCATTTGATTTTAACTTGAGAAGCTAGCTGCATTGTCCTCTCTGCTCATGTTAGTGATAGTACTATGTTTAGTTACTCTCTCCAAACACAGCTCTAAGAAGCGAGGTATACACTTAAGCTTTGAAAGGGAGCGAGGCTAGTTTTGGGTTTAATTTTCATTCAATCCTAAAAATTCCTATATTGGCCCGCCCATTTTTATTTCAAATGCAAATCTGTGAACAAATAATAGCACAAATTTGGAGAGCTAATTTAGAAAACACTCCTGAAGTGACATCCATTTCAAACTTCTCATGTTTTATCATAGAACAAATTAAGACTATAGTTTCCAGCTCTCTCCTCCAGTAGGTTAACTGGAAGAACATTCCTCAAATCCTAAATAACCAGGCACTCAACATGAAAAGGCTAATGGAGCATCTAGGGCCACAAATACTGTAACCTAATTCCTTCAACGTTAATTGCATTCAGGCTTTAAAGTAATGAAAAGGAATGATTTACTTATAGATATGCTCTCTTTTTGTTACCCAGAGACAAAAAATGACTTTTAAGAGAATTTATATCAAAAGCTAGAAAGATTAACAAGAACCAAGCACCCTCTGATGCTGTCCTCAAAATCAGGATTCTAGGCTAGACAGCAAAGGTCTATACTTTTCCTGTTAAGCCAGGGAAAGGAAGAAAAGACTAATTTAGGAACAGAATCAAGTAGAGAAGAGTAAAAATGTAATTGATAATGAAACTGATAGCTTATTACTTACTTCTTTTGAACTATTTTACAACTACAGGAAGACCTACAAAGCACTATCACTCTACCTGGACTTCATTTACCATCACTTGTCTCATGTATCACATAATGCTGAGCTAAACTACTGCAAACACTTGTTTCAAGGCCATCCTAAACCAGGTAAAATCAGATGAACTTTGTAAATGACAATATAGAGCTATAGTTTCATTTTCCAAGCTAGAAAAAGCTATTATTCTTTCTAACAGGCTTATGTAAACGATTCCCAAAGCAGTCCATGATCACTGACTCTGTGCAAGTAGCCTTTCCTTCCAAGTGTTACTAGGACATGACAACCTGAAAGTGACAAGAGACTCACTGACTTTAAGTGGTAAGAATTCCTCCTGTGTAGTTCACAGCCCAAATCTTTGTTTTGTAGGGAGATGATCTCACTGAAGGGAAGCAAAGTCATTTGAAACTCTGGGTCAAGGATCAATTTCCCATAGATCTGGATTAGGTACCCACACCAGAGAAGGCCTTCTGCAACACACTCAGGGCCAAATGATCATGTGCTAAAGGAGTACAGGACCAACAGGCTTCAGAGTTTAAGGACTCTAGAAATTACTAGGAGTATGTGTGTTCCTAGCAGCCATTTAAGAATCCACCCCCCACCTTTTTTTAAGGCCAGTCCTGGGGCTTGAACTCAGGGCCTGAGCACTGGCCTTGGGCTTTCTCAAGGCTAGAACTCTACCACTTGAGCCACAACACCACTACTGGCTTTTTCTACATATGTGGTACCGAGGAATCAAACCCAGGTTTTCATGCATGCTAGGCAAGCAGTCTATCACTAGGCCAAAATCCCAGCCCAAAATCCATCCCTTTTTAATGCTAGTAGAGCTGACCCTGTAAGACTGCCAGAGATATTTCTAAGTGGCCCATAGAACATGCACCTACCTCTCCTTAGATAGGGTTCTCATGCTACTTACTAAAAAGAGCCTCTGATCACTTGATCTAAAACCCAAATATGCCAAAATGAAGCTTAACAATGTTAGACCTTGTTATATTTTAACTTGAAAGGCTCAGAGAAAGTGCATTTACCCAAGACCACAATCATATCATAGGCCCACACAAATGAATTACAGTTTTGTCACTACACCAAACCAGAATTCTGAAAAGTAACTGCTTATAAAACATTAACCAAAAACAAAAGAAAGAAAGAAAAGAAAAAAGTTAATTCCGTAGGATACATCAGGTATGACTCCTTTAATCTTGGCCATCATTCAACTTCATCTTGACCTTTAACTCTTTTAGTGCTTGTCAGAAGGACTTGTCATGAGATGCTTGGCCAAATATGACAGATGGCTTTATCTTTAACTTTGAAAAACAACCTTTTCCCCCTCTGTAGATAAAGCGAGGCTTTGTCTCCCATTAGGCTTGTCCTTCTTCCAGCTTTTCTTTATTTTTCTTTTCCCAAACTCTCCCTTCTCTTCAAGCCTGATCCTTAAGAGGTCTTTGGCTTGTCTACTTGCCTTAAGTGTTGAACTCTACTCTAAAGGTTCTTTCATGCTTTCTCTTTGGGGTCGCCATAACTGTACAGCTTTACATTCTGAGGTAACAAGAGGACAGCAAATTAGGGGACAATATTAAAGAAGTTTACCTCATTGTTATACAATTCGTTTTTGATCAAGTGATTCAAATTAACAAACAATACTGAACTTTATTGCTAAGCACAAGAACATATTAACTTTTAATTGACTTATATTAATGATGGTAGCAAATTTCAATCACATATATTATATTCATTGATTTGAGTTTCAGCAGCATGGATGGGAATTTAAATAATTAATCACATTTGGATTAACTTTAAGAAACAGTAAGAGCAATGTGAGTCAGAATTAATTTTCAAAAATTTGAAGCCATAGACATTTATTAGAGGACAAAAATAAACTACTTCTTAGATATTACCACTTACATAAACTGGAATTTCAAACTTCAACACCCCTCACTAATCAGCCATCTGAAGAAAGGATAT
This sequence comes from Megascapheus bottae, assembly GCF_031878675.1. Lineage (NCBI taxonomy): Eukaryota > Metazoa > Chordata > Mammalia > Rodentia > Geomyidae > Megascapheus > Megascapheus bottae. Next base: position 70,360,967 of record NC_143514.1, on the reverse strand, counting down.
TGAACATAAGCAAATCCTCTTGGACGTCGGGTGTAGAAATCAAGTGGAACATACACATCAACTATTGGACCATAGCGACCAAATTCACGCCGCAAATCTTCAGACCTAGAACACCATAAAAAGAACTCAAATATTTAGGATCATGCTCTTAAAAGTTTATAAGCAATACTTTCCAACAATACCTTCGTCAACGAAAGGCCCCAAGGATCTCAGCTCCATCCTTGCCTTGGAGAACCTGATATGGCCAGCCTTTATAAATCCAACATTAAGGACCAACTTTAAAGCAGGGCGTGGTGGCTCCTCTCTGTAATCCTAGCTGCTCAGGAGGCTGAGATCAAGAGTGAGGTTTGAGGCCAGTCCAAGAGTAAACTTAAGAGGACCCATCTCTTCCAATAAAAGCTGAGTGTGTTGGTACGTGTCTTTCATTCCAATGCCTTAACTAGTGTTAACAGAAAACCAACACAGGCATAAAGAGACCCTATTCAAAAGATTAAACCAAGTAAAGTTGGGGACATGTCTGAAGTCAAGGCCCAAAGTTCAATACTCAGGGGAGGGAGGGAGGGAGGAAGAGGAGGAGAGAGAAGAGGAAGAAGGGAAAAAGTGAGGGAAGCAGAAGGGGAGGGAGAAAAACAATAGAAAAATATAAGCACAATGTAAAGCAAAAAGAGCTAGAGACCCATGTCTCATGTCAAGACCCCCACTCCAATTCAACTCCAGGGGAGATAGAATATCCAGGAAAAAAATATATATAAAATCAAGGAAGGTTAGAATCCAAGAATGTTTAAGATTAAATGCAGTTTGTAGAGCTCAGCAAAGAGGTACATGCCTGCTTACGAGGTTGAGGTAGGAGGTTGTTAAATTCGAGCCTATCCTGGGATACATAGTCAAAATCTGTAATCTTAGCTACTCGGGAGGCTGAGATTTGAGGCTTGAGATTCAAAGACTGCTGAGCAATTAAGCACTAAAAAACTGGAAGCACAGCTGTAACTCAAGTGGTAAGAATGCTAATCTCAGCAAAAAAGTTCAGAAACAGAACTCAGGCCCAGTGTTCAAGTCCCAGGATGGACATGAATGGATGCACACAATTTGCGTAATTAATGCTATTTCACATTGCAAATAATTTTTTTAATCTTCGACCTTTTTCACAAAAAGTACGGCAGCACTAAGTTCCTATGTTTTATTTATTTTTTGCCAATTGTGGGGCTTGAACTCAAGGCCTGAGCACTGTCCTTGGACCTTACTCCAAGCTAGTTCTCTACCACTTGAGCCACAGCACCACTTCCAGCTTTCTTCTATGTATGTGGTACCAAGGAATCGAACCCGGGTACATGCTAGGCAAGCAACTCCCCAAACTGTCGACAGGATCCCACACCATTTTAATAAAAATCAACAGTAGAAGAGAACCTCTGAAAAATATCAAAATCCTAACTATATTTACACCGTTCAGTTTCAAAGTTAACGAGTGAGAAGACGCTAAAAGGATCTCTACTACCTTTTCTAGTTAAGTCTTAAGTCTGAAGTAAATCACACAAGCCTAACCCTACCCGCCCCCCCATAAAAAAACCCTAAAAAGAAAAAAAAAAACACACACACAAAAAACCTCGCAGATTCGGGAAACTGGACATGCCAGGTGACAGTGTCCTCGAAATCCTGAAGGTAATCCGGAATAACGAAGGGAATGACCAAAAAACCCCAAGCCCAGCCACGGCGTCTGCACGGATCTAACCGAGCGGCCAGCGTCCTGAGGGGGAGGGACTTCCTCAACAAGCCCCTGTCACAAAGGTAACGAGGACTTCCGGGAGACACCGGTCCGTGCAGCCCACGGGGGCGGGGAGGGAACCCCAGCCAGCGACCCTTGCTCACCCCTCACCCGTCATCTCCTCGCTGCAGATGAAGCATCAGTACCACGGCCGAGGGAGGGGACGAGTGGGCAGCGAAGGCTGGGCGGGGAAGGAGCAGCCACCGCGGACGCACGGTCCCCTCCCGCGATCCCGTTATGTCACGAGAGTGTTAGTTTAATGGAGATACTTCGCTGGGAGGAGGGGGAAGAAAAAGAAACCAGCCGCCGTGTCCTGCCGTGGCGAGGGGGCGTGCACACTCCGGGAGGCCGCGCGGAGCTGGAGGCGGAGCGGAAGTCTGGCCTGCGGGGCCGGCTGCGCCACGAGGAGCCGGGGGACCCCCTCCGCCCCAGAAAAGGCGTCCCGGGCGCTGCCCTCGCTCCCGCGCGGCGGCCCGGACGCCCAGCGCGGCCTAGTCGGGGGCCCAGGCGGGCGCGGGCCCCGCCATCTTCGCCCCGCCCCTGCCCGCGGCTTCTCGCCGTGCACCCATGGCTTCTCCCGCGCAGGCCCCGAGTACCAGACCGGTCCCTACCTGGTGTCGTCCGCCACATTCCTGACGAACAGAGACGTGTTCGGGGGACGCAAGTAGCGGGACATGCCGGCGGCGTGAAGTCTCGCCCGGACGCACTAACGGGCTGCGAGAGAAACCGTCCGCGGCGGCGGCGGCGGCGGCGACGACGGCGGCTCCTTAGACGCACACAGCCAGAGGGCTCCTCTCAGGCAACCGCCTCTTCTCGCGAGACTTCACTCCCGCCTCCACTCTCCTCCCCCCGCCCTCGACCTCCCTCCCCCGACCCCTTATATGTCTGTACGCTGCCGGCAACGGCTCTTTCCCGCGAGATCGCCAGTCGCGCGCCTGCGCACCCCGAGAGCCGGCGCGCGCGCGCGGCTGCCGGGATCCCATTCATTGGCCTCCCGCACGGTCGGCTTCTCCCGCCCCCCGCTCCGCTCTTTCTTTCTTTAGCGCTTCGTTTTCCCGCCCTTTTCTGAGGGCACGCGCCTCCTCCCCGAATCCGGGAGCGGGCGTGTGAGCCCCGGGGCTAAACTGGAGCCCAGACCCTGCCCTACAGTGCCCCGCGCGCCCACAAGCGCGCGCGGGAGTGGAGTGGAGCGCGCCCGGGAAGCCGGCCCTGGCCGTCCAGCAGGCTTAGCACTGACTGCCTGGGGGGAGGAGAGGCTCGGTCCCCTGGCTTTGTCCAGTGGCCTGCCGCCCACGTCCTCCCAGTCCTCCCAGGCCTCTGCTCTCATCCACCCGGGTGCTCCACGGAGCAGAGGCTGCGACCCAGCGCCACATTTTAGTGTCTATTGCGTGGAGTATATTGGTTGCTAGTGACTTCTCAGAGATGCAAAGATTCCCTAACATGGCTTACAGATCCCCTTTACAATGAATAACTTACGGAAGACGCCAAGGAGCTAGGGTTTTTGTTGTTGTTGTTGTTGTTGTTATTTGGGTTTTTTTTTCTGGTGGGTCATGTGGCTTGAACTCCACCAGGGCACTGTCCCCGAGCTCTTCAGCTCAAGGCTTACCTCCCTACCCTCAAGCCCCTCCCTGCCCTCCCTTTTCTGGAGACTAGTTGGAGATAAGCGGCTCAGATCCTTTTGGGCTGACTTTGAACTTGATCCTCAGATCTCAGCCTCCTGAATAGCTGGGATTACAGGCGGGAGCCACCTTGCCCTGCTTTGGTTTTTGTTTTTGGTGGTGCTGGAACCCAGGGCCTTGTGTACATTAAGCAAAGACAGTGAGTTGAAATGAAATAGCATGGAATGGAAAAATAGAATAAATAGGATAACTGTCTGCCTATCTATCTATCTATCTATCTATCTATCTATCTATCTATCTATCTATCTATCTATCTTTGCCAGTCCTGGGGCTTGAAATCAGGTCTGGGAACTGACCTTAGACACTTATTGCTCAAGGGTAGGACTCTGCCACTTGAGCCACAGTGCCATTTCTGTTTTTTCCTGTGTACATGGTTCCGGGAAATGGAACCCAGGGCTTTGTGCGTGCTAGGTGAGCATCCTACCACTAGACCATGCTTCCGGCCCCAAAACTGAGCAGACTTTTTTTTTTTTTTGACCAGTCCTGGGGCTTGAACTCGGAGCCTGGGCACCGTCTTTGGTTTTTCCTCAAGGGAAAAAGTCTACTTGAGCCACAGCACCACTTCTGGCTTTTTCTGTGTATGTGGTACTGAGGAATGGAACCTAGGGCTTCGTGCATGCTAGGCACGTACTCTACCAATAGGCTATGCTCCTGCCACCCCCCCCCTTTTTTTTTATCAGTCATGGGCCTGGGCACTGTCCCTGAGCTCTTCAGCTCAAGGCTACCGCCCTACCCCCTGAGTTACAGCGCCAATTCCTGTTTTCTAGGGGTTAATTGGAGATGAGCCTCTCAGTCTTTACTGCCCTGGCTGGCTTTGAATCGTAATCCTCATATCTCAGCCTCCTGAGTGGTTAGGATTACAGGCATGAGTCACCGCACTCAGTTTAGATAGGATAACTCTTAAAGCAGTTATTTCTTGGCATATGGGCATTGGTCCAACTACAACTCTTGTTATGCAGTCATGGGGAGGGGATTCCACATCCCTCCAGGTGGAGATTTCACCTCCCACTAGAGTCTACCACGCAAAGACAGTCTCATTCAAAAAGGCGAATTTATTGCAGAAGTAGATAGTGAACTCTCGGGGCAGGGACACAATACAGACTCGGGAGCTAACACCGTGACCAAGAGTGGTTCTCAGGATGGGTTTTTAAGGGCAAAAAACATGTGGTCAAGCCTGGCTGCACAGAGATGGCCAATGGGATTGTGACATACCCAGAGGGACCATATAGCTAGCTCCAGCCACACGCAGGTAGCCTATAGGGTTACAGCCTAGTGTTTGAATTAACCTATCACCTTCGTTGGAATTGGCGTGAATCTGGCTGGTCTCCACACAAAACAGGGCCTCCTCCAAACCAAGTGGATATCCCTCCTCAGGAGGCTGGAATAAGGTTGCCCCTCTCTAGAAGGGCAAAGATGGCTGGGCTGCTTTACCACTGTTGGCCTTCCACAATGGGGTGGGGAGTTCAGCGCATTCAAGATGGCGCCTGTCTTTGTTCCCTTTAACACTCTCTGATCTACTTTGCTGTTCTCTGGAGTGCGATATACAGGTTCCCATCAGATTCTGTGTGTTCCGCCAGTGGAATTAGGAGGTCTCTGGACATGCAACTTCAGCCTTGAGCTTATCTGACATCAGACTCACTGGTACAACTGTTTAATTTAGATCATTGTCCAGGGTGGTGCGGGGCACAGTGTATCTGTGAAGACAATTCCCCTTGGTTTGTTTACTAAGACACATGCCTCATTAAGTGCTTCCTATACTTTTTCACTCCAGTGGGCAGGATACATATCAACTTACTTATGTACAGTGTCCTTTTTTTTTTTTTGGTGGGTCTTGGAGCTTGAACTCAACCTAGGCTCTGTCCCTGAGCTCTTAGGCTCAAGGCTCCCACCCTACCCTTGAGCCAAGCCTCACTTCCAGTTTTCTACTGGTTAATTGGAGACAAGAGACTCAGGTCTTTTAGCCTAGGGCTGGCTTTGAACTTGATCCTCAGATCTCAGCCTTCTGAGTAGCTAGGATTATAGGTGTGAGCCACCTCTCAGCTTGTACAGTGTCATTTTAGTGTTTCTTCCTGCCCCAGGTAATTCTGCTCTGTGGATGAATTTCTCCTTAATGTACACATCTGCTTGTCCCAATCCTTAGATGTTCTGTTCTAGCATGTAGATTGCTATCTTCAATCTGCTAACATAATCCACTTATTATATCTTATTTTATTTTAATGTCTCTGTGTGTGTTGCTACCATTGAACCACGTCCTGACCTTTTATTATTTTTTTTGGTTCATTGTTATTTTCTTTTTTTTGTTATTTTTTTTATTGTACTTAAAAAAAGGGTTATATGATATTTGCCAGATAGAAGGTGCATTAATTCACATACATTGATACCCTTTCACATGTCTTGGTACCCATTACCCTTCCCCCCACCCCCGTCCTGACCTTTTAATATCTTCATTTTAATTACTTGTAGAGATTGAATTTTTTTTCCAGTCCTGGGCCTTGAACTCAGGGCCTGAGCACTGTCTTTGGACTTTCTCAAGGCCAGAGCTCTACCACTTGAGCTACAGCACCATTTCTGGCCTTTTTCTATGTATGTGGTACTGAGGAATAGAACCAGGGTCTTCGTGCATACTAGGCAAACACTCTACCACTAGACCAAACTCCCATCTCCTGGATGTTGTTTTTTAAGATATTTGGGAATGAATTTTTTGTTGTTGTTGTTGTTGTTGTTGTTGTGGGGCTTGAACTCCCAGAGCTCTTCAGCGTAAGGCTAGTGCACTACTATTATGCAACAGCTCCACTTCCTGCTTTTTGGTGATTAATTAGGGATAAGTCTTAGGGATTTTTTTTTTTTAGCAATCCTGGGGCTTGAACTCAGGGCTTTACTGTCCTTGGGCTTTCTCAAGGATAGAGCTCTACCACTTAAGCCATAGTACCACTTCCAGCTTTTTCTATACATGTGGTTATGAGGAATTGAACCTGGGTCTTCTTGTATGCTAGGCAAGCACTCTGCCACTAGACCAAACTCCTGGCTTGTACTGGTCTCAAATTATGATCCTCAGCTCTCAGCCTCCCGAGTAGCTTGTGTTACAGGTGTGAGCCATGGAAATCCACCTTTAAAGCTCATTATTGAGTTAATAATAAGATAGTATTTTGTTCTTAATTTCACTTTTGCTGGTAAGGATATAGAGTCAGGGAAGAATGGATATTTTTAAAAAATGGTGAATGTCAGAAGAAGAGATAAAAATGGCAGAAAAACATATGAGAAAATGTTCATCGTCTATGGTCATAAAGGAAATGCAAAGAAAAACAACCCTAAGATACCACCTTACCCCAACAAGAATGGCCAAGATTTTGAACTCAGACAATGACAGTTGCTGGCAGGGCTGTGGAAAAAAAGGAACCCTACTACACTGCTGGTGGGAATGTAGACTAGTTTAGCCACTCTGGAAAGCAGTGTGGAGGTTCCTTAAAGAACTGAAAATAGACCTTCCCTATGATCCCGCCATACCACTTCTGGGCATCTATCCTGAACAGCATGACCCAGGATATTATAAAGACACCTGCTCAGCTATGTTCATCTCTGCACTATTCACAATAGTCAGGCGATGGAAACAATCCAGATGCCCTACTGCAGATGAATGGATACAGAAAATGTGGTATATATACACAATGGAATTCTACATAGCCAACAGACAAGATAAAATAATGGCATTCGCAGGGAAGTGGATGAATCTAGAGTGAATCATGTTGAGTGAGACAAGTCAAGACCTAAGGAACAAAAGGCGCATGGTATCCTTATTATGTGGCTATTAAATCCAAAGAGTACAAGAGCGAGGAATCAATAACTGCATACCCAAAGCTATGGACATGGTAATGGAAATACAAACATAACTATATAGACATAAAAACCTATGACTCTATAGACATGTTTTATTTCATAAATTAATATGTTTCTATGACATACAAACCCTTAGCCTAATTTTGACTAAGTCCCAGTGATTGTAATTAGAGATTCCCTCCTTGAACACTTGTTTGTTAAGCTTGTCATTTAAAATATGATGTAAACATAAGCAAAAAAAAAAAAAACGGTGAATGTGACTGAGCGTGGTGGCTAATGAGATCTGAGGATAGTAGCTCAAAACCAACCAGGAATTAGAGTCCCAGAGACTCTTATCTCTAATGAACTACTAGAAAACCGGAAGTGGCTCTGTGACTCAAGGGTTAGGGCAGTAGCCTTGAGTTGAAAAGCTCAGGGACAGTGCCCAGGCTCAGAGTTCAAGCCCCACAATAGACACAAAACAAAACAAAACAGTGAATGTGAAACCTCATACATTTGCAACATTAGCATATTCAAGGTAGCTAAGTATGGATATTGAGGTTGTGTACCACCTAACTCGCAAGATGGTTCAGCAAAAACTGGATGTACTTTAACAAGGAACATAAAAAACAAAGATATTTTTGGATTTTATTCTTAGGAGGGACCTAGGAGTTTATCCCTTTATATCCCCTCATTTTTCAAATGAGGAAACTACAGATTTAGAGAGGGAAGGGATTTGGTAGGGCCATGTGCGGTGGACTGAGACAAAACCCTGTTTCCAGCATCCTTGCTGATTATCATTTTGGATTACGAACTTTTTCGGGGGTGGGGGGAATCATTGGGCTTGAACTTGGCCTGGGTGCTGTCCCTGAGCTCTTCAGCTCAAGGTTACCACCCTACCCTCAATCCAAGCCCCACTTCCTGTTTTCTAGAGGTTAACTGTAGATAAGAGTCTCAGGTTGTTTTGTGCTGGGGCTGGCTTTGAACCTTGATCCCCAGATTTCAGCCTCCTGAGATCTCTCCTCTCCTCTCCTCCCCTGCTTTTCCTTCTTCCTTCTCTTTCCCTTCTCTCCTTCCTTTTGTGGTGTTGCGGCTCAATCCCAGGACTCTGTGTGTAAACCGTACCTTAAAACTTCTAGGTCTGGCCCAGAGTTTGGCCTAGTGGTAGAGTGCTTGCCTAGCATGCACTAAGACCCGGGTTTGATTTCTCAGTACCACATACATAGAAAACAGCTGGAAGTGGTGCTGTGGTTCAAGTGGTAGAGCTCTACCCTTGAGAAAGCACAAGGAGAGTGCACAGGCCCTCAGCTGAATCCCAGGATTGGAAAAACAAACAAACAAACAAACAAACAAAACACCCCCAAAACAAAAAACAACTTCTAGGGAGCTGAGCTCAGGCGGCTCATGTATATAATCCAAACTACTCAGGAAACTGAGATCTGAGATTACAGTTCAAAGCCCTCCTGGGCAGAAAAGTCCTTGAGACTCTTATCTCCAATTAACCTCCAAAAAACCTGAAGTGGTACTGTGGCTCAAAGTGGTAGAGCACTAACCTTGAGCAAAAAAGCTCAGGAACAGCACCCAGACCCTGAGTTCAAGCCCCCCAACTGACAAAAACGAACAACAACAAAACCTCTCTGGAGAAGGTCTATTTATAATCTTGCTTTTTCTAACCTTTGCCAAGAACCATACCCAGGATGCCTAAAGCTGGAATTTGTACGTGTTGGGTCTTTGCTTTTCAGTCCTTTGTAGTCCCAGGACAAATGACTCCTATAGGTCAGCATCCCCTGAGAGCATTTTGTTTGCTTGCCTTTATATTAGCTGGCAGGCCATGTGCTTTACTCAGAGCCTCAGCCAGATTGTCAGCCTGCTGGCAGTTTGAGAAGTGGTTACTCTGTAGGCCAACTGAACTCCTTGGAAAGATGTAATAGTGAACGCTTCCATTATAATTCTCCATTGAGTGGCATCTTCGTGGCACTATGGAAGGGTACAAGTGCCTCAGGCTTTGAATGAGCATCTATGGATGTATTGCCAATTCATTTTCTCTAGCTTCCACAGCCAATGATTAGTAAATGGATTTGTGAGTGATGCCCTGTCCCAAGGTGCTTTGGGAAAGCAAGCTCTGGTTATTCATGAGGGCTAATGCCTTTAGGAAAGAGCTGTGTGGAAGAACTGAACTGGAGCCAAACCTTGAACAATGGGTAGATGTGGAACACAGGAAGTAGAACAGAAAGGATGGGGACAGTTTGTCATTCCTGTAATCCTACCTACTCAGGACCCTGAAATCTGAGGATTGGTGTTTGAAACCAACCAGGTCAGAAAAGTCCATGAGACTCTCATCTCCAATTGACCAGCAAAAATTTGGAAATGGAAGTATGGCTCAAGGGGTGGAATTCTAGGCTTGAGTGCAAATAAGGCTTCCAAGCCTGGAGTTCAAGCCCCAGTACTGACATGAAAAACAAAAACAAAACAAAGCCCCAAAAGATGGGAGAATGCATCTGGGGTTGAGGAAATGACAAAGTAAAAGTCTATGAGGGAGAAATATAGGTATGGTTGGGAAATGAAATATGGATCCCGAGGGGTCTGGGAGTTAGGCCTAGTGGTGGAGTACTTGCCTAGCATTCATGAAGACTCAGGTTTGATTCCTTGGTACCACATACATAGAAAAAAGCCAGAAGTGGTGCTGAGGCTCAAGTGGTAGAGCTCTAGCCTTGAGAAAGCCCAAGGATAGTGCTCAGGCCCTGGGTTCAAGCCCTAGGACTTGCAAAAAAAAAAAAAAGAAATATGGATCCTGGTAATTTCAGTAGTGAGAAGTTAGGAAAGGAAGTATGGCTTAGCTTGGTAGGCTTTAAATTCCAAGCTATGAGGTTTGTGTTAGTTTCTGTGACTATGTCAAAATACATGAGGCTATCAATTTAGACAGAAGAAAAAGTTTGCTTTGGCTCATGGCTTCATAGGTTTCAGACGGTGGTTGTTTGGCCTTGTTTTTGAGTCTATGCTGGGGAAGTACCTCGTGGTGGGAGTACATAGCTGAGGACCTTGCCCTCCCCATGGTGGTCAGGAAGGAGAGGCAGGGGAGGAGTCTTGAGCACACACCCCAGTGACATCATTTCAAATTAGCCACTTTCAGAGAGCACTATGATTTGCAGAATCATGCTTTTTTTTTTTTTTTTTTTTTTTTTTTTTTGGTAATGGGGCTTGAACTCAGCTTGGGTGCTGTCCCTGAGCTCTTCAGCTCAAGGCAACCACCCTGCCCTTGAGCCAAGCCCCATTTCTTGTTTTCTAAAGGTTAATTGGAGATAAGAGTCTCAGGTTCTTTTGTGCCCGGGCTGGCTTTGAACCTTGATCCTCAGATCTCAGCCTCCTGAGTAGCTAGTATTACAGGCATGAGTGCCCAGTGGAACTCAAGCTTTTAATTAATTTTTTTTTTAAAATTAAGCCTTTAAACAGGCGTTTGGTGGACCCTTACCCAATAACAGCAGGGATTTTGTGTCTACTTTTTTTTTTTTGCCATTCCTGGGGCTTGAACTCAGGGCCTGAGCACTGTCCTTGGACTTTCTCAAGGCTAGAGCTCTACCACTTGAGCCTTAGTACCTCTTCTGGTTTTTTTCTATGAATGTGGTACCAAGGAATCGAACCCAGGTCTTCGTGCATGCTAGGCAAGTATTCTACCACTAGGCTAAACTCCCCGCCCGACAGCAGGGATTTTGACTCTGAAGACAGCAGGGACTTATGGAAGCTTACTAGTGAGAACATTGTAAGATGAAGACAGTACCTGCCTCCAATTAATCATTGAGTTACATGGAGATCACAGGGATAGGTTCTACTTACTTTCTGTATATTTATTTTATTTTTTATTTTTTGGTGTAGTGTTGGGGATTAAACCCAAGGCCTGGTACATGCTCAACCTCTGCTCCATCACTGAGCTCACTCCTAGCCCTCAGGGATAGATTCTATATCCCAATTTTTGAGGTAGAGACCAGATCTTGATGGGAGGGAATCAGTTGTAACAAGAACAGATACCTAAACATGTTTACAAATGAAATTTTAGCCCATAAATAGTTCATTTTACCAAACACGGTGCTTTTACTTATGCAATTAAAACAAAACAAAACACATTTTCTTCTCTTTCTCTTTGGTCCTATAGTTCTCCTCCCTTTCCTCCAATTTCCTCTATATCAGGAAACTCCACAGTCTTCACAGTTCCAGGCAAGGTCGCTCTGCTTCCCTCCTTATTTGTCTGTGGGAATAGAGGAACATTCAGGACAGAAAGGAATGTCCTGAAGATTGATGTCAGAAATAAGTGGACTCAAGGGCTCCAGTCACGCCTCTCTCTGCACATGTGTCTGGAAGAGCATGCTGCTGGGCTTTTCTACAAAAGCCCGCCCTTCGCCTCTCCCACCTTCCTTCTGTCCTCCTCATACTACAGCACCATAATTTTTATTTTTTTTTGGTCAAGATATAAGTGTCCTCAATTTTGTTTGACAAAACTAATCAACCTCAATATCCCTTTCTCTAAAACCTTGCTCTCATTACTTGTGAAATGGCGTTGGATTCAGGGGATCGCATTTCTGAGGGCAAGTATAAATTTGTCATAATTGTTGGGTGAAGGTTAAATTATAGGTAGAGGAATGAGCAGGGAAGCCAGGTGCTGGTGGCTTCCCACCTGTAATCCTAACTACTCAGGAGGCTGAGATGTGAGGATTGTGGTTCAAAGTCAACCCTGGGTAGCAAAGTCTGTGAGACTTTCATGTCCAATTAACCAGCAAAAAGCTGAAAGTGGATGTACAGCTCAAGTGATATAGTGCGCCAGGCTTGAAGATAAAAAGCCCAGGGACAGTGTCTAAGCCTTGTGTTCAAATACAGTATTGACACACATCAAGACAAAAGATGCTATGTTCCCCCTTTCTCTTTTAGGCCATGCTTAATTCATAATTATTTTATCTTCTGTTAGATATTGCATGTAACTATCACATAATATGCAAAGGGCTGATAAAGAAGACAACTCACAACCAAATGATCATGATGGTTATTACACTCCAAGGATCTGGAGACTTCTTGCTTCTTTGTGCTAATATCTGTTTCTTTCCGGTGAGGCTACTTTCCTGCCTACTCAGTTTCATCTTTGCCAGTTTGCGGGAAGAAGCCACATAGCTCTACAGGACAGAAAGCAACATTTGGCCTCTGCCTACATAGATAGTGATGTTTGGCTAACTGGAGACCTGGGGAGATCTGACTGGGAAGAAGCTGTCTTTGTTAAAGCTCCTGCAGACTGTTTTGCATTGGCTGAGTAGAACATCATGGTGATTTTAGAGAGATGGAATGTTGTGGGTCAAGTGCTAAAATTATCTGGGGCTATTTTTAGCTCCTTTTAATAGCCATTTGCTATCAACCTTGCATCTTGCCTCCAGTCCCCTTAACTTTTGGAACATTTTGCTACACTTTAGTCAGCACCAACCCTAAGAACAGATGAAGCTTAAGAATGGATAAAGTGATCAAAACAACATTTAAATCCTGTAGATACTCCCTTTCCAGCTATAGCCCACCAATCTAAAGATCTCACCTGTGTATTTTGTAAACACATTGATTCACAACTTCCTTTTCCAAGACAAAAAGTTCTACTCACTTGTCTTTGGTGGCTCCTTCCTGTAATCATAGCTACTCAGGAAGAAGGGATCTGAGGATCTTGGTTTGAAGCCAGCCTGGGCAGGAAAGTAAAGCTGGAAATGAGGCTGTGTATGGCTCAAGTGATAGAACACTAAACTTGGGCAAAAATGCTAAGAGAGAGTGCCCAGGCCCCGAGTTCAAGCCCTAGTACTGCACATTACAAGTGTGTGCATATATACACATACCCACACATATACAGAGTTCATGTCACCTTTTCCATGGTTTTCCATGATATGTTATTCAGGTTAACTTGAGCCCATGATTCTGGGCTGTAGTCACTAATACTTGGACCAGAATAAATTTTATATTTCCTTAAAGGAGAATTGTGGTATGTGTGTGTGCTGATACTGGGGCTTGAACTCAGAGCCTGGGTGCTCTCCTTTATCTTTTATTTATTTATTGCTAAGGATCAACTTTTTTAGTACCACTAATATATGCAAGAAAATACAGTTAGCTTGACTCCAGTAGACATTTTCAGAGAAAGATGGAGGATGTAATTATGTTAAGGTCCAGTCCCCCAATATTAGGGTCCATGATCAAAGGAACAAGTCTGACACAAAAACAGAAGTTAAACAGAGTTTTATTCCAGCCTATCATTGAGAATCATACTGACAGGTCAGGCCATCTCTAAGATGTGAATGAGAGAGCGACCCGCCTAATCATTTTTTTTTTTTTTTTTTGCTGGTCCTGGGGCTTGAATTCAGGGCCTGAGCGCTATCCTTGGGCATTCTCAAGGCCACAGCACCATTTCTGGCTGAGGAATTGAACCTGGGTCTTCATGCATGCGTTACTACTAGGCCAAACTCTCAGCCCCCGCCTAATCTTACAGGCTACTTTTATAGGCCACCAGCTACGTGGTTGGGCGTGGCCATACACACGTGGCCAATGGAATCTCAACATACTTGAGTGATGGCTGGGGCAACCACTGACACCTTTGCTGTTTGAGCTGACCTATACCATCTTGGCAGGCTTCTGGTGCACTGCTCTGATGCTCTAACAACAAAAGGAAAGGGGAAGGAGTTTCCTGGTAGGCGAAGGGGGTAGGGTAAGGGAGAAATTCTGGTAATTCTACCTGGTTAAGGCTGGTTACAGCCCCCAGCTTGAGTCAGTACTCCTTTGTCATAAAGATGGGAAATGCCTATAGGGGATGAAAGAGAGGTCTCCAGGGGTCTTTCTATTTTAAAGGGAAATCTAGAGAGGGGTCCCTTCAATTACAGTAAACTACTGATTACTGAAGATTCTCTGGAATTAGGAAGCCAGAAGCCACAGGTGTAGGCAGGTGAGTGTGTCACAACCAGGGATCTAGGGACAATGGGAGGTCACAACTGACAGCCTTTGCAGGTTCTGGGGTGTGCATATTCCCACTGTGGCTTATTTCAGGTGAAGTCGCTGAACCCAAGCACAGATCTAGTTGACTCCAGCACAGCTCTCTGCCTAGCCTTGAATTATAGACATGGGGGTCTAGATTTTTGGGAAACTTCCATGTTCTCTTGATGAAATGTTTCTAACACCAGAGGTCCTGGCCCCTCAGAAAGTAGCTGTTGGCAGGATATGACAAACTCTGGTAATGTGATGATACCAAAAAACAAAACAGCTAGCAATAAAATGAATAGATCTCTATTGAATATAACACAAAATAGGAAACTCCTATGAATAGAAAGTGCTGTTTATTGTTACATATTGGAAGCAAATGCAAAGATGGGTTAATAAAGCAAAAGCTTATCTTGCAAAAGCACTTAGCAGACCCCCCGGAGGGTCATTTCTTCTCTGTAGCTTTTATCTTTTATTTATTTATTTATTTGTAGGTCATGGGGCTCGAACTCTGGGCCTGGGCTCTTGTCCCTGAGTTCCTCAGCTCAAGGCTACTGTTTTACTATTTGAGCTACAGCACCATTTCTGGTTTTCTGGTGGTTAATTGGAGATAAGAGTCTCATGGACCTTTGTGCTTGGGTTGGCTTTGAACTGTGATCCTCATATCTCATCCTCTTGAGTAGCTAGGATTACAGGTGTGAGCCACAGTGCCTGGCTCATTATTGTCATTATTATTAGTCAAGCCTGGGGCTTGAGCTCAGGGCCTGAACACTGATTTGGGCTTTCTCAAGGCTAGAACCCTACCACTTGAGCCACAGCTCTACTTCTGGCTTTTTCTATGTATATGGTACTCAGGAATCGAACCTGGATTTTCATGCATGCTAGGTACACAATTATTAGGCCAAACTCTGGGCCAAAGTTTCTTTTTTTTTTTTTTTTGGCTATGGTACTTGAACTCTGGGCCTGGGTGTTGTCCCTGATTGCTTCAACTCAAGGTTACCACCTTACCCCTTGAGCCATAGCATCACTTCTGGTTTCTGGTGGTTAATTGCAGATAAGAGTCTCTCAGACAGTGCCCTGTCTGGCTTTGAAAGTTTCTTCATTCTTAAATACTTTTCTTACCAGGTTGACAAAATAAAATGAGATAGATATATCGGGTGCTTAATTCTACCTGGCATCTCCTTAAAGATGCAGGAAATATTTGTTTTCTCCTTTTTCCGGTGAAATGCTTCCTGCTTGTTCAAATCTTTATTATTATTATTATTATTATTATTATTATTATTATTATTATTATTTTGCAGACCTTCATTTTTCAATAAGGAAGTTATTTACTCAGTGTCCTAACAGATATTTAGGCATGGGAAAATTCTCTGAGGACCAGATTTCTGATGTCATAGTCTTGAACACCCAATGCGTTTTGCAGAACTTGAGCTTAGGGGTCAGTTAGACCTTTCATCCAGGGAGAAGATAAGATAATAGTAAACTGGTCATTGTTCACTGTAGACCAAGGTGTTAAAGGGAAGTGAGGGCCCTGTGCTTGATTAAACCTGGCACAAGAAGGCTAGTAGGAAAAGATACCTGGCCAGGGAAAGGCATTTAACTCATAGCATCTCAGTTAACCCTATGAAATAGGATTCTTTCTTTTCTGG
Source organism: Megascapheus bottae (assembly GCF_031878675.1). NCBI lineage: Eukaryota > Metazoa > Chordata > Mammalia > Rodentia > Geomyidae > Megascapheus > Megascapheus bottae. The sequence goes on along the minus strand of NC_143514.1, from coordinate 70,345,089 downwards.
TAACCAAACTGGTGTTTAAAGTTCCTGCTTCAATCCATGCTCACTCCTGTAATCCTAGCTACTCAGGGGGACTGAGACCTGAGAATCATAGATTCAAGTCCCAGCACACACACACACGGAATGGAACTTGGGTGAAAGGGGTATGAAAGATGATCAGGGACATTTTCATGCAGAACATAAACTTTGGGCAAAGATGTGGAGGGCGAAGGAAGGAATCTTGTATGGGGTAGGGAGTGTTAGGGGAATGAGGTGTGGAAAACAGCAGCCAACTCAGACAACCAGTTTCTTTGTTTTAAGCCTTACACTCCCTCAAGAAGCTGTAACATTTAATAAAAAGAAACACAATGTGTGTATAGGAGCAGCTCCCCCGCTCCTTGTGTCCTTTTCCACCTGCCAAAATAAGTAGTAAGCTCTGAGAATTGAGCAAAGATATCTCTCGTTTTTTTTTTGGGGGGGGGGGACTGGAACAAACACTGGGAAAATGGTTCCTTTGTGCACAAAATCTGTTTGCAAAGAAAAACATCTTTCTCTCAAGGATGGGCAGTCTTTTGAAGGGTGTATTGGGCAGAACCCAGGTGTTGTTGAAAAGGGAGGCTCCCACTTCTGTGTCACAGGATCCCAAGGGAAAGAGTGGATCAACCTTGAAGTCTGTGGGCCCAACTGATAAAATGCCAACCAAAAAAAAAAAAAAAAGATGAAGGGCTAGGAGAGTAGCCTCGTGCTCATCTAGAATACTCACCCAGCAGGCACAAAGCCCTGGGTTCGATTCCTCAGTATCACATGTATAGAAAAAGCTGGAAGTGGCATTGTGGCTAAAGTGGCAGAGCACTAGCCTTGAGCAAAAAGTGTCCGAGGTCCTGAGTTCAAGTTTCAAGACTGGCAAAGAAAAAAAATAACAAAAACCCAAACAAAGATAAAATGTGCCAGGTATCAGCTGAAAGAGAAGCAACTTCATTGTTCACTGCATTTGATCCAGAGTGCCAGTCTCCTTTTTCACCATAAATAACGTGATATAAAAGTGTTCACTGGGCTGGGAGTTTGGCCTAGTGGTGGAGTGCTTGCCTAGCATGCACAAAGACCCACGTTTGATTCCTTGGGCCTGTGATGGGGTCAGGAGGAGGGGATTCCACATCCTTCCAGGTGGGGATTCCACGTCCCACCAGACTCCACCACACAGAGACAGTCTCATATAAAAAGGTGAATTTATTGGGGAAGTAAATGGTAAACTGACCGGCCAGGGACACAGTGCAGACTCAGGAGCTGACACTGAGACTCCAAGTGGCTCTCAGGCGGGGGTTTTTAAGGGCAAAACCCATGCAGTGGAACCTGGCCACACAGGTGGCCAATGTGATTGTTACATACACAGGGACCACAGCCAGCTCCAGCCACACGCAGGTAGCCCATAGGGTCACAGCCCAGTGTTTGAATTTACGTATCACCTTAGTTGGAGTTGGTGTGCAAATTGGGCAGGTCTTCACACAAAGCCGGCCCCCCCTTCCACCCAAGTGGATATCCCTCCTCATGGCGGGTGGGGATAAGGTCAAGGTTGCCCCTCCCTAGAAGGGCAAAGGTGGCTGGGCTGTACCATTGTTGACCTTCCACAATGGGTGGGAAAGTCTTAGGCATTGGGGATGGTGCCAGTCCCTGCTCCCCTTAACAGTACCAGATAGAAAAAAGCTGGAAGTGGTGCTGTCGCTCAAGTAGTACTGTTGCTCAAATGGTAGAGCTCTAGCCTTGAAAAAAACCAAGGACAGTGCTCAGACCCTGAGTTCAAGGCCCAGGAGTGGGGGAAAAAAAAAGTGTTCACTGCTCCGATGTCAGATATGTGGGTGACAAGGTCTGGGTAGTGTCCTTCTTGTCTTTCCTTTTCTTTGCTTTACAAATAAACTTTCCTGGTCTCTATTACAATGTGTTCACAAATTCTCTTTTGGGACATCTCAGGTTCAGTACTCCAGGCCACGCAGAAGCCTCTGCCTCCTCGGAGCCTCATGGATTCTGGGATGGCTAATACATAGACAAGGCCTCTACACATTTCCCTGGGGTTCCTAGGAACTGATGGGGTGGTTTTCACTGCCTCTCATGCTAGTATGGCTCACCATGCCTGCTTCCCTCCTCTTCCCCTTCCCTCATCCTCCCCCTCCCACCAATCTTCTTTTCTTTTGTGTTAGGGACCAGCCCAGCCCAGAGTGACCAGCAAGCTACAAAACTCTGCCACCAAGCTCAAAGCTTTTTTTTTGTTTTGTTTTGTTTTTTAGATGTGGCAGTGCCACTGTCCTGCAGGCAGAATGTGAGCCTGTGTGTGTGTGTGTGTGTGTGTGTGTATGTGTGTGTGTGTGTGTGTGTGTGTGTGTGTGTGTGCGCGCGCGCGTGTGCGCATAGGGGGTACTCAGGTATGTTCATTAGCCTGGCCCAGTGGGGACCCAACTCCCTTCCTGACACTTTCCAGGAGCTGAGGTGTCACATTGCTGGTTTCTATGGCAACTTGGCAACTTCTGCCATCACCCCACCCTGAACCCCAGCACCACATTCCACTGGCTTTATTTGTGTGTCTTGGAGCCCTGCCAGGCCCGGCCTGGGACAGGTTGTCATGGTGATCTCCCCACTCTGCAGAGAACTTTTCAAGGAGGTTGCCCTCAGGCCTGAAATGGCAGTCAGCAGGAAGATGAGCTCTGGAGATCAGAAATCAATGCTTCTCTCAGTCTTTGAATTTGCACCAGCTTCATGGTGGGTTTTAAAGGTTTCTGAGGAGTGTGCACCAAGACTTCCAGTTTTATGACAGGACAGAGGCCTGTCTCCCTTAGATGTGTGGAGTCTCTTCTCAGTTGTTACATTCAGAGCTTGCCTTAGCTTGCTAACAGACTTTAATAAATATATTCACATGATGCTTTTTGAGACAGACCTGTTATATAGCCAAAGCTGGCCTGGAACTTTTTATGTAGCCTAACCTAATCTGACACTTAGGATTATTGGCCTCTATCTCCTGAGGGTTGGGATTATAGGCATGTAGGACCATACCTGAGGAAAATAATCAGAACTTTTTTTTTTTTCATGCCATAATAGGGCTTAAACTCAGGGTCTGGATGCTGTACCTTTTTGCGCTATCATGTGAGCCACAACTCCACTTCTGGCTCCCTCAGTTTCCCCAAAGCTGGAGGTAATCCAAAGAGCCTCCATTACTTAATGGGCTCAGGGAAAGACCATTTTACACTTACTAGAATTTTCTTTTCACCTTTTTCTTTTTTTCTCTTTCAAAGAAATTTTCCTCTCCTGCTAGAAAAACGAAGAATCATTTCATTCAAGAGACCAGTGACCATGGCTATGGTAAATAGATCCCACTGAGAAGACTTATGGGCAAGCAGGAATCTAGGAATATTACCAGCGTGGTACAGGGCCAAGGAATGCCTGCCATTTATGTGTGCAAATAAGACTCAACCAAGAGGAACGTATAGGCTTTGGCATCGGATTGATTGGGGGCAGGATTCCAGCTGCCTCCTTTTTGGGGTTCCTAGCCCCCTCTCTGGCATATTTCCAGGGGTTCCAATATATCTCCCATGTTATTTACCCACATTAACCCACTCTGAGCTGCACACCTGATTGCTATTGCAACAAAGACTCCCAGGGTGCACCATTTCCTAATGTATCCTCTACACTTCCTACCCAGAGGCCGAGTGCTATTGGTCCTCTTCTGTGGTGTCATCATCACCTGATTGGTCAGCCTGTTCTCTGATCCATCCCCTCGTCCACACTGCAACCAATAGTGGAGGACTCTCTCTTTGCTGGAGTCATCATTCAAAGATAAGGCTTTCAGGTTCCACCAGGAGAAACACTGAGGCTACACGCATCTAAAAGCGCCAGTGTAAAGATTCTCTGTCAGAAATCCTTTAAGTGTGCTAAAGAAGATCAAGTGCCTTTTATTTTATTTTATTGTTTTTAAGGTGCTGAGTGGATCAAATAGTTAATTCATAGCCCTGAGCTTCATGAGACAGGAAGTGAAAAGATAGCTGGATCATTCCATAGCTCCACTGGCTTTTTGGTGGTTAATTACAGAAAAGAGTCTCTTGGATTTTCTGTTCTGGTTTAGAACTGAAATTCTAAGATCTCAGCCTCCTGAGTAGCTAGGATTACAGATGTAAGTCACTCTCTGTGCATCTCCAAATACCTATAATGAAACACAAAGCAGCTTAGGGAAGGACACAAAGTCTGTACATGTTCAGTACAGATGTCCTGCTTTTGTTTTTCATTTACTAGCTATTTACTAGGGCTTTTCTCATGTAAGGCAAGTATTTCTTGAACTAATTCTCCAGACCTTATTTATTAATTTAACAAGATTTTCAGTTGCTATTTTTTTGCCCGGCCTGGCCTTGAAATAGAGCTCCTTCAACCTCCACCTGACAATAGATGAGATTATAGGCATGCCCTGCTGTGTCTAGCTGGCAAATAAACATTTTTTTTTTTTTTGCAAGGTGCATTGGTAGAATCTTCAGGTGGGGAGTCCCCAGCTGTGAAGGGCTGGTTGTATATGTCTGTGCTGGGGATGGAACACAAGTCCACTTGAAAAAAATCAGGTGTAGCTGGTGGAACAAAATCCTGCTGGAGTGCATCGCTATAAGCCCAGTACTCAAGAGACTGAGACAGAAAGGATCATGAGGAATACATAGCAAGTTCCAGGTCTTAAGTTCAAAGTCAACCAAATCAAACACAGCAAGGTCTTGTCTTCAAAAAATTATGGAGAAGGAAGAAGAGTAAGAGGAAGAAAAAGCATTTTTTTTTTGCCAGTCCTGGCCTTGAGCTCAGGGCCTGAGCACTGTCCTTGGACTTTCTCAAGGCTAGAGCTCTACCACTTGAGCCTCAGCACTATTTCCAGCTTTTTTCTATGTATGTGGTACCGAGGAATCAAACTCCTGGCCCAAGAAAAAGCATTTTTAATGTATCAGGGCTAAACTGCCACTGAGCTACATCCTCAGTCCACTCATCCTAAGCCTAAATGTTTGACACATTTTCACACGTAGACATACTGTACTTCTTCTCAATCTGCAGCAACTTCTTCTGGAGGGACCTAAGAGCTCTATCTCATAAGTTCTGTCTGTTCCCTTACATGTAGTGTGCATTGTGTAGGAGCTCCTTTTAATCAAGTTTCTGTGTTTTTGAAATTTGTCCATATTCAATGTACACATTTTTTTTTTGCCAGTCCTGGGCTTGAGCTCAGGGCCTGAGCACTGTCCTTGGATTTTCTCAAGGCTAGAGCTCTACCACTTGAGCCTCAGCACCACTTCCAGCTTTTTTCGATTCCAAGGAATCGAACCCGGGTCTTCATGCATGCTAGGCAAGCACTTTAACCACTAGGCCAAACTCCCGGCCCCCAATGTACACATTTTTACTGCTATGATTGATTGTATAGTTTTCCAATGCCCGACCACACCGCAGTTCTTTTTAGTTCCCTGTTGATAAACTGAATTATTTCCAGTCATTGGCATAATAATAAAGCTTCTAGAAACCATTTTGTACTTTTTATTTATTTCTTTTCTTGGTGCTGGTTCTACAGCCTGAATTCAGGGTCTGGGTGCTATCCCTGAGCTTTTGTGCTCAAGACTAGTCTACTTGATATAATTCAGTTTATCAACAGGGGACTAAAAAACCTGTGGTATGGTTGGGCAATGGAAAACTATACAGTTTTGTATTTCAAGGCTGCTTGATTCTGTGGGTCACTGTAACCCAGGTTTTACTTTTTGTCTGAAAAACGTGCTATTAAAAAAATTGTGGTGGAATATACCAATGCTTAAAATAGTTTCTAAGATGACTGGAAAGCTTTTATCAATCTATTTCTAACCCTGGCACTGGTACTCTCATGATCTTAAGAAGGTCTCTGTGTTGGGCAGCAGTGGCTCACAGCTGTAATCCTAGCTACTGAAAAAGCTGAGATCTGAGGATCACAATTCCAAGCCTGGGCAGGAAAGTCTATGAGACTCTATCTCCAATGAATCACAAAAAAAACCAGAAGTGGCATTGTGGCTCAAGTGGTAGAGTGCCAGCCTTGTGCAAAAGGAGCTCAGAGACTGTGCCCATGCCCACAGGTCAAGCCCCAGGACCATAAAATATTAAAAAAAAAAAAAAAAAGGAAAGAAAAAAGAAGTCCTCTATTTTGTGTTTAGACCTGGTAGGTCTCTGTTTCAGGGAAGAAGCTTTTTTTCTAGAATGTTCTTAGTTAGCATATGGAGTTATTCCATTTGTGACAAACCCCTGAGATCAAATATATTTTCAGTTTCAGTGCAGAGCTTTTTGTCAGCTCAGATCTTGGGACATCAATACAGAGTCTTTTCACTCAGGGATGGGAAGGGAAATTCACACAATTTGAGTAGTAAGAGAAATGCAGGTCTAGGGAAGTTCATTTTCAGTGCTGACCTGGGCAGAAAATAGCAACCAACTAGGAAGTTATCTCTAGGGCACAGTGGCTAGCATGATGGCATCACCATTAGATTAGTAGTAAACTTTCTCAAATCAACTTGAAGAGTAAGAATGTACTGGAGCCAATGGCTCACACCTATAATCAAAGCAAACAAACAATTGCCTTTATCTATTGAATTATTAGAGTTTAGTTCCAGTGGAATCTTTAATTCAAAACCAGGTAGCCATGAGCATGTATGCACGCTCTCAGGTCACAACTTGAGAGGCTATCTGGAAAAAGAACTAAATGGAAAGATAGGAGGGGTCTGGACTGTGGCTCCTCCCGACCTCTTTCCCCCCCCACCCTCCCCGCCTTTCCCTGGGGCCTTCATTCTCTATATGGCTGACCCTCTCTCACGTTTCAAGTCAAAGTCCAATGTCACCTTCTCAGAGAGGCTGGCCTTGATAATGCAGTGTGAAGTGTGGCCTCCTGCTCACACTTAGATGTGTTGTTCACTGACTACAAAGCACGGCTACCATCCAGATCACTTATGTTTCAATTGATTTTTAAAATTAAAGTTAAAATAAATATGGCAGGGCCGGGAGTTTGGCCTAGTGGTAGAGTGATTGCCTAGCATGCAAGAAGACCAGGGTTCAATTCCTCAGTACCACATACATAGAAAAAAATGCCAGAAGTGGTGCTGTGGCTCAAGTGGTAGAGCTCTAGCCTTAGAAAACCCAAGGACAAAGCTCAGGCCCTGAGCCCAAGCCTAGGACTGGCAAAAAATAAAAATAAAAATAAAATAAATATGGCATACCATTTACCAGTTGAATTCCTTTTCAGGCACACATTCCCATGGTACTAAGGACAGTCTGCCCTGTTGTGTAACCTCTACCACTGTATATTTTCGGAACATTTTCATCATCCCAAACAGAAACTCTACACCTATTAAATAATAACTCTGTATTCCCTCCCACTTTGGCTCTGAGAACTGGCATTCTACTACCTGCCTGTGATTTTTGCCTAGTTTAGGTAAGTCACTTAAGTAGACGATGTGTGTGTGTGTGTGTGTGTGTGTGTGTAGTGCCAATTCTAGGGCTTGAGCTTAGGGCCTGGGCACTGTCCCTTAGCTTTTTCACTCAAAGCTAGAGTTCTACTGTTGTGCCCAAGTCTCAGGATGACCACCAAGAGACCACCGAGAGTCAGACGTTCCGAAATACAAAAGCAAGGTTTATTGCGGGTTACGTGCCAGGCAGGGAACTTGTCCACTGGCACCCCAAAGCAGTGACGCAGTGAGGTAGGGGGAGAAGTTGACAGTCAGGGTTTACACAGTCTTTTTAAAGGCAAAAATCACAGGTTTACACCCATCAGGTGGTCGAGTGAGATAAGATAGGGATTAGGGAGCTTCCCAGGCTGGTGGAAACTGACGGGAAGTTCTCACGCCGGCTGGGTCCCATTCAACTGTCAGAGAGTAGTTTTATGGTTTGGGAAACAAATGCTATACAATGCTATACGTGCAGTCTAATTTTGACACAAAATAGGTTAGTTCCTGGAGCTTATGGACACCTGTGTGAACAAGAGCTGACTACGGTTCAGAAGTTCCTGTTTGTGCAGCCTCTGGGTCCTTGGAGATTTTTCGAATCAGAGTTTTCTTTTTATTCTGCTTACTGGAGGGGAATAATTTTTGGGTCTGGGGTAGTTATTTTTCATCTCTACACTACCTGAGCCATAGCTCCACTTCTGGCTTTTTGCTGGTTAATTGAAGGATATCATGGACTTTGTTGTCTAGGCTGTCTTCAAACTATGATCCTCATATCTTAGCCTCCTGAGTAGCTAAGATTTGGTGTGAGCCATCAGCTTCCAGAAGTATGTTACCACTCTTAAACTTGATTTTCAGAATGAGGTTTACCATTAATCTAATAGCAATGCCATCAGGAGGACTTTCTGGCCCAGGCAGGCTTAGTCCCTTGAGTAGCCAGGATTATAGGTATGAGCCACAAGTGCCAAGCTTGTCTCCTCATTCTGAGTCAGAGTCTCTGTACATAGCTCAGGATGGCCTTGAGCTCTCAATCTTCTTGCCTTAGCCTCCCAAGAATGGGGGTTACAGGCCTATGCCAACATGCCTGGTGCCATTTATCTGTCTGTGTCTGCTTTTTAAGGCTCATTTATGTTGTAGCAGGTATTAGAATGTCCTCTCTTTTAAAAGCTTCCACCTACCCTTGAGTCAAGCTCCACTTCCCATTTTCTAGAGGTTAATTGGAGCTAAGTGTCGCAAGTCCTTTTGTGCCCAGGTTGGCTTTTGAACCTTGATCCTCAGATCTCAGCCTCTTGAGTAGCTAGGACTACAGACGTGAGTCACCGTGCTGGCTCAGTGCATGATTTTTGAAGGAAATGAATATCAGAGCATTAGAGCAGTAACCTCCCCCTTAAAAGCTGAGGAAAGGATTAAGTGGAATATTCCTCATGGCCCAAGGTGGAGTCCTGGCATCAGCTCTAAACGAACATTTCAGGGCCGGGAGTTTGGCCTAGTGGTAGAGTGCTTGTCTAGCATGCACGACAACCCAGGTTCGATTCCTCGGTACCACATATATAGGAAAAAAGCTGGAAGTGGTACTGAGGCTCAAGTGGTAGAGCTCTAGCCTTGAGAAAGTCCAAGGACAGTGCTCAGGCCCTGAGCTCAAGCCCAGAACTGGCAAAAAAAAAAAAAAAAAAAGAAAAGAAAAAAGCCAGAAGTGATGCTGAGGCTCAAGTGGCAGAGCTCTAGCTTTGAGAAAGTCTATGAGCTCAAGCCCAGGACTGGTAAAAAAATAAAAATACGGGCCGGGAGTTTGGCCTAGTGGTAGAGTGCTTGCCTAGCATGCACGAAGACCCGGGTTCGATTCCTTGGTACCACATACATAGCAAAAAGCCAGAAGTGGTGCTGAGGCTCAAGTGGTAGAGTGCTAGCCTTGAGAAAATCCAAGGACAGTGCTCAAGTCCTGAGCCCAAGCCCAGGACTGGCAAAAAAAAATAAATAAAAATAAATAAATAAATAAATAAATAAAAATAAAAATACATTTAAAGGAACACTTCATGTAGCCAAGTCCCTGAAATTGACAGCTGCCTTTGTTCCCTCGGTATTATTTTGTTTTACTTTATTTTTTTTTTCCCATTTGCCCAATGCTGGTTTCAAATCCAGATCCTCAGATTTCAGTTTCCCAAGTAGCTGGGATTAAAGCCATGAGCCACCAGCACTGGGCTTCACCAGGAGAATTTCTGTATGTGGAATGAAAAGGCCTCCATGTGGCATGCATTTCTCTTTCTTTAGATTTGTTGGTATGGGAAAGAGAGATCTAAAAATCAGGTTGACTAGTTTGGGGGTGGGGGGTGAAGGGGGAGCCTATGTCAGGAAGACTATTTCTCTTTGATTGTGAAATTTGTTTTACCTTTTTTTCTTTTTTGTCAGTCCTGGGGCATGAATGCAGGACCTGAGCATTGTCCTTGGGTTTTGCTGAAAGCTAGCGCTCTACCATTTGAGCCACTGACCACTTTTGGCTTTTCTATGTATGTGGTACTGAGGAATCGAACCTGCATCTTCATGAATGCTGGGCAAGCATTCTAGGACAAACTCCTGACCCAGGTATTTCCTTCACCTTCAGTATCTGGATGTTTCTCAGATCCTGAACATGAAAAGATCTGGCTTCCTTGAACTAGAGACATCTGGGGGGTGTTGCTTCTAAGACTATTTTTGGCGTGAAGATGTCATTCAAGTTGATTAAAGCTATTTGGGACTTTTGAAGTATTGAAAGCATCTGGTGGCTTGAGGCCTACTAATCATTTATTATTACGCAGGCCAGTTGTTCCCTGGTGGCGGGCCCTAGCTGCCCAGACCCTCCTTGTCTAATGCTTTGAATTTTTAGGGCTGGGATTGTACTGGGTTGGTCTGAGAAGGATGGCATAGTTGGCCTGGGGCAGGAGGTGGAGGGGGTGTTCTTACAAGCTGGCTGGCCTCTTGCCAACCTGCACAGCCAGCCTGTCTCTGGAAGAACAGCCTTCTGGGAGATCCACCGAGTTCCTGGAGAACACTGAGATTGTGTGTTGCTTTTGGGTTTTGCCGGACAAAGAGAGGCCAAGTTCCTGACTTTCTGGGTCCCTTAAAGGATTCTAGGGATCAGGCTGGACCAAGTGAGCTACTTTCCAGGAAGAGCCAGACAAAGAAGAATAGAAGAGACTAAAGAGAATCACAAACAGGATGCTGGGGACAGCGGGCCCCCAGAGATCAAGGGCAGAGGCTCTTGAGACGGGTTAGGAGCATTAAGTGAAGGCCAGGCTTCCAGGCTAGAATGAGGCGGGAATGGGGAGGCTGGCTGCACCACTGCCGCCTACCCTGGGCTCAAGAAATGCAGAAGAGATGGAGGTAGGAGAGTCCCAATCAGGATCCCCCACTATTGCTTAAAGCTATTTTTGATTTTTGAAATATTTGAGCTTTACCTCCAGGTACTGGCCCAAGTTCAAGTTCTCATATTGAAGATCACAGAAAAATCTCTTCTGACTTCTAGCAGGGAAAGGAAATACACCCACACACGCGCGCGCACACACACACACACACACACACACACACACACACACGAGCCACTGTCATCCAGCAAACACATTAATTAATAAATTTAAAAAATAACCATTTCGAAACAAGCTAGAGCATTCTCGTCTTCTTACCAGAGCTTGGAATCAGAAAAACAAAAAACCAAAAAAACTCTTTAGCCAGGCTCTGGTGACTTACACCTCTAATCCTAGCTATTCAGGAGGCTGAGATCTGAGGGTCATGATTTGAAGCCAGCCTGGGAAAAAAAGCTCCTGGTGAGACTTTTATCTCCAGTTAATCACTAAAATTGGGAAGTGATGTCGTGGCTCAAAGTGGTAGAGTGGTAGTTTTTGAGCAAGATTGCTCAGGGACAGTGCTTAGGCCCTGAGTTTAAGCCCCAAGATCAAAAAAAGAAAACAAACAACAACACTCTTAAAAAAAAAAAAAGAAATCAGAGATAAATCTGCTGAGGAAAGGGAAATTACCTAGCTCCAGCTACTCTAGTTGTCTGTCTTCCCCATACACAGAGGCAGGCCTAGAGCTCTTAGTCTAGGCTACTTCCTTACAAACTCCTAAGACCCAATCACAGACAGGAGAACGCTTCCTTTCCCCCACATCTTACCACTACTTCGTTAAAAGCCCATTTGTCATCTGTCACATCTCTTTTGACCTGGTATGCTATGTCTGCCTTTCACCAGTCAATTATTAGGGAGAATCAGAGGCAAAACACGCAGAAGAGAGAGCTGACCTCAGCACCACATTCAGGTTTTGCCAGAGACATTGGAATGATCAGACCAGGAATCAAAAACAAAACAAAACAAATAACAAAAAAGAATCACCCTATAATTAATATGCCATAGGCTCACTGCAGCCAAGCAGGGACCAGTCCTTGCTCTTAAATTGCCTTGTTACTACATCCAGAACCATCCCTTAGAGCCAAGCCGGGCTGGGGGTAAACATAATCTGTGCCAACAGGGGGCGCTCACATCATGGCCAGTAAGTTTTGCAATGTACTGAAAAATGTGGGGCATTTTTTCATTGACAATGGGAAAGGAACCAGCAGTCTCAGATATTGTATGTCTGCAAGTGAGAGAATGCATTCAGATGGAGTCTTTCTTTTTCTTTGTATGTGTGTGCTGGTCCTGGGACTTGAACTCAGAGCCTGGGTGATGTCTCTGGGTGCTTTTTCACACAAGGTTGTGCTCTGCCACTTGAGCCACACCTCCATATCTGACTTTTGGGTGGCCCATTGGAGGTAAGAGTCTCATGGACTTTACTACCTGGGCTAGCTTTGAACCTCGATCATCAGATCTCAGCCTCCTGAGTAGCAAAATCACCAGTGTCATGAGCCACTAGCGCCTGGTAGATGGAGTCTTGTGCTCCACATCGTCATGCTAAGGGAAAAGCACGTAGAGTTGTGGGAAGTGATTTTAAAAAAAAGGTAGTTGTCACTTGGGAGAGCTTAACATTATCTTACATCCTTTTTTGTTTTATAGATGGAAAACTGTGGCCCAGGAAAAGGGCAATTTTTTTTTTGTGTGTGTGTGTGTGGGTTGTAGGGGCTTGAACTCTGGGCCTGGGCATTGTCCCTGAACTCCTCAGAGCAAGGCTTCCGCCCTACCCCTGGAGCCACAGTCCCACTTCCCATTTTCTAGAAATTAATTGGAGATAAGAGTCTCTCAGATTTAGTGCCCGGGCTGACTTTGAACTGCAATCCTCAGATCTCAGCCTCCTGAGTAGCTAGGATTACAGGCGTGAGTCACTGTCTTTTGTAAGTTCCCACAGCCACTAGGTGGCAGGAGAGTATTGGAAGCTCAGGGGGTTTTGCCTTTAAGACCTTCATGGTGCCCTGAACTCCCACCAGGACCCCTGCTCCCAAACCTTCCCAGCAGAGCTGTCATTGACCACAGCCCAGCCTGGAATAGAAGCTGGTCGCTAGCAGGAAGTCACTAAGCCCACCGTGTGCTTGGCTGGTGGGTGAAATGGGATTTCTAGCCTTCTATTTGGAAATCATTTCAGAAGTCAGAGGCAGGTGGTTCCTACTGGTGACTGGGAGCACAGATGGTTTTTATTTTCTTCTTTATGATTTCCAGGGCTTCAGAAACTTTTACAGCAATTTTTATAACTCCCATGTTATCCTGTTTTTTTTTTTTTTCTTAATTGTTTTTTAAAGAACGAAATGTGAGCAAGGAAATGCCCAGCTCTGGACTGAGATCTGTGGAGCAAAGCCATACAGTACCTGTGCCACATCAGGTTTCACACCTGGCTCCAAGGTCACCCAGGTAGCCTCATCTGCTCTTTCCTTCTGCTCCCATCATGCACCTCTACTTCCCTCTGCTCCCATCATGCTCCTCCCCGTCCCTCTCCCATCTGTATAGCTAATCTGGATTCACTTTTCACAGCCTAATATCAATTCTGCCCATTGTTGGAAGGTGTTTGGTTTTGTTTGAAATAAAAAGCCCACCTCTTCCAATTCTGTGGTACTTTACTTCCTAATCATTACCATCATTTCCTGTGCTGGGCTGGCCTCCCTATTGGCCTGAAACTTCCTCCTGGGCGGGGCCTGCGTATCATTTGTCTTTTTAGTCCTAGCTCTAGTTCTCTGTTCAGCACATGCTAAACTCCCAGTAAGTGTGAACTTAGGTGAACCAAAACAAGAGGATCCTCAAAGTGGAGAAACATGATGACTGGTTGATGGCACTGCTCACATCTAGGCTTGGAAAGTTCTAAGTGGAGTGGGGGTATGTGGCCATTAGCAGCATACATCTGTAGTTGTGATGACCAAAAAGAGCCCACCTGGCCAAGTGTGCCCCACAGAGTAAAGATGTCTGTTGTGGAAGATGTCAGCTAATAGTTTACTTGGGGTTTTCACCAACAAACCTTTACCATGGGTACAGATGACTGTTGGAAAGATGTGAAATGCAGCATCTCCAAGTTTCTTGCTCCAGTCTGGTGCTTGCTGCCATCCCAGGGCCTCTCTGGACCCCAGGGAGTCTTGGCTTCTCTCCTTTGGTGTGTCCTCTCCTCTCTACCCTCCTGCACTGGGCTCTACCCTGGACTTTTCCCTCTACCCTCCCTCTTCCTTCCCTCCCTCCCTCCCTCCCTCTCTTCACTGTAGCCTGTGCCAGGCTGTGTCCCTCTTGGTTGGCTCTGCTGGTTCATGCCCCCTGGATCTCAAGCTGTGCCTAGATTTGTCTGTTACATCTTCTTCAGCATCTTGGGCTCATCTCCATGTTTGAAAACACTGATGGTGACCTGGCCTGTCTCAGAGCCATATTTGTTCTTGACAAAGACACCATAACGCCCGCTGTCCTCGCTGGTGACCTTCTCGATGGTGATGGTGACCTCTGGCCCCTTCACCTCCATGCGGTAACGGTCGAGGAAAGTGACAGGCTGATCATTCTTCAGCCAAGAGATTTCTGGGGCCGGGTCTCCTGAGATGACGCAGGTCAGACACAGGGTCTATTTCAAACGGACAGGAAGTAAACAGTCGTATGACATTCACTGTTATGCACTTTTTTTTTTGTGCCAGTCATGGGGCTTGAACTCAGGGCCTAAGCCTTGTCCTTGAGCTTCTTTTAACTTAAGGCTAGTACTCTACCACTTGAGCCACAGTGCTACTTCCAGCTTTTTATGTTTATGTGGTGCTAAGGAATCAAACCTGGGGATTTGTGCATACTAAGCAAACACTCTACCACTAAGCCACATTCCCAGCCCCCATTATATTCCCTAGGGCAAATTCATTATGTATGTTTTATTGAATCTATAAAAGGCACAGGCATTTTATTGCCACCTCCTATTCTTCCATCTTCAACCTTTCTACAGCCAAACAGACTAGTTAGGATTTTAGGCCCTTCTCCATCTAGGAAAGCAGTTGGCTCAGAATGGCCTATACTTTGTGTTCTTGCTTTTTATGGTACACGGCATTGTGATTTTTTCTTTTTCTTTTTTTGCCAGTCCTGGGCTTGAGCTCAGGGCTTGAGCACTGTCCTTGGACTTTCTCAAGGCCAGAGCTCTACCACTTGAGCCTCAGCACCACTTCTGGCTTTTTTTCTATGTATGTGGTACCAAGGAATCGAACCCGGGTCTTTGTGCATGCTAGGCAAGCACAGGCCAAACTTCCCGGCCTGTGATTTTCTTTTTTACCAGCAAGGAAAATAATATTGCTTTAGCAGGAAAATTTATGAATTGGGTTTTTATGTTCTTGGATGAGTTCGAACACTGGGCACTGTAATATAATGAATACAGGATCTGGAATTGGATTGCCTGACCATGAGTCTCAGCTCTCCACCTTGAATAAATCCTTTAACTATAGTGGGACTCAATCCTTAGCTAAAATCTGCTTATGGAACAGCACGTGGTACAGAGTAAGCACCTTCCATACGGGTAGCTGGTAGAGGTTTTCTATGCCACCCAAGCTGTCTTAGAACTCAAGATCCTTCAGCCACAGCTGGGATTACAGGCATGCACTACCATGCCTGGCTTATTGCTGGCATTTTTGGAGGAAACATTAGGTTGACATAATTTTGGCCTTGGAAGGGCTTTCAGGGATCTAACTGGACTCCTGCAGAAACCGGTCAGAGTTAGCAGTCTGGGACACCAAGGGCTCTCTAGAGAGATGGGGCAGACCCATTTGAACATGCACTGCGTGGAGTTGACACTTGACTCAGCGGCTCACCTTCAACTCTACGTTGTCAGTGAGTTGTGGTCACTGAGCCCACTGTGGGCCGTTCAGCCTCCTTTGCCACCCACCCACCCACCCATCACTGGCTCCTGAATCCACAGTGTGACACTGTTGGTGATCTGGGGCGGATTCTCCAGGAGGACACAAGCAAGCATGTATCTGTAGGCCCAGGGCCAGGAGGGTCAGTACCTTATCTTCCATGATGGTGGCCACATCCGGCAGGCCCCTCACCACCTTGGCACGATCTGGAGAGGAACGAGAGACCCTGGTGGTGAACCATCTCTCCAGAGCAGGGTTCCTTAGAGCTGAGGAGTACTTAGTTACCTGACAGTGCTGGGAATTTCTAGGCAAGTGGTCTATCCACTGAGCCATGTCTCAGTCCTTTTTGGTTTAAGTTGTTCAGATAGGGTCCCTAGTTGGCCTAGGATCATGGTTCTCCTTTCTCCATCTCCTACCTACCAGAGATTACAGGTATGTACCACCACACTTGACTTGGGTTTTTTTTTTTTTTTTTTTTTTTTTGCCAATCCTGGGCTTGGGCTCAGGGCTTGAGCCCTGTCCTTGGACTTTCTTAAGGCTAGACCTCTACCACTTGAGCCTCAGCACCACTTCCAGCTTTTTGCTATGTATGTGGGGTACCGAGGAATCGAACCTGGGTCTTCGAGTGCGAGGCAAGCACTCTACCACTAGGCCCCCTTGACTTGTTTTTGAGATAGCTAGGTGGACCCTAACTTTTGTCTCAGCTAACCTTGAACCCAGATCCTCCTTATCTCTGCCTATTGAGTAGTTGGGGTTATAGGTGTGTGCTACAACATCCAGCTGTGGGTGGAGGGTTGTTCTTACAGAAAGATTTCCTAGTTTGGGTGCAAATCTTGAAAGCTCTCCCTCATCTTCATGGCTAGAGGATATGGGAGGTAGCATATTTCTGCCATTGCTTTAGGTCATTATGATTTATGGTATCTGGAGAGGACAGTGAGCTGAATGACTGAGATTGTTCTGAACCTAAACTAGCAATATTCCCACAACAGTGTGGCCAATCTACTTAGGGATTGGATGCAGAGGAGGTCAGGAAAAGTGGGACTTAGGTCTTTGCAATGCCCTAACGGGACCAAAGAGAGACCAGAGGCCACTGTGGGTGGGCAGGATGAGCCTGTGGCTGTAACCCATGGAGCTGAAACCCAAATGTGTTCCTTATGCTTCAGGGCAGGTTGTGGGAGGAGAGGGCGGCCCTTCTGGCGCTTGGCTTGATTGTTATCCGGGAAGTGCCAAGACCCTTAAACAGGGGCTGCCAGTCCTGTGGACGGAAATGAGCTCCAAGGCCGCTGCACTGGGTATCCCAGGGGTCGATGCTATCACCAGTCCTCCATGGCTGGGGGAAGTGTGGGTTCTCCACTGCCTAGCAGTGCCCTGGGGCTCTGTCTCTGATTGGAAGTCCTTACTTCCCACAGCTGGTCAGACACCAGTCCTGGGCCATCAGCGCTGGCTGGTGGTGAAAACAGGCGCAGTTCCCCTGTCCCTCTGAACTCAGGGCAGATCCTGGACCAGATCAGGCAGCTTCCATTTTAAACTGTTCCCTTCCCCCAGCCCTCTCAGGAAGGCCAGTCCCGTGTCACCATCTCTGTCCCCTGCCTTCCTGTCCCACAAAGGTGCCAGATGTCCGCTCAGCACCACACCCACACGGGGCATGTCCAACCTAGTCTCAGGTCTCCTTCCTCTCATGGTTCCTCTGTCTTCTTCAGAGGGCTGCCATTCGGGTGTCCCCACAGCCTTCCAGAGCCCCAGGGAAAACGTGTCCAAACTCAGGAGCAAAAGCAATGAAAGGTCAGGGACTTACTCTTTTCGATGACAGCCAAGGTCCTGCAAGACATAAGTAGGAACAAGATGACAGGGCTCCATCTGTTCAAGGGCAGCCCTGCCTGTGGTGAAGGGTGGGGGTGGGGGAGGGGTGGGGTGGGGTGGAGAGGGATGGGGTGGAGTGGGGAAGGAAGGTGAGGGAAAGTGGAGTCGGCCGGGACTCCCCCACGAGAGGCTGGAGCCCAGTTCACACCATGCATGGAGGGAGCCACAATTCATACTCAGAAAGATGAGAGAAGCTTACTTCAGTCTCTGGTGTTCAGCCAGGGCATCATCAAAAGCTATAAGAAGGACAAAAGGGAACAGAGCATCAGGGCCTTTTCTGAGTGAGCCCCAGGGGCAGGGGCTTCATAGCCACTGTCCTCCATTCCTCCATTTTCCTTCTCATTGTTGTGTTGTCTTGCAGCAGGGTCAGGATCTAGGGGAGTCTCCTTAAAGACAATGTGATTTTCCTTCCTCCTCCTCTTCCTCCTCCTCCTCCATTATTATTATTATTATTATTATTATTATTATTATTTTGCCAGTCCTGGGGGGTGAACTCAGGGCTTGGGCACTGTCCCTCAGCTACTTTTACTCAAGGCTAGCACTTTACCACTTGCGTCACAGTGCTACTTCTGGCTTTTTCTGTGTATGTGGTACCGAGGAATCAAATCCAGGGCTTCATGCATGCTAGGCAAGCACTCTACCACTAAGATACACTCCCAGCCTCTCTTTTTATCATTGTCTTTTCTTTCTTTCTTTCCTTTCGGAACTGGGAATTGAACTTGTGACACTGCATTTGTTAGGCACATGCTTTGCCACTACATCCCAGCCATCTTTCTTTTTAATTATTATTAATTTTTTTGAGACAAGGTCTTACTACATAGCCTAGGCTGTCTTCAGGCTTGTTGATCCTTTTTTCTCCTGAATGCTGAGATTACATGTGTGAGTTACTACACCCAGCAATATGTGTTGTACTGCAGTTTGAACTCAGGGCCTTGCACTTGCTCGACGAGTGTTCTACTGCTAAGCCACATCTTCAGGTCATTGTTTCACTGGTTATTATTATTATTAATTGCACTGGTTATTATTATTATTATTATTATTATTATTATTAATTGTCGGTTGTGGGGCTTGAACTCTGGGCCTGGGTGCTATCCCTGAGCTCTTTAGCTCAAGGCTACCGCCCTATCCTTGAACTACAGCCCTACTTCCCATTTTCTAGTGATTAATTGGAGATGAGTCTCAGGTTCTTTAGTGCCTGGGCTGGCTTTGAACAGTGATTCTCAGATTTCAGCCTCCTGAGTAGCTAGGATTACAGGTGTGAGCCACAGTGCCCAGCAAGCATTGGTATTTTTGAGACAGTTATTTGCCTCTCCCTCTCCCTCTCCCTCTCTCTCTCTCTCTGTCCATGAGACAGGTATTTGCCTCTCTCTCTCTCTCTCTCTCTCTCTCTCTCTCTCTCTCTCTCTCTCTCTCTCTCTCTCTCTCTCTCTCTCTCATGCTCTCCATGCTGGGGCCATGATTCTCTATTTTGTGTGTGTGTGTGTGTGTGTGTGTGTGTGTGTGTGTGTGAAGGGACTTGAACTCTGGGCCTGGGTGCTGTTCCTGAGTTCTTCAGGTCAAGGCTACTGCCCTACCCCTCAATTCTCTATTTTATGCCTCCCCCAGTAGCTCGGATGCACAGTCATGCTCAGTTTCTTCTACGGAGGTGAAGTCTTGTGAATGTTTTCATTGGTCCCGCCATCCTCACAATCACAGCCTCCTGCACAGCTGGGATGGTGCAGATGTGTGCATTGTATTGGTTGAGATGGGGTCTCATGAATGTTTTGCTCAGACTCACCCTGAACAGTGCTCCTCCTCATCTCAGTTTCCTGAGCAGCGAGGATTACCGGCGAGAGCCACCAGGGCCCATCCCTGTGGGGTTTCCTAGACAGATTTTTCACTATGAGTCTAGTGAGTGGTCAGCTTCCTCACCTTGCCCCGAAAGATCCGCTGAGAGCTGCCGGGCTTCCTTCCCAGCAGTGATTTCTAGGGTATATTTGCCCTTGTCTGAGTCCTTGGGGTCCAGGATGTGGAGCCAGATCTCATCCAGGGTGGTGCCTGCCCTAACCCGATCACCACTCTCCAGGCGCTTCTCCCTAGACGTGAGGGCAGAGTGGGGCTGAGGACAGCTGGCTGCAGGTGAGATGGCCCTGCCCCAAGCCCCTCTGCACGGTGGGGGTAAAGGTGGTGACAATTCAGTACATACTCATTGCTCTCTACCCACTTCTCCTTTCATCATCCAACCCTCTACCCATTCGACCAATCACCACCATTCAACTATTCATCCATTAGCCAGCCATTCCCCAGAATTCAGTCCTTCATTCTTTGTTTATCCACTCACTATCCATCTACCAGTCCTTCATTCATTAACCAATCATTCGTCTCCCAGCCATTCATCCATTAGCCAGCTACCCATCATTTATTCATCATCATTCACTCATTTACCCTTCACTCGCGAGCCAATCATTCGTTCACCATTCAACTTCTCATTCATTCATTCAGCAAATCTCTGGGACATCATCTATGTGCAGATACTGGGTCTGCATGTGTGACAAGCCCTGCTGGCTGAGACTCTGAGAGAATGACGCCACCTCCCCCATCTCAGGAGCTGCTTCCTCACCTCTTTACTCCCATCTTAAACCTTCCCAGGGTTTTTTTTCTTCCTTAAGAAACCAAGGAAATGTAAACTCTCCCCCCTCCCACCATTTTTTGCTTAAATTTCATTCCTGAAGTCTCCTAGCCATGTCCCCAGTGTCCCCAGACTGTTGCCACAGGATTTGGAAACCCTGGCAAGAGTAAGCACTCCACTGTCTTGAAGTTCTACTGCACCTTGGCCCTCACTCATTTGTGACCAAGTCAGTCTGGCATGCTCTAGACAATAGGTGTAGTAATGTCTGCTCCACGAGACTGAGGCATGCACGTGATAAGACACACTGGGGAAATTCTGCTCTTAAACTATCTGGGGTGTCAGCTTCTGGCTGAGTCTGTGGAAACCTCTATCCTGTCTTCAAGCCCCGAAAGGCTGTCTCCATCTCCATAGGTCTCTCTGTCTGTTCCTTTTCCCCAAGGGCAGCCTCACCTACCTGACTGGTTCTTCCTTGTTCTTGCATCCCCAGTTCCCAGATGCTGCTGCTTGGGGAGCAGGATCATTCCAGAAGAATGGCCCCCAACCAGAATCTCCAGCTTCCCTGGGGAAGCCCTTTGGGGACTGTTGATTCCTATCCCCAATCACAGGTGAGGACAGCAGGACCGCCCATTGGCCCACCCAGACCAAGTGAGCCTGGTGGGAGGGGCCGACAGGGGGAGGGAGGCCACCAGGAGATAGATTCTGGGCAGCAACCAGCCAGGCTGGGGATTCTTGGGCATGCCGACCTACTTGTGAAACCAGGTGGTTTTCATGTAGTCCACGTTGTAGTACTTGACCTTGGTGAAGAGCCGGATGCCCTCCTCTGTGCCCTGAATCTTCAGTGGGGCCGCAGAGAGGGCTGGGGGGAGGCAGAGGAGAAAGGTGACCTGTATTGCCTTCTTTCTCTTGCTCTGGGGGTGATGGTGGGGGGACAGAAAGCCCTCTGGGGAACCTGGGGCTTCTAATTTGGAGGTTGGACACAAAATCCACCCACAGCCTGGCTGGAAGGAGCCCCGCCCCCCCAGGCTCTTTGTCAGTGATAGGGTTGAACAAAGAGGCAGGCTCACTTACCACTGATTCTGCCCAGCTCAGTGAAGACAGCATCGAGGGCTGAGGGAGACAGAGCAAGGTGAGCTGGGGGGAGGCGCCCCAGGGTCGCCCCCGGGGTGGGGACATTCTTGGGAAAGGCTGCTGGTGCAGAGCTGCTCTCAGGGACGGGAGTGAGTGTGGCGGACTGAGGAGATGGGGGTGGGGGCACAGGGGCCTCCATGCATTGAGGGTGGATAGAAAACCTCACCATTTTCTAGTTAATTAATTACTTACTTAATCTCTGTGCTGGTACTGGGGCCTGGGCACTGTCCCTTCACTTTTTTTCCCTTAGTCCTTACACTCTACCACTTAAGCCATATAACTCCATTTCTGGCTTTTTTGTGGTAAACTGGAGATAAAAGAGTCTCACAGACTTTCCTGTCCCAGCTGGCTTTAAAGTATAATGCTCAGATCTCAGACTCCTGAGTAGTTAAGATTACAGGTTGAGCCACTAATAACTTGCCTTCTCCTTTTCTCTTCCCTTCTCTTTCCTCTTCTTCCCTCCTCCCCTTCCCTCTTCTCTCTTCCTTCCTTCTTATCGTCCTATCTCCTTCCTTCTTCTTCTTTTTTTTTTTTTTTTTTTTTGCCAGTCCTGGGCTTGAGCTCAGGGCCCGAGCCCTGTCCTTGGACTTTCTCAAGGCTAGAGCTCTACCACTTGAGCCTCAGCACCACTTCTGGCTTTTTTCTATGCATGTGGTACCAAGGAATCGAACATGGGTCTTCGTGCATGCTAGGCAAACACTCTACCACTAGGCTAAACTGGCCTGTCCTTCCTTCTTTTCTTTTCCCCTTTCTCCTTTTCCTTCCTTCCTCCCTCCCTCCCTCCCTCCCTCCCTCCCTCCCTTCCTTCCTTCCTTTCTTCCTTCCTTCCTTGCTTCCTTCCTTGCTTCCTTCCTTCCCCCCTCCCCTTTCTTTTTTCTTCCTGTAGTACCCAAGGCCTGGTGTTGCTATGTAGATACTCTACCAACTGAGCCACATCTCCATTGTGGCTTTTCCACACGGCCTACCTTTGATGTAGGGCCTTCCATTATGTCCACCTGACCAGCCTGGGCTGTGATCCCCCTTTTTGTGCTTCCTCATGTCTTAGCGATGACAGGTGCTCATTACTCTGCTCAGCCTTTGTGCTTCCCTCATAGCTGGGACAACAGGTGTCCAGCCACTGGAGTATGCAGACATTTTAAGCTTGGGCTGGCCACAGACTGAAATCCCCAGATCTTCACTTGCCAAGTAACTAGGAATATAGGAATGAGTTGCCACACCCAACCTAACCTGACAATTCTTTCGAGGGCCAAGCCAGGCAGCCCGTGAACAGACTGGGCCTTCTTCAGGGGAGGGCAGGGCTCCAGTTTCTGGGCTCCACTGTGGTGTGGCTCCAGCATCACACACACCAGGCCGCTGCCACTGGCTCGCTGTGCAAACCTGGGCAGTCATGTCACCTCTCTGTGCCTCAGTTCCCTGAGATGACACAGGGATCAGTGAATCTTAGGCCACAGGTCATAGCTTGCAGTGTACAGCTTCTGTGTGATCCTTCACAGCCCTCCCGGCTCCTCGCAGGCATCACTGGCTCCTACCTTCACCAGTGAGGTCCAGTATGGTGTCATCCTCCCCTCGATCGTCCGAAACCACTGCTCTGTAAGTTCCCTGGTCCTCCTTGGACATCTGGAAAGGAGGAGGGCTGCCAGGGTCTGCACAAGTTCTGGGATGGCAGCATGTCAGGAGGCAACTGGTCTCTGGGGTTGCCTCCCTGTGTGGACAGGCAAGACCCTTCTCTCTTTGGGCCTCAGTTTATTCTTCCAGGCCATCTCACACAGAGACGTATTTTCCAATCTCAGTCCTAGGTTGTGGGTGGGATAATCATGGAGACAGCAGGTGAAAGCTGAG
Source organism: Megascapheus bottae (assembly GCF_031878675.1). Lineage (NCBI taxonomy): Eukaryota > Metazoa > Chordata > Mammalia > Rodentia > Geomyidae > Megascapheus > Megascapheus bottae. The sequence continues at coordinate 70,321,988 of NC_143514.1, read as the reverse complement.
ATTGGAGAGGGACCAGCCGCAGGCTGTGTAGCAGCTGGGGCCTGGCACCCACACAAAAGGAAAAACCAGTGATCCAGATTCTGTCTGTTTTTATTATTTTCTTTCTCTCTCTCTCTCTTTTTGTCACTCCTGGGTCTTGAACTCAGAGCCTGAGCACTGTGCTTGGGCTTTCTCAAGGGTAGGGCTCTATCACTTGAGTCACAGCACCACTCTTGGCTTTTTCTTTTTCTTTTTCTTTTTTTTTTGTGGCTAATGGGGCTTGAACTCGGCCTGGGTGCTGTTCCTGAGCTCTTCAGCTCAAGGCTAGCATGATACCACTTTGAACCACAGCACCACTTCTGATTTTCTGGTGGTTAATTGGAGATGAGTCTCAGGTCCTTTTGTGCCGGGCTGGCTTTGAACCTTGATGCTCAGCTCTCAGCCTCCTGAGTAGCTAGGATTACAGGCGTGAGCCACTATGCCTGGCCACTTCTGGCTTTTTCTATGTATGTGATACTGAGGAATCAAACCCAGGGTTTTGTGCATGCTAGGCAAGCACTCTATCACTAAGCCACACTCCTGGCCTACAGTTGTGTTTTTACTGATTATTATTACTATTACTATTATTTGGCATTTTGGTTTAAAAATATTGCATTGCTGAATGCTGGTGGCTCACATTTATAATCCTAGCTACTCAGGAGGCTGAGATCTGAGCATCATGATTTGAAGTCAGTCCAGGCAGACAAGTCTGAGACTCTTATCTGTAATCAATCACCAAAAAACAGAAATGGAGCTATGGTTTAAGTGTTAGAACACTAGCCATAGTGAAAACCCTAAGGAACAGCTCTTAAACCTCGAGTTCAAGCACATGCACACACACATGCGTGCACGCATGTGTGTGCCCGCACACACACATACACAATACTGCATCATCAACTTTATTTACCTTGATTGAGCTTTTGGTGCCTACTAAATGTCAGTCCTGGGTGAGTGCCTTACTTGCCTTCTTGTCCCAGCGACACCCTGGACACCAGCCGGCTGCTCTTGGCACTGCTCAGCCTGACACCCTGGAGCCCTAGCCACACTTACCTGTTCAATTCGGAGAAGCCCAGTCCCCTCCTGAGGGTTGTATTGGCCGTCTGGAGCCTCTTTCTTCTGGAAGAACCACTGGAAGCAAGTCTCCTTCTTGGTATTGGTCACCTGAGGAAGGTGGGTGTTGAAGGGACCTGGCAGGCTTCCTCTTTTTTAGCTCCTAAAATGTATCTCAGCCTCCTGAGTAGCTAGGATTGTAGGCATGAACCACCTTTTCCAGCTTCTTTACATGCTTTTTCATACATAAATGATTCCAGTGCCCCAGATAATTATGAGGCAGAGGAAATAAAATATTACTGGTCTGCATGGAGCAGAGTGTAGCAGGGCCCCCAGATGTCCCAGTCTTACAGGACTTCTCCTCCCAGAGCAACTGGGAGAGGCTGACCCATCTCCTCTGAATTCTACTGCCTGGGCTTTGGGTGGTTTTTTCAGTGCTACCCAGTGTGGCACCAGGCATGGGACCAGCCAAACTCAATGGATGAAAATGGCCAGGGACAGCCGCTGTGCTTGAAGACAAGTCTCAGGTCCGCCCCATGGGACTGGAGGCAGGGATAGTGGTGGGCAGGACTCACCTTGCAGGTCAGCAGCACTTGGCAGTCCTCTGTGATCTGCCACTGCAACAGCTCCTGGAAATACGGCCCTGCAGGTGCACAGACAGCCTAGGCATCCGCGCTCAGTGTGGGCGCCACCTAGTGGCCACACTGGGGACATCAACCCAGTATAGGCCTGCTAATGTCTGTGGGTCCCTAAGAACTCTTGGTGCCCAGGGGTGCCGGAAGGCAAGACCTGAGTGTAGACTTGCAGGCAGGACTCTCCAATGGCCTAAGTTTTGGGACTTTACCCCAGCAGCTCTTACCCTGCTTTCTCTTCCAGTCTCTTCTCTTAGCATCTGCCTTCCTCAGGAGTTTGTCAAACTCTGTGAACATACAGGGTAGAATGGGTATAAAGGCAGGACCCCAAAGGGGATATGGGGTGAGCAGAAGACTGGTTGGGAGGGCTCTTTCTTGCTTGTGCTAGGGAAGGGAAGGGAACAGGAGGGGGATGGATGCAGGTGGGGCTGACCATCGTCCACCAGAGCCAAGGTGATCTGGTTTTTGGCTTTTCCATCTTGGAGTTGTGCTGTGTAGGATCCTTTGTCATCCTCAGACAAATGCTGGATAATTATTTCCACCAGGCCCTTCTCCCGGTCAAAATTGATCTTGCGGTTCTAGGGAGAAAAGTCCCAGAGTCCTTTGCAGTTTTCCTATCCTGGAGATTCTGTAGTGGAGTCCCTCTAGGGTGTAGAGGTGTGCGTGTGTGCATATGTGTGTGTGTGTGTGTGTGTGTGTGTGTGTGTGTGCAGGCTTGCATGTGTGCGTGCTGGTATTGGGACTTAAACGCAGGGCCTAGGCACTGCCTTAGCTTTTATACTCAAGACTGGTGCTCTACCACTTGGGCCACACACCTACTTCCTGGTTTGCTCGTTAACTGGAGATGAGTCGCTCACATTTTCCTGCCTGGCCTGGCTCTGGGCCTTGAGCCTCACTTCAGATCTTAAGTCTCCAAAGCAGCTAGGATGACAGGCACGAGTCACCAAGCGCCTAGCTTAGGCTTAGATAATTGTGGGTGTGAATGCAGTTTTCTGGTCTTGAGGATGTCTGATGAGACTTTAGGAAGGTGCTGGAAGCATGGAAATTCCTTTGGTGGTAGAAATATCCCCTGCATGGAGGAGAAGCATCCTGGACTCTTGGCCTTCCGCCTGCCATGTACTACAAGCCAAGTATCTGCGGCCCCACTCAGCCATGGTGACAGCCCAAGCACATAGCCATTCCCCAAATAATATGGGGGAGGAGGAACCAAGCCCCTAGAAACCAAGGCCAGTGCACACCACTCACCGGGGAGCTGACTATTTCCTTCTCGTTGAAGATGAGATGCAGCTCAGCGGCGGGAGACAGCTTCTCTACTTCCAGCCACAGCCGCACCTCTCCCTGCTCCAGCACGTCCACGTTCCAGCCCGAGATCAGTTTGATCACTGGAGGCACAGGACAGGGAGGGAGTGGGTGGGGAGCCCTCGCCCCTCTCTCCTCTTGGATAGGCACACCTGGACCCCGGGTTGGCATATGAAGTGTGAAAAGCTTGGAGGAAGCTCCACTGGGCTGGTGGTGTGAGGAGTTTTCTGCGTGCTCGCTTCAGTTTTGTTTCATCTCAGAAAAACATTTCCTCGTCAAGGGTTCTCAGCCTTTGGTTCTCAACCCAGCCTGGGCATTAGACCCTTGGGAACTTTGGGAAACTAGTGTAGAACTGAACTTCCTGTGGCTTTGATTTGGCTGGGGGGTGCAGCCTGGTCACCAGGGGTTTGTAAAGCTCTTGGTCACATTTGTGACACTGGCTCCAGGACTCCATCACCCAGGGCCAAAGGAGAAAAGCAGAGGTTTGGAAGAGCTAAGCTCCAGATGCTACTGGTGCTGGTGATGTGGTGGTGACGGTGAAGATGATGATGTGGCGAAGGACATTGTGTTTCCTTCCTCCCATGGCTCTGCTGTGTCTCTGTTCCCTGACTCTCCAGCCCCTGGGCGTCTCCTGGCTCTCCTGTGGAGTCAGCTCAGCTGCCGCCTGGAGGCTCACCTGGGTTTCTGATCTCGTGGCTCAGCTTCTTCAGCTTGTTCAGCTCTAGGGCAGAAAGGCGACAGGAAATAAACAGAGACAATGACACACCAGGCTACAGGGATCCCCGAGAGCCATCTTGGGGTTGTACATTGTGAAGTCCCAAGAGATCCTCCTTCCTCCCCTGTCCCCCTCCTCTTGGGGCCATGTGCCCCATAGAGCCTGGAGCTGAGCACGGTGGGCTTTTGGCCTGGGGATTGAGGAGATGGAGCTGGTAGCCCTGAGTTCTTCCTGTTCTTCACGGTGAGCCAAGCTGCCCCTGAGGAGATGCGCCATGTGCCAGGCTCTGCTTCGCCCCACTTGTCCTCTGGGGCCCATACACCGAGCCCCTCAGACCGGCAGTCTCCAAGGTTGTTTGGGGAGTACAGCGTCCATAGCTGACCGCCTTGTGAGTGAGGTTTGCCTCTCCTGCCAAGCCGAGCACTGGATGGACATCCACGATGGCTCGTGCTCAGTAAGCACTCAGTAAATGTGTACTGCACGAATGAATTGGCAGGCTCAGAGCTCAGGCCTCAGGTTCCTTTAGAAACCCCAGAATCCTTAGCGAGATGACCTCCCCCTCCCCCTCCCCACCGAGGTCTCCAAACACCATCCGTTCCGTAGCTGGCTTCAGTTTACAGAGGCCCACGGAACTGTATCTGTACAACAATATTGTTTTAGACAGGGCGTGCAGAGCTTCTCATCCCCCTGAACAAACGAGGAAGCCGACTGCTGGTGGCTGCTACCTGTAATCTAGCTGCTTAGGAAGCTGGGCTGTTTAAAGTCAGCCTGGGCAGGAAAGCCCATGAGACTCTTGTATCCAATGAAACACCGAAAAGCCTAAAGTGGAGCTGTGGCTCAAGTAGTTAAAAAAAAAAAAAAGTGAAGAGACAGCACCCAGGTCCTGAGTTCAAGCCCCAGTATGGGCACCAAAAAAAAAAAAAAAAAAATCCAAGCCAAACAACCTTGTACCGAGGAGGAAACGGAGGTCTGAGAGGTGATGGGAGTTTTCCAGCCCTAAGGAACTGCCCAGGCCTCTCTGGAGTTTGCTTCTTCGCAGAATTAAAGGCACTGGAGGGCACAGAGCAGGGGAGGCACAGCCATGGGCTGCTCTGGTTGCTATGGAGACTGCAGGGGGCGGGGTAGGGATCTCATCATCCACCACCAGTCAACTCAACAAATGTGGACTGGTTAGCCTCTGTCCCCATCTCCTCCCAGCCTCAGAGCCACTGCCCTCTGCCACTCGTTACCACTCCTGTGCGCCTGGTTTTCTTAGGTTATAGAAGGAGATGAAAACGATTCTGGAACCTTTGCCTTTACCCAAGTGAAAACACAAAAGAGAAGCAGGATAAAAGCAAATTCTACTGGGCAGTGACTCTTGCCTATGGACTCTCTCCTTGTCACCCCCAAGGCCCGGGACAATGCTCAGGAAGTATTTATTGACCAGCCCAGGGAGAGGAGGAGGTGACAGTTATATATTTTTGCTATCTCTTGCTGTCTTCTTGGGGAACCTGTGTTTAGACTGTGGCTTGAGGTGTCTCCCCAGGGAGCTGGGGGCGGGGGAGCAAGGCCTGTACCTTCCTCTGTCAGTGTGTGGCTTGCCGATATGTCTTCATCTGCGTCAGTGACCACCACTGAGTAGATGCCCAAGTCCTGAAGGTCAGGTTCTTTCAGGATGACCTTGGACCTGGCAGAGGAGGAGAGCAATGCTGAGGGGAGCGGGTGGGGACAAACCCTGGGCAATGCAGGCCTGGGAACTAGAGAACTCCCTTGGCTCTGGCAGCCTGTCCTCCCTTTCCAGACCCCAGTCAAGTGGGGAAGGAGAGGCAGCTGTCTCTCTGGCCCTCCCTGGGCTCTCCTTTGGCCTGCCACTTCTGAAAGCCCCATTGCCTGGCTCTGTCTGCCACTATACTCCCGGTCAGGGTGGCAGCTTCATCTGCTGTGGGATGGAGCTGAGGCTGGGTAGCACTTGGCAGGGGCTTCCAATGTCTCTGCTTCACCCTCTCACTTCTTCCAAGAGGAAACTGAATCTAGAAAGCACGTTAGTGGCACCCAGGCTGGAAACCTGGGTGGTCTGAGCATCTCATGGGAAACTCTAAAGCAGAGAACACACAGCTCATGCCTGTAATCTTAGCTACTCAGAAGGCTGAGACTCAAGGATCACAGTTTGAAGCCAGCTGAGGCAAGAAAACCTGTGCCCCTCTTATCTCCAGTTAGCCAACGAAAGCCAGAAGTAGAGCTGTAGCTCAGGAGGTAGACTACCAGCTTTGAGTGAAAGAAACTAAGGTCCAAGCCCCAGGAACACACACACACACACACACACACACACACACACACACACACACACACAGAGATCACATTATTTCAGGCTCTGAAATGCACCCGTTCCTCTCTTTGCTGGGACGGCTGGTGGCCTCTTCAGCCTGTGAGCCTTGCCGTGTGGTCCCCACAGCTCTGCCCAGACTCAGGCCACAGAAAAGCCATCACCCCTCCTTCCTGCACTTACTTGTTCACTTCATCCTCAATTTCCACCCTCTGGGGGGCTGGTGGGCCCTGGTAATCTTTGGCCCACTGGAATTCTGAGGAGTCAGGGGCTTGGGGGGCTTCAAAGGCCAAGTAGATGCGACCCTCATCATCTACACCGACCTTGATTTCTTGGGCATCTGAGGGCGAAACAGAGAGATTTGTCATTAAGAATCCAGGTCATGCCCCTCCCCCAGATAGATCCTCTAGTGGCTGCCATTGCTCCAAATATCACAACATACCCCGATGGCTGATCAGGCAGTGGCTCTCAGGGCCTTTCATGATCTGGCTCCTCCTCAGCTCAAATGTCACCGCCTCCCAGAGTCCCTGCCCGACTGCCCTAGTTAGAATGACCCTGTCCACTGGAATACCATGTTTTTCGCTTGTTTGTTTTGGTCAGTCATGAGGTACTGTCCCTGAGCTCTTCTTTGCATGACTCTAGTGCTCTACCACTGGGCCATAGCTCCACTTCCAGCTTTCTGGTGATTAATTGGAGATAAGAATCCCACAGACTTTCCTGTCTAAGCTAGCTTTGAACCATGATCCTTAGATCTCAGCCTCTTGAGTAGCTAGGATTACAGGTGTGAGCCACCAGTGCCTGGTTACAGCACTATGTTTTATTTCATTTTTCTCTTCTTTTTTCCTTTTGGTTGGTTGTGGTACTTGAACTGTGGGAGTGGATGCTGTCCCTGAGCTCTTCAGTTCAAGGCCAGCACTCTACTCCTTGAGCCATAGTGCCACTTCCGGTTTTCTGATGGTTAATTGGAGGTAAAAAGCTCATCGACTTTCTTGCTTAGACCGGCTTTGAACTGTGATCCTCAGGTCTCAGCCTCCTAAGTAGCTAGGATCACAGGTGTGAGCCCTCGTCGCCTGGCTCCCCTCAAGAACACAGCCCAGCCACGGATGCTGTGCTCGCCACCAGGCCACCCTACCTGGCTTGTCCTCCATGAGCACAGGGTCAGTGGCCATTGAGGGTTGTCCCAGCCCGGCTGAATTCACGGCCTGGACCTGGAACATGTACCTCTTCCCAGGCTGCAAGTTAGACACCTGGGGGAGAGCAAGAGCAAAACCTGAGATCAGCAAAGATTCCGTCTCCTGGAAGCCTGGCCAGGGCACCGGGGGCCAGAAGAGGCTCAGCTGTCATGGTGGGGGGCAGGCAAGGTGCCCATCTTGAGTTCCAGGAGTTCCATGGGCCTTCCATCTTTCCTGACCCGGACACTGGAACCTCGAACCTGCTTGAAGTTGAATTCATCCTCCCATTTTCAGCAAGAGAATCCTCTCCCATCCTGAATCCCTGTCCTCTATGGCTACGATCCTTTGCCCAACACTGGGAATCAGACCCAGGGTCACCTTTGTGTTTTTCCTTAGACCTTCCCTTACGTTTCTTCTTCTTCTTCCTCTTCTTCTTCCTCCTTTCTGTGCCAGTACTGGGGCTTAACCTCAGGCCCTTATGTTTTTGCTTAGCTTTTTCATTCAAGCTTGGTGCTCTACCACTGGAGTCAGACCCCTGATTCCAGCTTTTTTGGTGATTCACTGGAGATGAGAGTCTCACAGGTTTGTCTGCCTGGGCTGGCTTTGAATCATGGTCTTCAGATCTCAGCTTCCTGAGTATCTTGGATTACATGAATGAACCACTGGTGCCTGTCTTCCTAGCTTATTCTGGATAATATTCCCACAACACTGACTCTGTTATGTCACCTGGCACAGGGCACAGGATTCTGCTTTGGGGATGCTCTGTGATTAATTTCAGTAGCGACCTCTGCTGGTCAATGTTTAAACTGCACCCACTTCTGCTGCTAATCAAGGATGTGCCACAGAAGTTACTTTAGCTTAGATATGCTGTGGTGCTGCCACGTTCAGTGGCAGGGAAGGCTCCGGGCTGGTAAGGTGGTGGTGAAGAGGCAGAACTTACCCTCATATGGGTGTCAGAGATGGAGTCTGGGGAGACTGGCTTCCATTCTTCAGAGCCTTCTTCTTGGACACTGACACGGTAGCCAGTGACTGGTCCAGCACCCGTGTATAACGGGGACTCCCACTGCAGCATCAGGGAGGTAGCCCGCACCTCAGACACCCGCACATCGTATGGGGGGCCTGAGGGGATGAGAGACCAGGCAGGATGTGGGGGTGGGAGCCAAGTAGCAGCTGCATGGGAGGGCAGCGAGCCCAGCAGTCAGGCAGCAAGCTGTCAGTCACCAGTCAGTGGGTCACTGCTGCCCGGCCTGGAGATACCTCAGCTGGGCACAGAGGGGGCCTGGCCGGCTGTGGCTTCATAACAAAGCTTAGCCCACTGCCTGGAAGGTTCCCCGGCCTTTCCCACACCCACCCCGGGCAGCATTTGTCATTTCAGCATTGGGTGTAGCCACTGGGGGTGCAGTCTCAAGAGCCAGGCCAGCAGGGCTCAGGGCCCACCGTCCTTGCTCATGACAGGGACTCAAGGTAGGTACTCAGCCTCCATGTTCTTGTCTCCTCATCTCCTCACCTGTGAGCTCTGAGGCTTGAACTCAGAGGTTCCACCTGTGAGGTGAGGGCTCTACCACTTGAGCCACGCCTCAGTCCTGATCATGCTTATAAGACAGTGATGTTGTATGTCTATGCACAGGCATGGTGGCTCATACCTGTAATCCCAGCCGCTTAGGAAGAGGCAGAGATAGGAGGATCATAATTTAAGGCCGGCCAGACTAAAGCTGGATCTCCTAACGTGTGTGTGTGTGTGTGTGTGTGTGTGTGTGTGTGTGTGTGTGTGTGTGCTGGGGTTGAGCTCAGGGCCTTGTGCTCTTGCCTTGGCTTTTTCACTCAAGGCTGGTGCTCTACTCCTTAAGCCACACCTCCATTTCTAGCTTTTTGCTGGTTAATTGGAGTATGAGTTTTGCATCCGGTCGGTCAGTGAGGCTGGGGTGGGCGAGAGCTCAGCCCCCACTGAGGCCATCAGGGTCAAGAAGGCCCTAGATGAGTCCAAGGCAGGGCCACCAGAGGGAGTCAGGCTTGAACATCAGTCTCCACGGCTCTCACCTGGCTGGGGCATCGTCCACTCCTTGCACTCAAACAAGCTGCTAGGTGCGGACAGTTCACCAACGCCGGCCCAGTTGACGGCCCGGGCGCGGAACTCATAGAAGTGGCCTTCATGAAGGTTGCTGATCTGGAGGGGTCAGAGAGACAGACAATGAGGTGAGTTCATACTTGGTGGCTCACGCCTTTCACCCCAGCTACTCAGGAGGCTAAGATATGAGGATTGAGGTTCAAGGTCAGGCTGGGCAGACAAATCCCAAGAGATTCGTATTTCCAATTAACCAACAAAAAGCCAGAAGTTGGAGCTGTGGCTCAAGCAGTAGAGTGCTAGAGCCTTGAGCACCAAAGCTCAGGGATGGCACTCTGAGTTCAAGCCCCAGGACTGGTATTAAAAAAAATAATAATAAAAGAAAGGCATCCAGTGAAGTCCCTGGGGATGGGGAAGGAAGAAGAAGAGATTCCCCACCCCCCAGCCCCAGAAGAAGGGGCCTTAAACAGGGCTGTTCATATGTAGGACCTGAAGGCCTCCCCCAGCCCTGAGACTCCAGCACACTTCTGGCCTCCCCTGGCACAGTGTAACAGAGCCTCACCTTGCAGACCCTGCTTGGGATGGGCTGCTGGCTGACCGGGCACCAGTGCAGCTCCTGAGAGTCATGCTGGTCCAGGAAGTAGCCCAGGATCTTGCCACCTCCACGACGCCTGGGGGGCTTCCACCCAATCACCATTTCATTCCTTCCACAGTGCAGGAGCACAAAGTCCCGGGGAGCAGACGGGGTGGCTGTGGAGGGAAGGCAGTGAGGCAGCCGTGCCTCGAGGTGGCGCCACTGAGCAGCAGGGCTTGAAAGAAGTGACAGCTCCAGCCTCCCCCTTCTGATCCTGATCAAATCAGGATGCTCAGCTTTGCCTCCCACTTAGCCCAGGCTGCCCTTGACCTCATCCGGTGGCCCTGCCTTGGACTCACCTAGGGCCTGCTTGACCCTGATGGCCTCAGTGGGGGCTGAGCTCTCGCCCACCCCAGCCTCACTGACCGTCCGGATGCAAAACTCATACTCCTTCCCTGTGCTCAGCCCAGGAACCGTGAACCTGGGAGAGAGAAGGGCAGCTGTTAGGGACAGCCAAACAGCCAGAGACTTCCTGAACCTTCTTGAACAACCTTGTGGGTGAAGTAGTCACCAGCACAATAGGATCCAACGCTTTGGAGTCAGTTCTTCCTCTAAAACATGCCACTCCTCCCCACCTCCACCCCCACCAGCAGCGAAGCCTCACATGGCATGCTGGGAAGGTCCTGCAGGCTGGAAGGAAGGAAGGAAGGAAGGAAGGAAGGAAGGAAGGCCTGCTCCCACAGAAACCACCCTCAAACTTCACCTAAACGGTGCCGCTCAGAGGTCAAGGCAGCCAACCCCTGACCCAGGACCAAACTGGACATCTTCAGGACTTCGGAAAAGGACATGTGATTGTTGTTATCTGCCCAAATGCAGTCCTTTCAAAGACCCCCAAGAGAATCGTCTTCCAGGGACAGAGATAAGGATGCTCTAGCTTAGAGGAAATTGTCCTCCAACCTTCTGTGTACCGGCCTGCCTGCCTTCCTCCCTTCCTTCTTCTTCTCTCCCTCCCTGTTTTGTCCTTCCTTCCTTCCTTTCTTCCTTCCTTTCTTCCTTTCTTTCTTTCTTTCTTTCTTTCTTTCTTTCTTTCTTTCTTTCTCTCTTTCTCTCTTTCTCTCTTTCCCCTTCCTTTCTCTCTTTCTCTGTACTGTGAGTTACGTCCAGTGTGTGCCAAGTAAGTACTCTACACTTGTGCCACATATCCAGTTCTTTCTGCTGTCCCTGAGCTCTTCAGCTCAAGGCCAGTGCTCTACCACTTGAGTCCCACAGTGCCGCTTCCAGCTTTCTGGTGGTTCATTGGAGATAAGATTCTCACAGACTTTTGTGCTCAGGCTGGCTTTGAACTGTGATCCTCAGAGCTCAGTTTCCTGAGTAGCTAGGATGACAGGCGTGAGCCACTGGCTCTGGGCTTATTCTTCTTTTGTTTCTGGATTAGGTCTCCCTGGCTTCTATCAAAGCTAGCCTGGAGTTGTAATCCTGCCTCAGCCTCTTGAGTAGCTGAGATTACAGGCATGCTTCACCACATCTGGCAACATGGTCCTCACCCTGTCCTTTCTTGGTAAAGATCTCAATTGTAGACAACTCTCTCCCTTTTCTTACCCACGTCTTTCTGTGGCAAGTCTTGCTCTGCCAGGGCTCCCGCCAGTGGGCATTCCCCAGGCTCCCCAGACTACAGTGCCCCTTAGTCTTGGCCAGAGCAGAAACCATCTTGTGCCTCCACTTAGCTCTGGGACTTTGAGCAAGTTACTTGAACTGGCTAAGTGGGTGGGGGGGTTCCTCCTCCTTGGTTTGTCCTAAACTTAGGATTGCAGTGAGTTCGAGGACCTGTGGGTGGCAAGCCTGTGACTCGGTGGGTTTCATAGCACAGTGGCTCCTCCTTTGAGGACAAGGGACATCCTGGTGGGGGTGAGTTGTACTTACTTGGTGTCCTGGATGGGTTTGTTGTTCACCGTGTGCCACTCAGATGAGCCTGCCTTCCGGGAGTAGATGTAGTAACCAAGGAGCTCTGAGCCCCCGTCTACAGACTCCCAGGCCAGACACACAGATGTCTGTGTGTCCCGGAAAGCTTGAACTTGAGCTGGAGGACGAAGAGTAGCTAAAAAACACAAACAGATGCGGAGAGAGAGAGGATGCCCTGTTATGGCTTGATGGACTGTGGGTGGGAGAAATTTCAATTTTTTTGTTTCTTTTTTTAGATTAAAGAACTGCAGAAAGCTGTCTTTTTTTTTTTTTTTTGCCAGTCCTGGGCATGAGCTCAGGTCCTGAGCACTGTTCCTGGATTTTCTCAGGGATAGGACTCTACCACTTGAGCCACAGCACCACCTCTGGCTTTTTTTTTTTTTTCTATGTATATGGTACTGAGGAATCAAACCCGGGTCTTTGTGCATGCTAGGCAAGCACTCTACCACTAGGCCAATTTCCCAGCCTGAAAGCTGTCTTATATGGAGAGAACGAGAGAGAGAGAGAGAGAGAGAGAGAGAGAGAGAAGGAGAGAGAGATTATACAGATGAAAGGGCAAGGCTTCTCAGATGTGAAGAGAGGACATTTAGGACAGGAGTCTCCACGTTCTTCTGGGCCCAGGCAAACTCAGAGGCCACAGGGAGGGACGCATGCACTGCCCCTGAGCTAGACATTGCCCTGGCCCAAGACCCACGAACTAAAAAAATGGATTGGATGTCTTGAGCTCAGGCAGGTCCTGTCACCTGTACCGGGTCCTGAGTTTGAGGTGCACAGTGGCAAGTACAGCTGTCTGGTGGAGAGGCTGGAGGAGATCCTGCAGGAAGACCATGGGTCCAGGGGCCTGGCTTCTACTGCAGGGCAAGAGCTTAAGTGGAGCAGACCTGTGGCAAATAGTGGCCCAAAGATTCTGCAATGATGCATCTCATAAGACTTCATTTTTGGGGGGAATATTTGCAAGACAGTGTTAACTTTTACAAAGCACTACTTATGGCCTGTACATACATCTCCAAAGGTGCCTTGATATGTGTGGAGTTAAAAAGCCAGAAACAGGATGCCACGTGTTGACCCTGGCGGGAGGAATCATGGGAGCTGCTCAGCAGCCTTTAGCAACGAAAGTCCTTAGGTACACAAAGCTTCTGGGCTGGACCCAGGCTCTGTTACCTGTGAATTGTTTGTTGATCTGGGGAAAATGTCTGTACATTCCTGAACTCAGTCTCCAGAGAAATGTTACTATTATTGTGTGTGTGTGTGTGTGTGTGTGTGTGTGTGTGTGTGTGTGTGTGTGTGTGTGGTTAAACTAGAGATAAGAGTCTCACAGACTCCTTTCTGGGCTGGCCTGCCTAGGATGGTGACCCTTAAATCTCAGCCTCCTGAGTAGTTAGGATTACAGGCATGAGCCACTGGCATCCAGCTAAGAAATACGATTTCTGATGGCATAAATCTTGCTATTTAGCTTCCTGATTGGTGAAAGGAATCAAGATAAGGCAGAAGACTCGCTGCTTCCCAACAACCCAAAAGGACAACCTGGCCCAGGCTGCTTCCGGCCACCATCCCTGCATCTCCTGGTACCTGGCCTGCCCTTCAGGGAGATGGGTTCGCTGGGCTCCGAGGGCTCACTCATGCCATACTGGTTCATGGCTCGAACTCTGAAGACATACGACTTCCCTTTCTCCAGGTCCAGAAGGGCGAACCGTGGGGACCTCACGGGTGCTTCTGGGCGGATAGCTTCCCAGGTGCCACTACCTATGACCGACTGCAAGAGGAACAGGCTTTGGTTCTCTAGAGTGGGATGGGAGAAACTAAGGAAGTTAGGAAACTGGCTTGGGATCACACAGCAGAATCCAGGATTTGAACTTTCCCAGGATTTGAACATGTGCTGGTCCTGGGGCTTGAACTCAGGACACTGTGCTCTTACTAGGATGGCATTCTACCATTTGAGCCACAGCTCCACATCTGGCTGCTGGGTGGTTAATTGGAGTCTTAGGAGCTTGCCTGCCCGGGCTGGCTTCACAATGTGGTCATCACATCTTAGCCTCCTAACTACTAGGATTATAGGTGTAAGTCACCAGCGCCTGACTTGAGCCATTTTTAACTTGAACCCACACTTTCTTCTACTCTGCCCATGCTTCCCTGCCCTGGAACCCCGACCCAGGGCCCCCAACTCCGTCACTGTCACTCCTTTGAGAACCTCATAGTGCTGGACGCATCCTGTGACCCCAATCAGCCTCCCAACAGGACCCGCTAAGAAGCTGTGAGCCACTGTGTGCCAGCCGCCCTCGCCTGGGCACGGGGTGCCTCGCCACAGTGCAGCCTCTGCACCCCTTCATTCTGTGCATTTTCTAACAAGACTCAGGAACTGCCATCCCATGTGAAAGACTTGGGCCTCGGGGGTGGCTTAGCAGTAGAGCGCCTGGCTCTCAGGTTTGGTCACCATCAAAGGTCATTTTTATCCATCCCTCTACTTCTGCGTGGGGGCCACTGCTCAGGCCCTTCCACGAGTGATCACCTCTTTTCCAGAGCATCCCCCCAGGGGGGGCTTCTCAGCACCCTGCATTTCTCACCCCCTGGGTCCCAGGAGAGTCTGTTTCTCAGGCTCCCTCTGGGGGATCTGGGGGTCCAGTACCTTCTCCAGTGAGTAGGTCAGTGGGGCTTTGCCCCGGGGCCTTGGCTCCTCCCAGCTCAGAACTGCATAGGCTTCTCGGATCTCACTGGCGTGGACATTGGTCGGGGGTGAGGGGATGGTTACAGCATCTGGAACCAGTCACCAGGGCAGAGGTGAGTGGGTGGGTCCTGGGAGACCCCTGATCTTAGCCCTGCATCCATAGAGGAGGAATTGGGAGGGAGGGGGCGGGCAGGGACTTATCCCCAGGTGTGCAGCAAGGCCAGGCAGAGCTAGGACCAGAGCTCTGCTTCTGGTACTTGGCTCAAAGTTTTTTCTGCAGCCTTTTCTATGAACCCCACAGACCCCCAGCACTGGGGGCCTCCCCTCCCCACACTCAGAGCATGGCCTGCTCCTCTGCTCCTCTGCTTCTCTGTCTGTGTCCTCCAGTTCTAGAACTGTCCAGGGGCCGGTGTGGAAGAGTGGTGTTTGTTCGCACATACCTTCAAAGTCATCCATGCTGACTGTGATCTTGCTGCCCAGATCGAAGGAGATTTCTGGGGGAAGGAGGAGGACAGGGGGTTCACTGTCCTGCCCAACCCACCCTGGTCCCACACCCTTGCCGTGTAGCCTTAGGTAAGTGGCTTCTGGCCTAGCTTTTTGGGGAGGACAAAGTGGGGTTGTGCTGCTCTCAAGTCCTGAGAAGGGCTCTTGGGGCAGATGAGGACAGAGAGGAGGAACAATGTCCACATGTGTGATGGAGCTCAAGTCAAGCCAGGTGACCCCTAAAAGTGCTGTGCTATCATTGTCTTCTGTGAGGTCTTAGTGATCTCCTCCATCAGGCCAGAGGTTCCTAGAACAGGATTGTGTCTCCTCCATCAGGCTTTGACTTCCTGGGGGCTGGGTTGTGTTTCCTGTCACCTTAGAGCTGCCAAAGGGTTGGGGAATGTGTTTCACACACACACACACACACACACACACACACACACACACACACACACACACCCTTAGATGGGGGTAGCTATCTGTCTTCTGGGTGAGCCAGTTCTGCGCATGCCTGGACCTCTGCCCTAGCCTATCCCTCCTGGACCTTTGGTCTCACCAGTCCTTCCACGGAGAGCGTCAGGGGCACGCATGACCACCGTTTCTGAGGCCTTGGAGGGGAGGCTGCTGCCGGCCCTGCTCACTGCTCTTACACGGAATCGGTAGCGTTGGCCTTCCACGAGGCCTTGGATGGGGCACCGACAGGTACCCCCCGGGGCTTCATGGCAGGACACCCATTCCTCAGAGTCACCCTGACACCTGTGGGAGACAGGCCCTTGTTTTCAGCCCTGCCCATGCTTTGCGCCTTCCCAGTTTAGGTTCTATAGGGGCCACCACCTGTCCAGGTAATTAACGTCTGCCCAGTAAAGGGCTGCCCTGTGCCACGGAGAAACGTGGCTTACCACCACCCAGTGCCACACGGATCAGAACAGCTGGTGCCACTCATGGAACTTGTGGGGTCCTGGAGCCCCAGGCACAGCGCCCCAGCCCTTTCCCAGTTCTCTCCGAGGGCTCTGACTCACAGCTCGATGGTGTAGCTGGTGATGGGGCTGCCTCGCGTGTCACTGGGTGGGATCCAGGTCAGCAGGAGGCAATCTCTGTTCACCTCCCGGCACTGGACACTGAGAGGGGAGCCAGGGGCTCCCGGTTTCTCAGCTGCAGCATCTGAAACCCAGGCGGGGATAGGAGGATGTTCCTCAGCCTGGGGTTTTGGGGAGACCTGACTCGTACTCCTCAGCTTCCGCCCAGTATTCTCCCCCTCCCAGCCCTCTTGGAGGACGAGGGACTCAACTTGACCTTGAGCACAGGGCCTTGCACCTGCTTCCCAGTATCAAAAGCTTGACAGTCCTAGGGTTTGAACTCAGGGCCGGGGCGCTGTCTCTGAGCTGCTTTTTGTTCAAAGCTAGTATTCTACCATTTGAGCTACTGCACCATGTCCTGCCTTTTCTGTGTCTGTGATACTGAGGAATAGAACTCAGGGCTTCATGCATGCTAGGCAAGCTCTCTACCAGTAAGCCATGCTCCCATCCCTGAGGATTTTTTTTTTATTAATTTAGGTTTCATTTTATACCAAACACCCCAATAATAATCATCTCTTAGCCTCAGAACAACCTCCACTTTATAGATGGGGAAACTGAGTCACAGAGGTTAAGCCATAGGCTCAAAGTCTCCCAGCTTAGTGAAGTCACCAAACTGAGATTAGAACACAGATGAGTTTAAAGGCCAAGAGGCAGAATTCGCCTGATTGTACCAGAGTCCTACAATCCCCACAGGTGGCCTTCCTTCCCCTGTCCTCACCTAGACTGCCTCCTAGGACATGTCCCTTTGAGGGACTTGTCAATAGGGAGTTGTGGGGTTCCTTAGAGAGAGTCTCACTCCACACTCTCATCTTACAGCTAAGGACTGAGATCCTGAGTGTTTGAGGCCCCACAAAACTCCTGCTCCTGGCCTCCTGGCCTCCTGCCCCTCTTACCTCTCACAAACACATAGGTGCTCTGCTCCTGGGGCCCAAAGGGTGTGGCCACTTGCACCATGTAGAACCCCTCATCCTCCTTGTAGGCCCGGGACACCTTCAGGGATGCCTGGCGGTCTGCGTAGAGGATCTGCCGAAGAGCGGAGGACCTCAGCAGCCGGCCTGTGGAGGGAGGGGGTTTAATGTGGGGGATCCTGACCTCATCTGGAGTTCTGGCCCTGGCAAAGAGAGGGCTGCTATGACTGCCACCTGGGGCTCAGCACGGGCCCAAGATCAGGTTGGGACTTCCTGGGCAAAAAAGCTGGAGGAAGGGACAGACCTGGAGAAGGGGAAGGGCCTGAACGAAGGAGAGAGGGTTTCAAAAAGGTGAGGAACTGTGTGTTCATTAAGAACCACCAACGGGGGCCCTGTGGGAGGTCTCCGGGCTCACTGTAGACCCAGGGGTTCCATGAGGAACTTGGGGTTCAGAGGGAGGAAGAGAGAAACTTGGTGAAGGATGTGGGTCATGTTGGGGGTTGGAATCTTGTTGAAAGAGTTGGGGGGTCTCATCCAGGGCTGGCTGAGGGGTCAGCTGAAAGCCTGAGGTGAGGTGACGAGGACTAGACCCTGTCCTCTGCCACCCTAGAGCTGTCCTTTCGCTCTGTCCCACCCGGAGGCTCCTCCTCCTGTCAGCACTTAATTCTGGACGATCTACAGGTCTGGAGAAACATCTCAGGCTGGCCTTGGCAGCTGCTTCTCAGCTCCTGTTGCCTTCCTAGGCTTCTACCCATCCCCAGCAGGTGCAGCTGCCTGCTGCTCAGAGCCTGGGTGTGCCGGGGAGGTGGCATGAGCCGCACTCCTTGTCTTTTGGCTGCAGGCCTGGTCACAGATGGGGCAGGACCAGCCATCCTCTTCCTTGGTGGGGCCACCTCTTCCTGCCTTTTCTGTGTGTCCTGGGCCAGCCTTTTCCTGTGGCATCCCTTGCATCCTTCTGGGCAGCTCTTTATCTTCTCCTGCTTGCTGACTCTGAGAAGCTCCTGCAGTAGCCACAGAGCCTGCTGGGTCAAATGTGCTGTCCTGCCTTCTGCCTGGCTCAGCGTCATTATCACTCACTTCAGAGTAGTGGGAATGTACCTAAACCAGAGTGACCACAGGGGAGGGCAGACCCTTCCCCTGGTGGTGACCACAATTGTGCTGGATGCCATTGACCTCCTCCAGGACAGATTTCAGGTGGGATTCCAGCCTGGCCTGGCCTGGCCCAACTTCCAGTGCCCTGTGGCTGGTGACTCCCAGCCCCCCTTTAGCTAGGCTCCATTGTCTTTCCTGGGGATGGAAGGGGGCTCTGGTCCCTTCCTGGAGGAGTCAAGCTACCAAGTGAGAGGCTTCTGAAGGCCAGGAGCAAGGCCGGCATCCTCACCATCTTGGAGCCACTGGATGCTTGTTTCAGCGTCCAACACGTCCTCAGAGAACAAGCAGGACAGGCAGAAGGGCTCCTTCTCTTGGGCAAAGACAGGCTTCAGCAGAGATGTGAATTCCACCATGGAGCCAAGCATAGATCCTGGGGTGGGGACAGAAATCTGGGGTCTAAGTCTGAGCCCTCCCCTGAGGCCTTCCCATCTTCTAGGGCAGGACTGACAATCCCCAAAGGGGTTTTTGGATGAAGGAACTGTCCAAAGGTCAAGCCCATTGTCCCTTTGGCTTTGTCTTTCTAACCCAGCCTATTCTAATGACACTCAGAGGCTGGGGAAGCTCGGGTGTCAGTCCGCAGGTTAGCAGCTTGTATGTGATGTCCCTAGTGGATAGCATCTCATGGCTCTCTTCTGCAAAGGACTATGGGGAGGCTGGAGCTGCCTGTACAGGATCCCAGTCCCTCTTCTCCCAGGACCCATTCCTCCCCTGTCCACTTACTTTTTTTTTTTTTTGGTCAGTCCTGGGTCTTAGATTCAGGGCCTGAGCACTGTCCTTGGGCTTTCTCAAGCCTAGGGCTCTACCACTTGAGCCGCAGCACCACTTCTGGCTTTTTCTGCATATGTGGTGCTGAAGAATTGAACCCTGGTCTTCTTGCATGGTAGAAAAGCACTCTACCACTAGGCCATGCTCCCGGGCCCCTGCCCACTTACTTTTAAAGATCTCTGAATCAAAGCCGGCATCCTTCCCCAGGTAAGCTGAAAATCCAAAGCAAGGGGAGTTAGTGAAGGCTTAGAGCCAACCCTTGTACTAGATTTGGGGACCTTGCATGTGGATTAAGTTCTGGTCTGTTTGTGGCTCCAGCTATGGCTCTCTCTGTATGTTCAGGTAAAATAGGGGTAGTGGTCCATACCTGAGGGTGATGGGTTATAAATGAATGAACCCCAATGAACAAAGCCCTCACCCAGAGCCTAATAGATAGTAGGCACTCAATAAGTGCTTTTTTCCCCTCCTCAGTCCAACACATCCTATTTTCACAGCCTGGTCAGAGACTCTGGGATTGTTAGGTACGATCAGCTTATGGGTGATGTGGACAAGACCCGTAGGCACAGGTAAGAGCAGCTGGCACACAGAGTGCTTATTTTGTACTGCAGTGCCATAGGTAACCTCTCATATTGATGGGGAAACTGAGGCAGTCACTCAGCTAACCCAGGGAGCCTGAGCCAAGGCTCCCGAGCAAGATCCTAAGGGGCTGGCAGGCAATCCTGGGTAGTATCCCAGGGATACTGGGAGAATCAGCATTAGAACCCAAAGCTCCAACCCTCCCTGTGGTTACATGGAGATGAGGCTGGAGGAGGGGATGGGAGTGGTTGCCTTGGGGGAGGATGGTTGGCTGGTCTGTGGAACACTGGCTGTGATGGTGGGAAGGACAGGGATTGGGAGGGAGGAAAGGAAGAGAGGGAAAGATGGTTGGACTGAGAGAGGTGGGCCCTGGCATCTGACCTGGGGCGTGGCTCTGGAGCAGTGCCCTTGGGCAGCTCAAATTTTGACACCAAGAACCTGGCCAGGCGATGAGGACAGCTGTTCTTAGGAGCTATTTGGGGAACAGAGCATAGTTTAACAAGGGCCATGGGAGGCAGGGAGGGGCTGGACTCCAGATAGGACAGAGACAGGGTGGGAGGGGCCTCTGACTCCCAGGAGCACTTGAGGAAAGGGTAAATTTTTGTGCCCTGTCCTAGTCATGGCCATGGGTGTGGGGAGTTATCTTCTCCAAGGGCCTGTTACCAAGCTTGGCCTTTATCTCATTTAATTAGCACCTGAGGGGTATAGCAAGCTCGCCACCTATACAGGTGAGGAGCCCACAGCTCAGAATGGTGGATGGCCTGCGCAGGCTCATACAGCCAGTTGGAGCAGAGCCAGGATGGGCACACAGGTCTAGCTGATGGCTGCGTCTCTGCCTGCTGTTGGCTGTGATTTCAGATGCCCACAGGGAAACGTCTAGAAGTACCATTCACACCAGAAGGCCAGAGGGCAGTGGAGGAGCCAGTGAGCTGGGAACACACCTTCATCCCTTCTGCAGGGCTGGCAGGGCCAGGCTGATCTCTCAGAGGCCCTCGGCTGGGATGGTGTGTTCATGGAGACTGCCCCCAAGGTCTCCTTGGACATCTGTCTAACTTGTGGTCTACGTGGATGGAGGTGTCCATGGGAGGGTGGTGAGAGGGACTGAATCACTCGGAGGAAAGTTTCCTCTTTCACCCCAGTTCTCCAGTCCTGTGCGCACGACCCAAGCCTGCCATGCCACTGCAGACAGAGCGCTGTTCAAACCCAGCTCAGGATGGAGTGACAGCAATTGCTCAGGGAAGCCCTGACCTCCTCTCTCCCTCTTTGTGTTTATCTCTGGGTCGTGGTTCCTGCCTCTCTATGCTGGCTCTGCTGCCTGTGATAGTCTGAGGGAGGAGACTCTCACTTGCTCCAAATTCTTCTAGAGAAGCAAGAGTCTCTATGGCTAACCTGATCTCCTATGTCAAGGACCTCTGAGCTGGGTCCTTCCTTGACTCTGAGCATAGTCTTATGTCCTCACCTGCTTGGCATAGGTTTTCCGTGGCCTGATCTGACCTGCTGGGTGTGGGTACACTTACTGCGGACCAGGACTTTGGCGAAGGAGGAGGCCTGGCCGTAGGCATTCTTCACCTTCACCGTGTAAGTGGCCGAGTCTTCCACGGAGCATCTGAAAAGGACAGAGGGACTGTCTTCCCAAGGTGCTGGGCGGTGTGGGAAACCCGGGTGTGTATGGGGATGGCTGGATAGAAAGGAAGCTTCCTGATACAAGGAGTAGAGCCTGGGTGCTAGCCCTAAAAAGCCTTGTGTCTTTAGAGAACCATGCTTCGATGCCCTGGGGTGGGGGGAGATACAGGATATCACAGCAGCCCAAACCAGCTTGGGAAGAGGTAGGGAGGAGAAATACCTTGAGAATATCATTGCCACACTGCATTGTTATTATGGATGCTAGATGAAGCAACGCACCCAGAGTCACCCAGCAACTAGAACTCAATCCAGCCTCAAGGTGACAAGCCCTCTCCTCTCTTCTTGACATCCGGTGTCAGAATCCATCCATTCTGTTCCTCCTCCTCTTTTTCTCGGACTTGTCAGGGTTTACTGCTAGTCTGTGCCAGAACTAAGCCTCATGCTCAGGTCTCACCACCCTGACCACCCTGTTATGTGCCTAGCAGAGGGTCTGGTCAGCTCCCTCCCAGGCCATCTGACCGAGCTGCCCCTGTTACCTCTTTGTATGAGACTTGTGTGCTAGGGTGTTTTCCACCTGAGGCTGGAATTGTAGAGAAAAATCCAGACACAGCATTGGCCAAGCCCAAGCTCCACTCCACACTAGCTGTGCAAGACCCAGCCACTTCTCTTAACATTTGATTAATCCAACAGTGGTGGTGACGCTAGGATTCTAACTCAAGGTCCTGTACACAGGAGGCAGGAGCTCTGCCACTGAGCTACAGCCTAGTCCCACACCTGTTCCTAACCTAGGGCATCCATTCAGCACCACATCCATCCCTTCCTCTATTCTCACCCCCATGGAGACCACAGGGTCTGTGTGTGAGGCCCTGGCTTCTTTCTGGCTGTCAAGCACCTGGCATGGCTCTGGGGAGGAACAAGGGAAAGGGTTGTGCTGTACTTCCTCTGTAGCTCCCCACAGTCTCCTCTTCCTTCCAAATCCTAATCAAGACTTACCATCTTGCTGGAAGTTTGGCCTAGTGGTAGAGTGCTTGCCTAGCTGGCACAAAGACCTGGGTTTGATTCCTCAGTACCACATACACAGAAAAAGCTGGAAGTGGTGCTGTAGCTTAAGCCTCAAGAAAGCCCAAGGATAATGCTCAGGCCGTGAGTTCAAGCCTCAGGACTGGCACACACACACACGCACACACACACACACACACACACACACGACTCACCCTCCTAAGGTGTGCAGGTACACACGTGTACTCATGGTGTGATTATGTGTGTGGCTCTTCTCTTTCCCAGCATGCCTTGCACAGTGCTTCATCCCTCCTACTAGTCTGAGTTCTGATTTCTAATCATGTATTTCAAGGCAGTGTGTGTGTGTGTGTGTGAAACACCAATTCCTGAGTCCCACTCACACACACTTAAGGGAACAGCTTAGAGGAACGGTGGAAGGATTCTGGGTCCTGCTCTGACCTGGGGGTGCTGGTTTGGGGGTTATGGTTCCCAGCCTCACCTCCTAATCTCCAGGGTCAGCAGTCCATAGTTGTTGATAATCCGGAACTTTCCAGTGGGGAAGAGACGAGGGTCGATCCTCACATCATCCTTGTACCTGTGGAGACACAGGGCTGTGGCAGGGAGCGGATGAGCAGGAACAGGTGTAGAGTCTCAGGCCTGGGCTCCGGCCTCGGCTTACCTCTCCCTTCCCTAGGCTTGAGCACACTAAGCATTGTCCACAGCAAGCAGGCTGCTATGCTGACTCCATTTACATGATACCCCTGTCCAGAGGTGGCTGGGACCCACCCTGCATCTCGGGATTACTGAATGGAACCTCAGAAGGTCACTTTGTGAATGCCTTGTGCCCAGTGCTTCTGATGGAGACGGGAGTGCAGGGTGTGCCTTTCATTGCCAGTAGAGGGTGCTCCAGTCCCAGGGTGCTTCCATCCTTGGATCTGGCTCCTCCAGGCCTTGTTTGTCTCCATGGTTGCCAAACAGGGCCACACCCACACAGCCCTTAGGCTGGGCATTCTTTGGAAAGGGGCCCCTCTGAATTGCTTGTTGTGGGGAGGGCAGTGCCCAAACAGGCATCCTAGCTCTCCAGCTTGCCCAGGTCTGAGGAGAGGCAAGGATAGGTATCTTACTTCACAATGGTCAGGAACATTCCAGACACCCATAGTTTTACCTTCCTTCCAAGATGCAGCAGCAGGACCCAGCCTGTGTCTCCTCCTAAGCCTCTAGCCGCATCCTGCCCTGTCTCTAGTCCTTACCTCCTGTCTGTGGTCAGCCTATATATGGACTGGAAAGGCCTGAGTGCATCCCAGAACAGAAGACACCTGGGGTGGTTTGGAAGGGATAGAATCCAGCCCGAACAGTCCCATAAAATTCATGGGAGGGAGATGTTAAGATTATTTATCTAAACTTACCTCCCGCCCCTTAGCACAGATTTTTGATGTTTGAGTCTTTATTTTTGTGCCAGTCCTAGGGCATTCTTTCCCTCAAGGCTAGAGCTCTACCACTTAAGCCATAGCTTCACTTTTGGGTTTTTGGTAGTTTATTGGAGAGTCTTAGGGAGTTTCCTGCCAAGCTGGCTTTGAACCACGATCCTCAGATCTCAGTTTCCTGACTAGCTAGGATTATAAGGGTGAGCCACCAGTGCCTGGTAGATGAATTCTAATACAGGTCCGTTAGATTTGTGGACACTTATATGGCTACATAGTTACCCTACCTTAGTGTGTGGCCTGTGGCTGGCCAGAGCCACAGGGATCACCCTGGGAATGCCCTGGTAACTGACCCTGGGCGAGGCAGGGATGCTGCTGCCCCCTCTCCTCCAGCTGGGCCCCAACTCTGAGCATCCCTCCATGGCCCTCTCCAGTCCCCAGTGATCCAGCTGAGCACCTCCCGTTTGCCTGGCTGCAGTGGGTCTGTGGCAGAGAGGACTGTATCCAGAGAGTGCTCAATAGTTGCTTCATGAGCAGACCTAGCTCGGGAAGCTGGGAACGTCCTCTGGACCCAGCACTTCCTCTCTATCTGGCCCTGCAGCAGGTAATGGTAGGTAGCAGGGTACTGCCTCATCGCCGGGGTCAGAGGAGCCTGGCCTTGGCTTCCTCCTGCCTCAGGAATGCTTGGCTCCACTGATGTGACCTCCTTGGCAGGGGTGAAAACCAGTGCCCTTCCCAGGAGATTTCCATGGATTAAGACGTAGGTGTTTGCGCCAGGGCTGGCTGGGCTCGGCCTCAGGGTGGGACAGCTGAGCCTCTGACCCCCACTTAGGCCAGGCTCATGTTGGATGCTGCCCTCCTGTTGGGCCACTTACATGTAAGGACTGCCTTGGTCCCCACGGAAACATGGTGCCAGGCACACTTCCGTGAACAAACACCAGCCCCAGTTACTTTCTGCTCTTGGGGCCAGTGAAGAGTTTGGGCTTGGCAGTGGGAGCCTGGAGTTTAAATCCTGGCTCCCATGGGCCAGGGTGACCTTAGACAAATCATACAACCTCCCTGGGCCTCAGCACTCTCATCTGTGCAATGGGGCCAAGAGACCCCCTTTCCTAAGTGGCTAAGAGGGCTCGTAAGGGGGAAGCGACCCAAGTCCAAGAGGCTGCTTTTCTCTCCGTGTTATCACATGTGCACTGGTTTTCTCATTCCTGATAAGACTGTGAATGGGCGGTTCACCAGCAAGATCTGACTCCTGTGATGCTTCTTCTAAGAAGCCTCCCTGGATCTTCTACTTCCTCCCCTATACCTCCTCTCTGATCTTAAAACACATAACTGAAAGCAGCTGAGACCCTGTCTGCTTTATTCCCATATCTCTAGCTAGGGGTCTTCGGTGGTCATACCCCAGGAGAGTCCCACTTGCTTGCTTGCCCTCCTTCCACCCTTCCACCCTCCCTTCTTCACCATATTCCCCCTCCCCCTCTTTTTCTTCCTTTCTTGTTATTTGAGACACAGCTCTATTCTATAGCCCAGGCTAGCCTTAACATTTAGATTCTCCTGTCCTAGCCTCTTGGGTTCTGGGACACAGGCATGTACCTCTATACCTGGTTCTGGTTCTTTCAAGTTCTGGGAGCCTGTCCTTTTTTTTTTTTTGTGGGCTTGAACTTGGCCTGGGCTTTGTCCCTGAGTTCTTCAGCTCAAGGCCGTTACAGGAGTGAGCCACCGCTTGGTGAAGTTGAATCTTCACACAGGCAATCTGAATAGAAGCTTTTGGAACAGGAAACTGAGGCAGGATCAGAAAGTTTAGACTCATTCCTCTGACCATGGGTTGAGTTAGTGGAAAGCAAGCTAGACTTGAGACACAGGCTCCTGCTATAGTTCTAGCCCCTTCTCTCAGTGGGGCTCCATTCTCCCACTTCCTCTCCCACCCCCTTTCCCCTGTCCTGCCTCTGGCAGGGAGGTCCAGCTCATGGCTGCTGCTTCTTGTGCCAGGTGCATGGTGATTTTACAAGGGCTGGCTCTCCTGTGGCTCTGTCTTCCAGCCCCAGGCTGGCGGGCAGGTGGCTAAGAATAACCCAGGGCCTGAGGCTCCCCAGCAGCTGTTGCTCTATTGGGGGGTGGGCACAGTTTAGGGTCCGTGGGCCTGTGGTTTTGCTTGGCTGTAAGGAGCTCAGAGGTGGCACACTAGAGGCTGGGACCCTGCCTCCCACTGAGGGTCTTACCACGTGGCCTGTAGTGGCGGAGAGCCCTGCACAGTGCAGGTCAGCAGGACTGTGGTGTGTTCCCAGACGGCATGTGAACGCAGCGGGATCCAGAACCAGGGGCCACGGCCAGAACACAGCTCGATCAGCTCCTTGGCCTCCCGAACCTTCTCCTGTGTCTGGAGGCAGGAACGGCTTATGAGCCAGGACTACCTCTGCCCACCTTGGCTCCAACACCAAGACTCTGCAGTCAGACTCTTGTAGGCCTGGACCCACTGGCTGAGAGGCAGTGTGGTCAAGCGGGCAGGGCATGGGCTCTGGGACCAGAGGCCTAGCTCAGCTACTTACTAGCCAGCTGTGGGACCAGAGGAGGGCCTCAGTTTTCTTACCTGGAAAATGGGGTTGATGATCATGTTTGCTTCAACCCCATCAGGTTGTGGTGGGAATTACTGATCAGTACTGAGAAATATGGGAAGTGAGACTGGGGCTGGGGGTTGGGGAGGCATGGTGTCAGATCTTCAATCGTCAACAGGACTATTGTGGCTATTCTGAGTGACAGAGGGGAAGCTGCAGCTCAGGAACCTTGAGACACTTGGCCCAGGTCACACAGCTAGAAGGGGTAAGATGCGGGGATTCATATGCAGTGTCCAGGTCCTTTCCTGGATGGCCCTGGAGGCTCCTGGCTGCTCTCACCCGCGTCCGCAGTGCCTTCCAGTCCCGGCTCTGGCGCAGCAGCCGCTGGGTGCGCAGGCAGTTAACCTCTGTCCTCTCCAGGTCGTTGCCAAAACCTATCCGCTTCTGTCCACGTTCCTCTAACTCCACGGCTTCGTGCCTCAGCTGGGCTTGCCTGCCATCACAGAGGCCACGAGGACTCCTATATGGTCTGGGGTGGCCTGGCCACTTCTGTTCCTATGTCCAGCAGTGCATTAGGCTTTTTTTTTTTTTTGCAAGATCTGAGTCTTGAACTCATGGCCTAAGCAGTGTCCCTTAGCTTTAGTCTGTACAAGATTGGCAGTCTACTACTTGAGCCACAGCTCCATTGAAGGCTTTTTGTTGGTTTATTAAAGATAGGAGTCTCACATGCTTTCCTGCTTTGGGCTGTCTTTGACATGATCCTGCCATCTCAGGCTCCTACGTAGCTAGGATTAGAGGTGTGACCTGGTGTCTAGCACCTTCTGAGGACTGGTTTTGTGTTCAGACACTGGAAAGGATCTGCCAGCAGTGGAGTCTAGCTTATGCTTGACCATTGGGAGAATTTGCAAGGCAAATTACCAAGGGTAAGCCAGCCATTGGGGGCCTTCTTTGCTTATTATAAAAAGGATCAGGTTCTGGGCACTAGTGGCTCACTAGCTACTAACGAGGGAGGCTGAGATCTGAGGACTGCTGTTTGAAGCCAACCTGGGCAGGAAAGTCCATGAGATTCTTATCTCCAATTAACCACCAAACAACTGTAACATTAAGGCTCAAAGTGATAGAGTGCAAGCCTTGAGCTGAAGTGCTCAGGGAAGTGCCCAGGCTCTGAGTTCAAGCCCTACTGCAAACAACTACAATCACAGCAAAAAAGTGGTCAGGCAGGGAACTGAGGCTTGGTGATCACATGAGGACAGACTTGTCACAGGACCCTGACTCAGAGCCCCCGGCCCAGGGTCCTCCCTATATCCATCTGCTGTCTCTCCAGAGCCCAAGAAGCCCTATCCTAAACAGACTCAGAGTCTGTTTCTGGCTCCTTATCTCTTCTCCAGCCCCTCCTGCACAGGTGATGGGGTTGGCCCCTTGGGGAGCCTCCCCCCCCCAGAGGACAGGGGTGTACCTATGTGAGGAGACGGTTCTGGGCTTAAACTCCTACCTGGCCCCTCTCTTTCCATGTGTAACTTCCAGCAAGTTCTCTAAGCTCCAGTGAGGGCCCAGGTGTGAGGCAGGGCACGGGCAGGAGGGACCCTCCTCCAGGACAGCCCAGGTGACTTACCAGGACCTCTCAGAGGAGGCTGTGAGGGCCAGGGCTGCAGCCAGGGCGTAGTCGGCGGCGCTGAACTTATGTTCCTCCTCACTGCTCGAGAGAAGCGGTCGTCATGGCTGGCAGTGGGGGCCTGGCTGAGACTCTAGGGCTGTGCTGCTAGTCAGGAGCCCAGCCGGCAGGACCGAGCCTCCTTTCTCATATTGAGGCCTCCAGGGAGCAAACCCTCCCCCTGAGGCTGGGGTCTTAGAGAATGGGGTGATGCCTCCCCCCTCCCCGTCAGCGGGGTCTCTAGGGGCTGCGCTGGGCCCACCCATGGGACATTGGCTAGGTAGGGCGTCCTCTGTGCTCCCACCTGCTTCGGAAGGTCCTCCTCTGCACGGAGGAGCCCATGTGCAGGCTCTGCTGCCGCTCCTCCTTCCGCTCCTCCTCCTGCCGGTGTTCCAGCCTGTGGACCTGCATGGTTTGGGGTACCTGGGATTCCCCAGCATTTCCAGGGCCGTGGGGCAGAGTCATGGCTACGAGAGAACAACCAGGGCTCATATTCATCCTGTGAGTGTCCTTCCCACACCGTCTTCTTGCCACCCCATCTCTGCGAGCGTTTTGAGGTATGTGTGTGTATGTGTGTGTGTGGGTTCTCTCTACAGAGCACCTAGGGAAACTGAGGCTGGAGAGGACGAAGACCTGTCTACTCTGAGCCTGGCTTCTCCATCCCCCTCCCTAGTGTCCCCAATCTGAGCAAGTCCTCTCCCCTCTCCCATGCAGGCCAGCCCAGGCAAGAAAGTCCATGGGACTCTTTTTTTTTTTTTTTTTGCCAGTCCTGGGCTTGAACTCAGGGCCTGAGCACTGTCCTTGGGCTTTCTCAAGGCTAGAGCTCTACCACTAGAGCCACAACACCACTTCTGGCTTTTTTCTGTGTATGTGGTGCTGAGGAATCAAACCCAGGTCTTCGTGCATGCATGCAAGCACGCTACCACTAGGCCAAACTCCCAGCCCTGGGACTCTTATCTCCAATTAACCACTGAAAAGCTGGAAGTGGAACTGTAGCTCAAAGCGATAGAACTCTAGCTTTGAGCAACAAAGCTCAGGGAGAACACCTAAGCCCCGAGTTCAGTCCCAAGATCTGTACCAAACCCTTCCACCCCACAAAAAACCCCACAAAACCCCTCACCATCCCCTTACTGAGTTATTCCAGTGCTTTGACTGTGCTGTGTGATTGCTTCCTCCTCCTCCATAGGCAGTGCTAGGGGTGGAACGCAGGGCTGTGCATGCCGGATAGGATCTCTACTGACTGAGCCATGCTCTCAGCCAGTTATTTATTTATATGCCAGTACTGGCCTTGAACTTAGGGCTGGAGGACCTTGCTTCTTTTTTCCCCCATCAAGGCTGGCGTTCTACTACTTAAGCTATACCTTCACTTCCTTTACTTTGTCTCTGAGAAGCTGAGATTACAGATTCAGGCCACTGTGACTGGCCACAAGGTTGTAAGGCAATGAAAAGTGACAATCCCGAGTGCTGACTCAGTGCCATGTACATGTGTGGTCCCCATTCTTACATTCACTTAAGCAATGGACACATCCCCACGGCTCTGAGAAGGAAGCGGGGAGGGGATGGCTGGTTCAAGTCACTGGCTGTACCTGGCTCCCAGCTCTGCTGACCTCCAGGTGTCCCCCAGCTGGGGACGCAGTGGGCCACACGGCCTATCTTTAATGGAGAGCACAATTCACTCCTTTATGTTCCTAAATCTCAGGTCTGGGCCCCATGTGATGCCCAGAAATCTTGGACCAAATTGACTCAGAACCTGGGCCTGAGTGAACCACAGGATGGAGAGGCTAGTGGAGGGGTGGCCCCCGGCTTGCTGCTGTGTGTGGGGTTTGCACTCAGACTTTTCCAAGACCGGGATTCAGTGCCACTGCTGGGTTTGGGGGTGCACTTTCTGCCAACAAAGCTGTAGGATACTTGGTGGGCTCCCCGAGATAGTTTTCATACCACTTCTAGTGGGGGATTCTGGATGAGAGGCTTCCTGCCTCAGAGGGCGCCTGGGCTGTCAGGGAGGAGAGGAGAAGAGATGCTGCTTCTGCCTCTCCAGAGGTGGCACTGTATGTGTGTACATGTGAGTGTGTGTGTGTGTGTGTATGTGTAAGTGTGCATGTAAATACATATGCCAATACATGTATATGCGTGCACATGTACACACACATAGGGGTGCACATGCACAAGTATGTACATGTATGTACACATGTGTTGTGTGTATGCACACATAGGTACACATGTCACTGTGTGCATATGTGTACACATGCATGCACGTTTGCATGAACACCTTCAAATGAAACATGTATGTGTGTGCATGCATATGTGTTTGTATGCGAGTACACATGCACTGGACATGTGTATATATACACAAGTGTGTGCACATGTGTGTATGCATGTACACATGTGGAGATCATCTGAATGCAGCACCTGGGGCCTTCTCTCTAAGCCCATGGCAGCGCAGGGAGCCCTCTGGGCCCTGGAAGGGTTGTTATAGGGTTTCAGGGCTCAGCTTGCTAGAGGCCAAGCTACTGGTCATTCACTCCTTCCAGGCCCTGAAAGTTGGGTCCCTTTGGGCGTCCATTCAGGACAACAGGAAGGACAGTGGGTTACCACAGAGTAGCAGGGCCCAAGGGTTGCCCCCAACATTCCATGGGTTTCCACTGACTTTCAGTGCAACTGTCAGACATCCCTACAGTTTTCGTCCTATTCCCAATGGAAGAGGCTGTCTCTGTATCCCAAGAAGCATCCAGCCCTGCTCATTGCATCCTCTCCTCCTCACAGCACAGGGCTTTGTGGCTTCCATCCTTGCTGGAGCAGAGTGAGGCTCTACCGTTCTAGGACATCGTGGCCCCAGGGGCCAGGGCTGGCGTTGGCTGGCATCAGTGCTGGCTTCTTGCCGCTGGATGCTCTATCCTGATTAGCACAGCGGGGCTGCCTGGCGCTTGTCACCAGCCTCAAGGCCTGGAGCAGCCAGACCCCCACTTTAGAGGGTGAGCCATCGATGCTTTTTAAAGCACCAGCTGGTGCGTGGGATTAAGCAAGGACAAGTTTGCGGCCTCTGTTGCCCTTTTCCCACAGGATGAGGTTTCCGTGTGGGCCTGCTAAGGAGGGGTCGGCACCCCAGCCTTTGCTAAGCTCCCCCAACCCCAGGAGGCCCTCTCTCCCTTTTCTGGAGATTGAGAGATTGACAGCCAAGGCCTGTCAGGAGTCCATGGCCGAGTAGCTGTGAAGGGTGATCACAGCCGGGTGTATCCTGCATCACCCAGGACAAGCCGTGGCTCCCCAGTGCCCAGGAGGCTAGGATGACTTGGCCCTGGCAAGTGAAGCAAAGCCTCAGTTTCCCAGTGGAGCCTCTGTTTCCTGCCTGTCAATCTCTGGGCTGGGGGAAGCCCTCTGAATCCCAGGACCGTGGGGTTGGCCAAGCAGGGCTCAGGCAGCTTGCTGCAAGTCTGATCGACTTGCCAGCTCACCCTGGTCCTGCCAATGGCTGCCCGATGATGGCAAAAATGCCACTGGTAAGTGGGTCCCCAAGGGCCATAATTTTTGGGGGTGGGGTGGGGTTTTCATATCACATAGGATTCAGCCAAGATGATCCAGGAACTCACTGAAGATTGGGTGCTCTCTCTCTCTCTCTCTCTCTCTCTCTCTCTCTCTCTCTCTCTCTCTCTCTCTCTCTCTCTCTCTCTCTCTTCTCTCTCTCTCTCTCTCTCTCTCGCACACACACACACACACACACACACACACACACACACACACACACACAGAGAAAGCTAAGATTTTGCTTTCTGAGCTTTTTCTCCTCACCCCAATCCCTGAAGGGTAACTCACAGAAGCAGTTGGATCCACAGAAGTGTCTCTGAGAAGGAGAAGATTCTAGAAGGAGAGGGTCCTCAGGCTCTTTCTGCTCAGTGAGGACTGCGTGAAGAATGTGATCCTGGAGCCTGCTTCACCGTCTTAAATATAGCAACGCCAAGACAGTGTGGTGACAATGGATGGGAACTATGGCGTGGGGGGGCACTGTCCCGTCCTGGCTGGGCAGCAGTGACAGGTGGAGAGGCCCCCACCCCCACGTGCTGCTCCTCCCCCAGCTCCAGCCTCTCATTCCACTCCAGCCTGAAGGCTCAGACTCAGGCAAGAGTGCGCAAGGTGAGTGTGGGTGTTTTTGATTATGTTCCCCCAGCGGCGGGATTTTTGATTTGCATTCTCCCTCCCGAGGCTGAGCGTTCTGGGATGGATGATCCACTTTCCAGGCCCAGGTTCCTGTGAAGATGGTGGCTGGAAAGCAAGCCTTCAGTGCTCATACACCACCGAGGGCTTGTTTGCTTTGGCTATTCCAGCTCCAGAACAGAAGCATGGCTGCTTCACTGGCCTCCTCCAGGGGTTCATTTTAGCCCAAAGCTTAGTCTTCCTGCCCACAAATGCTGTATTTCCTTCAGCCACAGAAGGTTAATGTACCCCCTCCCCAAATCTTCTATCGCGATACCCAGGACTCACACACTCACTGTGAGAGAAGGGGGGGAGTCTGTACATAGAATAAAGGGACTCCAGCTCCCCCCCCCGCCAGTTATTTAAGCAGACCTTGTGGCCTCACCCCCCCTGAGGCAGCCTGAAGATAATGAACGCCAGGGCATAGCAGTGTCAGCAAATGCAACCATCTAAACCTTCATCTTTGTCTCACCGGTTCTTAGCTGTATGACTGGGGGAAAGTCCATAACCATTCAGGGCCTGGGCACTGTCCTTAGACACTTTGCTCAAGACTAGCACTCTGCAACTTGAGCCACAGCATCACTTCTGGCTTTTTCTGTATATGTGGTACTGAGGAATTGAACACAGGACTTCATGCATGTTAGGCAAGCAGTCTACCACTAGGCCATACTCCTGACTTTAATCCTCAGCATTCTCCCAACAGAAGAAACAGGGAAGCTGTTAGAAAATATTGGCTCAATGAGAGTTCTTGTCATTACTCCCCAACTTGGAGAATACTGAGGGCCTCCTCTCACCCCTTCCTTCTAGCTAAGGGGCACCCCTGTGTCCCCTAGCCTTCCATCGTGAAGTTGAGCAGAGGTCAGATGACCTGGAGTTATACAAACTTTGGATTAAATTTCAACCTCGGCTCTTCCACTCACTACTGTCACCCTTTCTGAGCTTCGGTTTCTATAAGTTGGAGTTAAGTTTTTAGACAGCAGGAAACTTTCTTGCTTGTCTTGTTCTCTTGATCCCTAGTCCCAAGAATAGGGCTTGGCATACAGCTGGGTTCTCAATTTAGGTTCTGTTTGACAATAAATGAATGGGTGGATCAATATGATTTTATTCTGTTCAGGCTGCTGCAACAAAATACCTCAGACTGGCTGTTGGTGACTCATGCCTGTAATCCTAGCTACTTCGACAATCTGCTCTTATCTCAAATTAACCATCATAAACCTGGAAGTAGATGTTGGCTTGATGTAGCCTTCAGCAGAAAAGATAAACTACAACATGAAATCCCATAATTCTGGAGAACTGAGTGACACTAACATTCAGAACATAGCAATCTGACTTACAGAATGCTTGTGGGATTCAAATGTGGTTGAAATGTGTAAACATCCTGGCAAGTTACCCAGATTATCGTTCCTTTATTATTTCTTCTCTCTGGTCTTTTTTCAGACTTGCTTGGCCCCAGCTACACAGCCTCTATGTCATTAGTTCATAGAGCAACCAAACTGTTTATGGCCAATGGCTCCCCTTGGTGGCTTCAGTAGAGAATGCCCGGGACCAGAGTTGCTTTCAGCTTCAGCTTGACTTCCTGCCTCACTGTGGCTCTCCTCCTCCAGTTAATTCCATCTGCTGTTGTCCTCAAGCCTGCAGCACACTTCCCTTGACTCTGTCTCCCTCCCCTGGAAAGGGAACCTGGGTTCAAACAGCCAGGGCTGGAGCCCTGGGCTGAACTCTCAGAGCTGCGATCCCACCTTCCTTGCATCAGCACTGGTGGGGAAGGCATGGCTTTTTCTCTCCTTGGTCATCCCTGTCTCAGACTTTGTCCCATCCCCACCCCCACCCATCCAGGAGGCAGGGTGGAAAAAACAACAGGGACAAGCTTCAGTGGTGACAGGGATCATAGCTTCCTCGACCAGTTGACACAGACTTGGTAGGGACAGTGAAGGTTCTGGCCCTTTGGAACCTGCAGGGCTCAGCTTCCATTCTCTGGGTGGAAATGTGGGCAGCCCTCTGAGTGTGCCTGGAGCTCAGGACAAGGTAGAGCCAGCCTTGGCATCCAGATGGCATGATGGGGTGACACTACAGATGTGAGTTGGGGCTGTGGATGGAGGCACTTGCAATGAAATCAGTGTTTCCTCAGCTTGCTGGAGGAACCTCTAAAAAGATCTTGAAAGGGTTGGCATTGGTCAAGATGCACTGCATCTCTTTGGTGAATGGCAACTTCACTGTACATCTACTTAAAGATAATTTAAAGAGCTTGTTAGATGCATGGATGGGTTTCACAGGGCTGGGTGGAGTTCGGGAAGGTGTAGGTTCAGAAGCTCCCCAGGGGATTTGCATGATGGGACAGGTTTCACCGGGAAGGTGAATTGCTTCTCGAAGCCACATTTTCCTCTCTTGAGAAATACCAACAATAGGACCTGGCATTGAAGGAAGGAGGATGGGGAGAGCCATCAGCACGCTAAGCTGCCTCTTGACACACCGCTGCTGCCACCGCACCTACAGTGACCCTTTCTTATCCCCTGTTTAGCTTTCCTCTGTGGTTCCCATTCCCTTCAGCCAACCACATTCCCAAAACGTGCAGTGGAATATTCCAGAAGAAAGTAATTCATAAGCTTCAAGTTGCGTGCTGTTCTGGGTAGTGTGATAAAATCTCAAGCCATGTTGCTCCATCCAGTGTATCTGGGCTAAATATGTTTTCTATCCTCCCATCAGCCAAAAGGTAGCTGTGGCTTATCAGATCTATGTTTATGCTGTTCTAGTGGCTGTGTTCAAGCAGCCCTCATTCTACTTAATACTGTGATCATTAGTCGTATTATTACTATTATTTTCTCCTGGGGCCTGCATTAATAGATCCATTAAGATAAATGTTATTGGGTCAATTAAAATAAAAACCCACCAGGCCAGGCACTGGTGGCTCATGCCTGTAATCCTAACTATTTAAGAGGCTCAGATCTGAGGATTGGGGTTCAAAGCCAGCCCAGGCAGGAGAGTTATGAGACTTTATTTTATTTTATTTTTTGGTTCTAGGACTTGAACTCTGGGCCTGGGTGTTGTCCCTGAGCTCTTCAGCTCAAGGCTCCAGCCCTACCCCTTGAGCCACAATTCCACTTCCAGTTTTCTGGTGGTTAACTGGAGTTAAGAGTCTCATAGACTTTTTAGTGCCCGGGCTGACTTTGAACCAAGATCCTCACATCTCAGCCTCCAGAGTAGCTAAGGATTATAAATGTGAGCCACCTTGCCCGGCTTGTGAGACTCTTATCTCCAGTTAACCACCAGAAAACTAGAAGTGGCACTGTGGCTTAAAGTGGTAGAGCACTAACTTTGAGCACGTGGACAGTGCCCAAGCCCAGAGTTCAAGCCCTATGATCCACAAAATAGATAAGCCAATAAAATCAATTAGTGAAAAGAAACCCAATTCATTAATCAAAATAAACCCAATGGTTAAATTTAATGAATTAAACAGATATGATGAGTTAAATATAAGTAGGGGTAGGGGGTCCCTCAGTTGTGTGTGGGGGGGAGCTGATCCTGCCATGCCTAGCAGGCAGGTGACCCCTTTGGAGATGTACCTTTCTCTAGGTAAGCAGGATAGGACAGGGCTTTGGGCCTTCCTGGTAATGGAGTCAGAGCACAGGACTCTCAGGAATGTTAACGCCCCAGCCAGCAGCTTGGGAAACTTGGACATCGGTCCTCTAGCTGGACTCTGTCCTGCCACCGGCCTGTGATGTCTGGTGGGGGTGACCGGGGGCCTCAGGGGGCATATGAACCCCTCAGAGGGGCCAGGACAAGCGTGAGGAGGGTCACAGGTTCAGGGCCCCTTTCTCGGGCACGCAGACTCCCATCTGAGATCTGCCCCCTCTCCATGTGCTCCAGGGAAACTTGGATGTCCTGGAGGAACCCCTCTGTGTCCCTGTCCCGCTGGCTGGAGATCTGTCCAGCTGCTCCCTGTTCCTCACTAATAAACTGGGTGAAGACAGTTGACCTTTGGCCAAGGGTGCCCCAAGGGACAGGTAGTATGATTGTTTGCTGTGTACAGGCGGGGTGGATAGGCCAGTGACCTTGAAGAGATGTTAAATATTAATTACACACGGATAAGAATCTGGAAGGGGAGAGGGAGGGGAAAAGAAGGGAAAGTACAAGCTGGGTGTGGAGTGAAGACCGGTACAGGTCCAGGAGGTAGCTGGAGTGTGATTCTATTTCTCAGAAATCAGGGGCCAGTCAGTGCCCAACCAAGGTACCCACCATTCAGAGACCTCCCATAAGAAGCCCTTCCTGGGGCCGGGAGTTTGGCCTAGTGGTTAAAGTGCTTGCCTAGCATGCATGAAGACCCGGGTTCGATTCCTCCGTACCACATACATAGAAAAAAGCCAGAAGTGGTGCTGAGGCTCAAGTGGTAGAGCTCTAGCCTTGAGAAAGTCCAAGGACAGTGCTCAGGCCCTGAGCACAAGCCCAGGACTGGCAAAAAAAAAAAAAAAAAAAAGAAGCCCTTCCTTCCTATGTCCCCTAGCCCACCCTCCAAGCATGCCAAGGCCGAAGGCCGAAGGCCCTGGGTTTGAGAGCCCGCTGGTCACAGTGAGACTGTGCGGAGTCCCTGCCCCTCTCTGATCTGTTTTCTCTTCATCAGGTGCCCCCATGAGTTGAGCAGGGAATGCAGGGTGTGGCAACCTTGTCATTGTTCAGGACAAGGCCAGGAAGGCAGCGATGGTGATGAGAGGGACAGCAGAGGCCTGGGCCTCCAAACAAAGCCTTTGAGATGGCTGTGGCCCGAACAGCTTCTGCCTACAACCTGGTGGAGAAGGCTCTGTGTCTGTATTTCTGGGCCATTTCCAAAATGCTTTGGGGTTCCTCCCATCCAAAGTGGTCCAGCCCTGCAGCTGAATGCCAGCAGAGGGCACCACTCCTGGTGCCAGCACATGTTACAAAATCCCAACAGCAAACAGCTGTTTATTGGGCCCTGCCCACCACAAGCACTTTGCAGACACTGATCTCCTCTGCACACGACCCTCATGTGGTCTGCTGGCAGATGTGGACGCTGAGGTTCTGAGCAGTGGGTTCCTTGTTTCAAGTTGTACAGCTGGCACATGGTGAGGTTGGAATTTGAACCCTGAGCCCAGCCAAGGCTGTTTTCAAAGTCACAATATGAGTTATCTTTCCTCCTTTGGCTTCTGTGGTGGTTCTGTGTTCCCTTCAATCCCTGATCTCAGGATGGGTCTGAGAGGATGAGTTCTGCCCTGCCTGCAGAACTCGTGCTGTCTGTCTGTGGCTTGGTCGTGGGGTGAAGTCTCCCGCCCAGGAGGGAGGCTGGTCTGTAGCACAGATTCTTTGCTGATGGGGAGTGAGCCACTGGCTGCACCCCTGCCTTTAGGCTGGACACAGTGCCACTTCCAGCCTTGGCAGAAATGCAGCTTGGCCTGGTTCTGCTCAGCTTCCTTCCTTCAGAGGAGGGAAACATCTTGTTCTCAGTTGAACCAGGTTACAAAACTGGCCAAGAATGGGGTGAGCCATTCTCAGTCTTCCAGAGGGTTCCCTGCTCTTTGTCTACCGTTCCTGGCCAGGTTCTTTGGCACAGGCCATTTGCACATGCAGGTACTTAGCTCTTCCACTGGCAACCTCTTAATGCATGTGGTTCCATGGGACTGCATCCTGGCAGATCCTGTGTCCTCTTCTCCTGGGCTGGACTGCAGCACCCGTGCTGTGGCTGGACATGGGGCTAGCAGCCGAGGAGAGCCTGCCAGGGGTGGCAGGAGGGAGCTGAGGTCTGCCTGTCCACTCTCAGGACTCCCACTGCACAGTCAGGGCCAGACCTTTGAAAAGCGAGTCTACCTCCAAAGGCTGCTCCAGCTCTAAGCCTCCAGGGCACGTGGGCCCAGGCTCAGCCGCTGCATCCTCCTCCCTGGAGCACACCAGGGACTCTAGCAGGCTTGTGCCCTGGTCCACAGATGTACATGAGAAGGAAGAGGGATGCAAAGGGAGGGAGACAGGGTGGCCTTCAATCTGGACTGAGGAGAGGAGGGACAGAGTGTCCTTTAGGTAGGGGGGTGTTCCTGGATCCCCACTGTGTAGCATGTCCAGGTCAGGTACTCTGTCTGTGCAAATCCCCAGAGTCTGAGGAAGCGATTTTGCTTTTTGGGGTTTCTCCACAGCCAAGGAAGTTACTTCCTGTAGAGAAAAGTCACCTGACAGGCTGCTGCCAGCCAGCGCCTCTCTTTGGAGTGGATCTTTCAGTCTGATCTTTCTGGCCTTGGGACTAGAAAGGGTCCCAGTGGGGGAGTTGTCGCCAGACTCTCCCATGCACAACCCATAGGAGGCAGGCCAGTGGTCCAGAGTGGCCTGGGGGGTGTAGGAGGGGGTCTGGACCTTAGAGATGGGCTGCGGGGCATAGAAAGGGGCTTTAGCTTCAGGGGCCGTCTGAGGAGCGTAGGATGGGGAGCTGATCTCAGGGGCATCCTTGGGGGTATAGGTGGGCGGAGAGGGTGTGGGAGGAGGTGGCAGGATGGAGGGCCGGTGGCTGGGGACATCTGGCTGCCCCAGGTAGGCCACCTCAGGCAGGCTGTGCCGTTGTGTTGCTCCGGGGGTCTCCCTGGGGCCGGAGATCATGACCTGGGAGTACTGGATGGGCTGGGCCAGGCTGCTGGGGCTGCTGAGGTCAGAGATGGGCATCAGCACATGCTCCTGGATGAAGCGCAGAGGCTGGAAGGTCAGGACTCGCTGGACATCCTGTGGGGAGAGCAGTAGCGAGTCTCAGGGCGTTTCCTGAGCTCCCCGAGGCTGATGTGGAAGGGGGGATCTCCCGTGGGAAGGCAGAAGAGAACTTTGAGATCCTCCCCCCCCGCCCCCCGCTGTGCTCCTCTGGCCTTGGACCCTGACAGACATGGAGCTGCTGGTTCCTGAGCCTCGTTGGCTCAGTAGGCCTGGGCTGCTGAAGGAGAGAGGCAGGCAGCGCTGACCTGTCAAGGGATGGGGTGGGGTGGGGTTGTGTGGCTCACATGGGACTTCAGAGTTTGACCACAAATCGCCAGCGTCTAGAAACTGGAAGATTTCACATGACAATAATCTGCAATTCTGACTTCTCTGAAAGAAATGCAAGGACGGTGCAACACCAGCCTTTGAACTGGAGTGGAGCTCCATGCTCCCACAGTGTCTGCCATTTCTCCATCCTTAAGAATCCTGTATCACCTGGCACTGCCAGGCCACACACTGTTCTAGTCCTTCCCAACGTTCCTGGTCACACACTTCCCTTCACAAGCTCCAGGTCCTGGCACGGACTAGGAGAGGTCCTCTCACATCCAATCTGCTTTGCCGTGTATATCTCTGCTTTTCAGGAGCCCCAGGAGCCCCCAGATCCTCTGGAACTTTGGGACTCTGCCCTGCTCCTACTCCAGGTGGGTGACTCACCAGGGATCTGGGAGGCTCAGGAGGCTTGGTGATGTATCTATAGCTCAGGTAGCAGAGCGCAGCGACGAGAAAGCCCATGGAGAAGAGGATGGCGCCCGAGAAGGAATAGGTCCATGTCCAGTCTGGTAAGGAAGGGCGAGAGCAGAGAGGAACACCTGAGGCTGGCAATGCTGGGCTTTGTGCTAGTAGTAGACACTCTTGGGCTACACTTAATAGGGGTTCAGTGAAAACCCTCGTATCCCCTCAGCCTCACAGCCTCCCTGTCTCACTGCCCATGACCGTGAGATCCCAGTTCATGCAGACAAGTGCCCACAAATAGCTGCTGGCGGGCCGCATGTTGGGCTGAGAGATTGCACACCAGTCACGGTCACCTTTATAAGGAAGGATCAAGGAAGAAGGCTGCCTGGGTGGACTGTTTTAGGGACTGAGGCAGAGGGAGAGGAGTGATGGCTTGTCCAGCCCCTCTCCCACCAGGCAAGGGGCTGGGTATCAGGAATAAAGGAGTCTGGGAAGGTGACATTTTCTTAACAGCATGGAACCGGGTGCCTAGAGCTTTAGCGACCAGGCTGTCCTTGTGGTTGGCGTCTCTGGGACAGGGAAAGTGGGGTTGGTAGGGTGCTCTCAGCAGTCCACTAGACTTGAGAAGGGCTTGGGGAAGAAGATGTGGCTTCAGACTTGGGTAAACAGTTTGTACTCCTTGGGGTTCAGTGTCCGAGTCTCTTCTGAACCCTTGTCATCTCAGCATGGGGATTTTGTCACCAGTCCCAGTGCATACAGCCATCCCAGCAAGCCCTGGGCATCTCAGAGCCTCAGCCTCTCTGGGCCAACTTCCCAGGCTGCAGCAATTCCCGGTCCCCTATCACATGAGACCCTGGGAGAAGCATGACGTCAATGGAGAACCACCACGCCTCTGCCAGAACAAGATAGAAATGTGGACATTCCTCTTCCACCTTTACCAGGGCAAGGCAAGGTGGAATAATAAAAACTGCCAGCAGAGGAGTGAGGAGTATGAAACATTAGAGGTGCCAGGCACCCTCCCTACTCTAGGACCACTCTACCACTAGAGCTGCAATGTCACCTCTGGCTTTTTTTCTGAGCAGTTTATTGGAAATGAGTCTCACGGACTCTCCTGCCCCAGCTGGCTTCAAACCGCAAACCTCAGATCTCAGCCTCTTCATTAGCTAGAATTACACACATTCCACATTTCCATGTCAGCCTGACACAGCGTGTCTTTGGCCTTCATCCTCAAGTCTGCCTCCCTCCAGACCCCAGAGCCCTCTCCTGTCTCCTCTCAGGACTTCCGGGAGGGGTGCAGAGTATTAACTCAGCATCTTGACACTAGAAAAAGATCTCGGGTCACCTCGCTTTAGATCATCATTGTATAGCCAAGAATCCTGAGGCATCATTGTATAATGACCATGAGGCTGAGCGAGGGCCTTACCCTCGTTGCACTTAGCCTCTGCTTTAATGATTTGCACATGCACATACACACGTGTACATACACACAACCACTGTGGCTCAAGTGGTAGAGTGCTAGCCTTGAGCACTCAGGGATAGTACCCAGGCCCAGAGTTCAAGCCTCAGGACTGGTAAAGAAAAAAGTGTGCAGGTGAGGGGACTGGCTTTAAACCAAGCTTCTAGAAAGTGGTTAGAGCTTCATTTGAGAGCCATTGGGGGTGGATGGAACTGACCGGCGGTGTGGTCACAGATCAGTCATGTAACCCCTCTGTGTAGTGGGGATAATTTTGCCTATTAGGGGATTGTTTTAAAGAATAATATCAGTAAGAATAGAGTAATAAGGGAGGCACGTTAATATCAGCATAATAACTAATATATATGAGTAATAATGTGATGACACAAGTATAATAAGTAATATATATAATGGAGTAATACATATTAGATGTATA
Organism: Megascapheus bottae; assembly: GCF_031878675.1. Lineage (NCBI taxonomy): Eukaryota > Metazoa > Chordata > Mammalia > Rodentia > Geomyidae > Megascapheus > Megascapheus bottae. Next base: position 70,280,859 of record NC_143514.1, on the reverse strand, counting down.
GGTAATATATATGGTATAGGAATAATTAAATATATACACACACACACAATTTAATGGTGTGTAACACTCCTGCTTGGCAGTAGAGTAGTATTTAATAGATGATAGGAATTGTTTTAGGTGTACTGTGTTCTTTAAAGTACCTTCTATATGTCAGGAAGAACTACTCATCAAGAAGTGTTCTTCATGTGGAAACAGCTATAACCTTAGGGGGGGAAACAGTTTTTTTCCAGGTATGGTTGCATACCTATAATCCCAGCAGGAGGACTATGAGTTCGATGCCAGCCTGGGTTACATAGAAAGACCCTGTCTTCACAGCAGAAGAGAAGCCACCACTGGGGAGAATGTGGAGTTACCTGCTCATTGTCATATAGGACAGGGCCGGGATGGGGCAGGGAAGGGTGAGATTTGTCTAGTACAGGTGAGGGGCAGTCACGGACTGGGTACAGCTCCAGCTCATTGCCACAGAGCCATCCATTTTACCAGGCTCTGTTCCTGCCTCTGGGGTCCCTGCATGGGAAGAAGGCAGATCCTGTGTCTGTGGCCAGGGCTGGCTGTCCCCCAGGCAGAGCTCCTCTGCCAAGGCCTGCCCCAGGAGTCGGCCAGAGAACCCAGCCTCCTCCTGACTCAAGGAAATGGATGAGTTCAGTTTCTGAATAAAGCTCATGGCTGGAACCCTTTGTTCCTGAGGGCTACCACAGTATCCAGCTCCCCAAGTCAACTCGGTCCCAAACATGGCCTGCTTGGAATATGGCTTGCCTGCCAACATGAGCGTGAACATGGTGGGCCATCTAGGGACGGCTTTCCCCCGTCCTTCCCCACCACTGTCGTCCCCGTCCCTGGTGGCTCTGACCTTCGCATTAGTGAAGGACATGGGATTTATGCTGAGCTGAGTTCCCAGGAAGGGGTGTGGGCACATGCCTTCCCCAACAGCAGCACAGTGTGGGGACATGCTCCCCCTTCCACACCCTCTGTGTGATGGTGACCACTGGGAACCTGGGTCTCCTCTTCTGCAGAATGAGACTGCTTAGTGCTACAGAGCTTTCCTTTCCTATCATCATTAGTAATCTTCCTTGGCTTTTAAAGCTACTGAAGCATGAATGAACTAGATGAATCTCTTGGGCTGATACAAAGGTGAGTTTGCCAGGGCAGATACAACAGCTGATCAGAGAGGAAAACTGAGACACAGGCTGGAGGGCAGGGACTCCACCTGCATCCTGTCAAATCACGAGAACTCAGATTATCTGCACACAAAGGTGGACCTTACCAACACACCAATCACCCTGTTCAGAGTGCTGCGAATGTCTCTGTGGTCCGGGGAAGGGAAGTGGGGATCCCAGGCTCTCTGTCTCAGTTGACTCACCAGGCAGTGTCTTCACTCTGCACACATAGGGGGCGCTCTCCTTGGACCAGGTGGGAACCAAAATGGTGATGGTCCCCAGGAACTGGGTTTCAGGGCTCAGGCCAAGGAACTCGTACTCTCTCTGCTTTCCTCCAAGGTGCTGCATTGGAACAGAGAGTCCAGAGAATTTCCTCTCACGCGCTGTTCTCCACCAAGCCCTCATAAGCTCCCTGTTCCTCAGGGCCAGGGCACTGTCCTTGAGCTTCTTTTGTTCAAGGCTAGCAGTCTACCACTTTGAGTCACAGAGCCACTTCTGGTTTTCTGGTGGTTCATTGGTATACGAGGCTCACAGATGTTCCTGCTTTGGCTCCCCTTGAACCACGATCCTTAGATCTTAGCCTCCTGAGTAGCTAGGATTACAGGTGTGATCCACTGGTGCCTGGCTGGAGACTCTTATTGCCAATGAACCAGCAAGAAGTTGGAAGTGGAGGTGTGGCTAAATGGTAAATCTCCAGTCTTGAGCTTTTTTCATTCAAGGTGAGCATGAGTGGTTCTGAGTTAATTTCTTTTTTTTTTTTTTTGCCAGTCCTGGGCTTAAGCTCAGGGCCTAAGCACTGTCTTTGGGTTTTCTCAAGTCTAGAAACCTACCACTTGAGCTTCAGCACCACTTCCGGCTCATTTCTATGTATGTGGTACCGAGTAATCGAACCCAGGTCTTTGTGCATGCTAGGCAAGCACTCTAGGCCAAACTCCCGGCCCTGTGGTCCTGAGTTAAAAGTCCCATTACTAGCATACAAAAAAAAATAAGGAGGGGGGCCAGGACTTTGGCCTAGTGGTAGTGTGCTTGCCTAGCATGCAGGAAGACCTGGGTTTGATTTCTCAGTATCACATATATAGAAAAGCTGGACTTGGTGCTGTGGCTCCAGTGGTAGAGCTCTAGTCTTGAGAAAGTCCAAGGACAGTGCCTAGGCACTGAGTTCAAGCCCCAGGACTGGCAAAAATAAAATAAAATAAAATAAAATAAGAAAAGGAGGAAAAGAAGAAAAGAAGGATGGCTGGAAGGAAAGAAGGAAGGAAGGAGGGAGGGAAGGAGGGAGGGAAGGAAGGGAAAGAAAGAAAGAGAGGAAAGAAATAAAAGGGAAGAAGGGAGGGAGGAAGGAAATGAAGAATGGAAAGGAGGGAGGGAAGGAAGGAAGGGAGAGAGGGAGGGAGAGAGAAAGGAAGGAAGGAAGAATGGATGGGAGAAAAGAAGAAAGGGAGGGAAGGAAGGAAGAAACAGAAAGGAGGGAAGGATGGCTAGAAGGAAGGAAAGAAGGAAGGGAAGAAGGGAGAGAGAGAAGGAGGATGGGAAGGAGATGAGAAGAACTGAGGAGGGGGGAACAGACAAATCCACACTTGTAGTTTGAAAGTTTAAAACTCTCATAAGCTGAGTTAGGCACAGTGGCTCATGCCTGTAATTCTAGCTACTCAGGAGGCTGAGATCTGAGGATCATAGCTCAAAGCCAGCTGGGGCACTAAAGAAGGTGAGATTCATCTCCAATTAATCACTAGAAAACAGGAAGTGGGACTGTGGCTCAGGGGTAGGGTGTGGCCCCTTGAGCTGAAGAGTTCAGGGACAGTGCCCAGGTCCAGAATTCAAGCCCTTGATCCCTGCCCCTCCCCCGCCCGAAACAAAACAAAACAATAAAATATCTTCTAAGCTAAAAGCGCAACAGATCCCTTCAATAAATCAGGAAAGACATGAAAGTCAGAATGGCTCAGTTAGCCATTATTATCAAACTGACCTTTATAGAGTACTTTATCAAGTACCCTCCAATACACGTGCACCTGCTCCCAGGCTGGCCATATGTGCCATAAAACAAAACCCAACAGACTAAAAACCCGGCTGATAATGTTCTCTGATTAAAACTGAGTTAAATTAAAAACTAACACTAATAAAGTACCTCATCAAAACCAAAATATTTACTGGAAGTAGCTGTGACAGGGTCACTTCCTGTTCAGTATTGTCCAACCACTCCCCATGATGACAGAATTAGATAAGAATTCTTCTGCCTACCACCTGAAGCTCTACAACGCAGTCTCCAGCAGGCTGGTTTCCCTCAGCCCCTGTACATGGGACCTTCTCAAAGGTCTCAAAGATTCTCAAGACCTGAGGTTGCCTACCAAAATTCAGGGACAATGTGTGGCTCACATGAGAAAGCACTTGCCTTGAAAGCGTGAGGTTCTGGATTCAATCTTCTGTACCACCAAACCAAATCAAACTAATCAGACAACTTAAATCCAGGGCCCCAACATGTAACTGAGTAGATTAAAAGGGGCCTGCCACCCTTCATCCTCAGCTTTACTGGGCTGAGAAACATGCTGGAGATTAATCCAGGGCACCTCTGGGTGGCCCTGGATGTGGTTTTCTAGGGACCATTGGACAGGAGGATTCTAGCATGATAGATGAATCCTTGACAGAGTGATAGTACGACAGTACTGGAAAGTGATGAAAGTGGTGAGGCCTGGTTGAAGGAAGTATGCTACTGGGGGTGTGTCCTTGGTCTAGCCACTTCCTGTCTCCTTTTTCTCTACGTCTTGGACATCAGATGAGCTGCTCTGCTGTTGTTTCTGTCTGGTAGTAGGGGACGCATGTGGTTTGAATGCTAACTATCAAAGGCCCAGAGCCCCAGTAGTGCACTCTGGTACCACTGATCTGAAATCTTGTGAACAACTACCTTCCATGCCTCCTTGTTCCAGATAAGTAGGAAAGTTTTCTTCCCCTAAATACCCTTGATTTCTCCCATCCCCCACCACCATCATGATGTAACAGTGTAGGTCTATGTAGAGGAGAAGAAATGTGGCACTTGAAAAGAATTAGATTTGAATTGTGTCTAGGTTATTACTTGCTACACAATATCAGGCAAATGTAGCTTCTTTGCACCTCTAACTTCTCATCTGGAAAATGGGCTAATAGCTTCTGCCTCACAGCTGAAGATGCAATGACATAAAGTGTATGCATATGTTATGTGGCATGTCTCAGAAGTAAGAATTGACACCCAAAAGTTTTCTTGAAGTCTTGTAGCTCTTACTGAACTGACAGATCTACACCATCTTATGAGAACCCATGTGTGTGGGTGTGTGTGTATGTGTGTCCACCTACATGCACATGCGTGCATATACTAGTACTGGGGCTTAAACTCAGGGCCTTATGCTCTTCCTTAGCTTTTTCGTTCAAAGCTAGTACTCTAACTACTTGAGCCACAGCTCCACTTCTGGCTTTTTGATAGTTAATTGGAGACAAGAACCTCATGGACTTTCTTGCCCAGGTTAGCTGGGAACTATGATCCTCAGATCTCAGCCCCCTGAGAAGCTAGGATTACTGGAGTGAGCCACAGGTGCCTGGCCCCAACTCACAGAATCTTTACTGTCCTTGCCCTATGGCTGTTGGAATTGTTGTTTTAATTTCTTTCCCACTAGATGATAAGCCTCTGGAGGGCAGAGTCCCACAGAGAAGTGAATCAGCATCCCTTCAATGAGCTGTGAATGAATGCAGGGAATCCCACAGACTTTCCCAGGATAGACATCATGACATCATTTGCATATCATTTCACCATATTTTCTTGCCTCACCCCTTCAGTACCCCCTATCAAACCTTAAGCTCCTCCCCGTGTACAGTTCCCATAAACAGTGGAGGACCAGCAAACAGAACTGCAGTCACAGAAGCAGACTCCAACATGTTCTAAAGTGTATACCTGAAGATATGAATAAAAGCCTGCTCTAGGATGTTAGATTAGGCAAAGGATGCCTCTGCTATATGCAAACGAAAATTGATCTTCTGTTCAAACACATTTGAGAAATTTTTCTTAAACAAATCAAACTGGTTGGGGCCTTGGCTTTGTGGGACTTGTCATCGTCTTTGTTATGCTACCACGTTTGTGAACCTATGAGAGGGAGGTTGAGTCCCCCAGTCGTTCAAGGGGCACGTTCTACTTAGAATAGCACATTGCTTTTCTAGTTAAGCAGCACAGATGGACGGAGAGGAAAGGGATTTTACAGACAAGGAAGGACGGGGCACAACGTACACACATTTACCATTTGGTAGGTGTGGTTGACGCGGAGATCCAGGCGGTAGGACAGGTCATGGAAGATCTCCTCCAGGGTGAGATGGTGGCCATCTGCTGCCAGGATGGGAGTGGACGTGGGGTGGATGATCATCTGAATGGATCTCACTTTGGGGACACAGGTCACGTCTGGTGGTTTGATGGTAGCTGGTGGGGGAGGGGGTGAAGGGGAGGAGAGAGGTAGGAGAGAAGTCAGGATGGGTCAGCAGAGCTGAGGCTGGCTGGCTGGACAGCAGTGGCCTGTTTCCTCTTCTGCCTCCTCCTGCTTCTGAAAATGTCAGCCTCGGCGAAGTGGTTACCTTGCATGGGGTTCACAGGCATGATGGATGGGAAGTGCCTGGAGACAGGGCCACTGTGTGCTACTGGTGATGACCAGGGCCTTGCTCAGCCCCAGCTCTGTCCTGCACCCCACCCCTGGCCCTGGGTCTCCCAGGAACACCCTTGGCTAGTCTATCGGTGGTGACATTTCTAGGGATATCAATGATAGGTAGTCAGTTACCCATCCTAAGTAACTCCCAGGAGACAGGCTGCGAATCCCAGCACTTGGGAGGGTATCATGGGGGGAGGGACACCGTGGGGGAGGGGTGCCATAGGGGAGGGGCACCATCGGAGGACACTGAGCTAGGACTTGGCTGTAATCAAATGAAGATGAACTGTATTGGGGGGGTTGGAATGAAGATGAAGAAATAGCCTCTCTGTCTCTCTCTCTACACACACACACACACACACACACACACACACACACACACACACACACACACACACGCCTATGCCTGAATTGGGGCATTGCCAATGAAGTCTTTCTGGAACCCATCCATTCCACAGCGTGTCTCCTCCCCTCCCCCCGCCCCGCTTTCCTCTCCCCTTTCCCACTCACTGTGCTGCAGAGAGCTGAACCTCTCGGTCATCTTGCTGTCCCGCTGGCCTCCAGGGTGCGTGGCGTTGACCCTGGCGTAGTAAAGCTCGGTGAGATTGTCGGTCTCCACGGTCAGGTTGCAGGACTTGCGGGTGATCCTTTGGCAGCCGGTCTTCACCAGCCACTGGCTCTCTCCGTACCTGCGGTCAGGCGGGAAGAGCACGCCTCTTATTAATAGCCGGCCAGACCTGTGGCTCATTAATGATGCTTATGTAATTAATTTTTACTGTTCTGCCTTCCAGGTCTAGACCTGGGGCTTGAATGAAGGGCCTTGTGCTCTGTACGCTCTCTCCCCCCTCTCTCCCCACCTTCCCCCACCCCCTTTCTCTTTCTCAATTTGCGATCAGAAATCTAATGGGACATGTTGCCTCTTTCACGCATTGGCTAGTGGTCTACCTGCTAAGCCACTCCTCCAACCCCCAGGCCTTGTGCTCTTACTTAGTTTTTTTTGCTCAATGCTGGAACTCTACCAGCTGTACTTCTGGCTTTTTTTTTTTTTTCTTTGCTGGTCCTGGGCTTGAGCTCAGGGCCTGAGCACTGTCTAGCTTCCCCCCCTGTATGTGTGGTACCAAAGAATCGAACCCAGGTCTTTGTGCATGCTAGGAACACACTCTACCACTAGGCCAAACTCCCAGCCCCTTCTTCTGGCTTTTTGTGGTTAATTGGAGATAAGAGTCTCACAGACTTGCCTGCCTTGGGCTGGCTTAGAACTTAAATCCTCAGATCTTAGCTTCCTGAGTAGGCAGGATTACAGGTGAAGCTACTAGCACCCAGCATAGATGTGTGAGTGTGTGTAGGCACGTGTGTGCACACTGGTGCACGGGCCTTGACCCTGGGGCCCCTTGCTCTTGTTGGGATTTTTGTTCAAAGCTGACTTCGTCTCATTAATTCACTGGACCTTGCTGGGATGTAGGAACTGTCCCTTCTGTTACACATGGGGAAACTGAGGCTTGAGGAGATTTCCCTGGCTGCCCCAGGGGAGAGCGCTGAAAGCCCCAGGCAGCTGCTGGTAGTGACCCTAATTTTATCTCCCTTCTGCACCCAAAACAGAAGGCCAAAGCTGCCCCTGGTAGGGGCTGTGTAGCCTGGCCTGGCCAGGCCAGGGGTAGGGGGGTAAGTGAAGGGGGGCCTCCAGGGGTGCAGAGGAGAGCAGAAGAGCAGGGTGGGGTGGGGCCAGGAACCTACGTCTTGTATTCCACGTTGTAGGTGGTGTCTGGGGTGCTGTTTGGGCCGCTGTTCCACGTCAGGATGTTTTCAAAGTTGCTGGACTGGAATTTCACGTGTTGAAGGAGAGCCAGGCTGTCCTCGGTGCTGTGGGCTGCGGGAGGGTGGGTAGGAGTATGCTCAGCAGATGGGGCCGGAGACCCCCACCATTGGCTGGCCAACAAGGAGGGGGTACACACTAGCACTGCAGCTACACATAGGAAAGGTACCATTTCCAAGAGTGTGTTCCAGGGTTCGCTGCCATACCCACAACCTTGCCAACTCCCCCCGCCCCATGAATTCTGGAATGGGATCCATGCCATCACCCCCCTCCCCGCCAGCAAAGAAACTGCATAGCCATTAGCAGACCCCTCCTCAGCCCGGCCCCAAGCATTGACTTCTATTTTCTGTTTCTGTGGATTTGCCCATTCTGGACTTTGTATTAGCTTAGTGTTGACTTCTTTCTGGGTTTGGTTTCTTTCTCTCAGTGTTAAGTTTTCAAGCTGTGTACATACTAGTAAGATGGTCAGTACCTAGTTCCTTTCATGGCTGAATACTCTTCCACTGTATGGATAGCTCACGTTTATCTGTTCATCAGTTGTTTTTGCCAGTCCTAGGGTTTGAACTCAGGGCCTGAGCGCTGTCCTTGTGCTTTTTTTTTTTTTTTTTTTTTGCCAGTCCTTGCTTGAATTCATGGCCTGAGCACTGTCCTTGGGCTTCCTCAAGACTAGTGCTTTATCACGTGAGCCACAGCACCACTTCCGACTTTTTTCTAGGTATGTGGTATGGAGGAATTGAACCCGGGTCTTCATGCATGCTAGGTGAGCATTCTACCACTAGGCCAAACTCCCAGTCCCTGTTGTTTTTGCTATTGTAAGAAGAACTATAATGTTGTGGAGAAAAGTTTGTACAGCAAGTTTGCAGAGGAAAAAAACATCTCTCTTTCCCTTGGGTTTGTACCTAGATGTGTACAGAGTATCTCTACACTTCACTTGATGGGGTATAGTGCTGATCGAATCTCCTGCCTCTATCACCAGGCTACAGCCCCATTCTTTATGTTTACTTTTTTGAAGAACTATCAAATTCTTTTCCGACATGGCTGCACTAACTTAAACTTCCCCAGCAGTGTTTGAGTGGGGGGAAGGGGTCCAAACCCTTCATTCACCTCTTGGTCCTCACTTGTTATCTATCTTTCGTTCACTTCATTTTCTGTGCTGGTACTGGGGCTTGAACTCAGTGTCTTGAGCTCTTTCTAGGTCTGTACTCTACCCTTTGTGCAACACTTCCAGCTCTTTTTGTTGGTTAATTGGAGATAAGAGTCTCAGGGAATTTCCTGCTGGGTTAGCTTCAAACCTTGATCCTCAGATCACAGCCTCCTGAGTAGCTGGGATTACAGGCGTGAGCCAGTATGGTGCTTGGCCCCATGTCCTCACTCTGGCATTCTTTGAGGTACCTGGCCACACACAGTCATGGCAGCAATAGCGGTTGCTTTGAAAAGTCAGCAGCAGCCCCAGCCTCCCACCTCACTGACTGCTCTGAACTGCCTGATATGACCATGGCTGCTGCTGCTGCTGCCCCCATTTCACGGCTAGGGAAAGCTGAGGCGCACAGGAGGCCCTGTTATCTCAGGAGGCCTGGGGCAGGGTCCGAAGTGTTCCTCACAGTGCTGCTCACAGTGCTGGCTAGGCTGTGGGGTGTGGAGCAGCATGGGGGAGGGTACAGCTCAGCAGGAGAGCGTGTGCTTAGCCTGTGTTCAAGCCCCAGGACCAGAAACCCAACTAAAAGAGCGTCAGCAAAACAAAAAGTCAGCCAGTCCATGGCACTTCCTCTAGCCTAGGCCTTTGCCATCTATTACAGCCCAGGCCTCTGACAGGCCCTCCCTCCTCTCTCCCTGCTTGGTTTGTACAGGGAAATGGCGGCCAAAGCTGTGGCTGGCTCTGAGCATGCTCAGAATGGCTTGGCTGGCAGGTGTGGGAAGGGAGCAGGTGCAGAAGAGGTGACATGAAGGCCTGGAGGCCTGGTATGCACGTCTCCCCACCTCCCTCCTGACCGGCCCATGGCCACCCAGCAGGCCAGGCTGGACGGAGTTACAGTCCATCGCTGGTATCTGCTCTAGTGGGGTGCCCCGAGGCTTGGGTGAACACGTTTGAGGAGGGACAGAATACAAGAAGGGTCCAAGCCCTGCTGCAAGCCCCCAGCTACACCGAAGGTCACCCTCCTCTCCGAATCTGGGTCAGTTTAGCTAGGCAGGCTCAGAAATCTCTGTCTTCTAGGATTTCTGGAGCTTCCAGAATGGAGCCTTAGGGACAGTGTGTGTGTTGGGGGGAGGGGGGGTCTCTCACTGCCTCTACCCAAGGTGACAGCTGTGCTGCTGAACCCTGAGAGCTCACTGCCATCCTGTGTGAATCCTGGACTACAGGACTGAGAGGAGGAGAGGTCTGGAGCACTGGATGGGGTCTATAGCTGAGGAAAGGAGTCCCATGGACAAACTACCTGATGGTGACTTTGGGTGGGGGGGGGGTGGAGGAGAGAAAGGGAGAGGTTGAGAGAGGGCTCTGTGCTGCTGGGCTGGAGGCTGGCAGTGGGGGCGGGTTTATGCATCTGGCTGGGGCTAGTGTCTTGGGCAGGCTGAAGAGGCTGGGGGAGGCAAGTGTGTGTGTGGGGGTGAACCTTGGCTGTCTGTCCTCTTTAGGGGTAATGGGGGGGGTCAGAGTCCTCCCTTCCCTCCTCTCCACATCCATCCTTTCCTCTGTCTCCTGCCCCTCCCTGCCGTACTTCCTGGTTGAAAGTCTACATTGTGAAATCAGGAGGCTCTGGTGCCGCTGGGCTGTCTGGCCGACTCATAAATGGAAAAAGGCAAGTTTTCACATTTGCTTGGAAAAGCCATATATCAGCCTTCAAGGGAAGCTAAGGAGAAAAGACACCAACAAGCTGGTGTGCTGGGTACGCAGCCTCATGCTGGCAGAGCCACTCTTAGCTTCTCACCTCTCCCCCAGCCCGCGGCCACCGCAGCTCCCCAGAACCCCCTCATCTTAAGGGCCGGGAGCTGTGGGGGTTCCTTTGCAGCCCCAGTGAGGGAGTGAAGGAGCTGGCGGCTAGCCTCCGAGGGCTGCAGCCCTTCAGAGAATAGGGAATGTTCAGGAATGTGAAGGATCCAGTCAGCACTGGCTGGGGACAGCAGCAGACTGCAAACTCTGTCCCTTATCAGGCCTCACTCTGCACTGCTACTTCTCAAGACCTCAGAGATGTGACTGGGGTCTCCATAAAGCCCAGCAAAGCCCACTTTACTACATTTGACAGCCATGCCCCGTAGTCCTGTTTGGGGGAGGGCCCTGGTGCCTCAGAGTCATCAGGGTGGAGAAGGAATGCTTCCTACCATCCTTGCAGAGGGAAAGCCAGCAGCCCTCTGGTGGGATGGAAAGTGTCATCTTCAAGCTCTCTCCAGCCCATCTCCTTCTTCCCCCCAGAAGCAAAGGAAGATGGGGGTACAGCCAGAATCATTGGGGGTTGGGAGGTCAAAGGATGTGCGCCTTCCCCAGGTGAAGCTTCTACCTACTGGGGTGTACCTGGGTGAAGGCCACTTCCCTGCTCTGCTATACATACACTAGACATGGAAAGATCAGGGTTCGAGTCGCCTGATGGTTCTCTCCAGCCACTGGGTTGACCATCTGTGTCTCCAGAACAAACCAGCACCCAGTCTAGTCCAAGCAGTGCAGGGCAGAAAATGAACCGGAGGCTGCCTGTGTTGTAAGAAGACAGCCCTGGTCCTGGCTCCTGGGGTGGTAAGGTTTGATCGTGGAGTGGTGGGGAAGGGGGCACTCACCAGCCAGGGTTCCCACAGTCAGGACTGCCAGTAGCGTCTGCATTGGCCCAGTCCAGGGCCCCTTGGGGCCTCCGCTTTGGGCCCTAATGCTGAGTGGAGCCAGGTCTTGCCGCCTTGGGAGCAGGCTCCACCCAGCTCAGGGCGGGGAAAGGAGGAGAGGGCAGGGCCTCCAGCTCCTGGGGAGCCGGGGGTGCAAAGGTGCCTGGCCCTGTGCTGAATTCCAGGCCCTGGGTGGGATCCAAGGGAGTTTCCTTCGTGCATGCTGAACAGGATTGCGGGGTGTGTGTGGCGGTGGAGAGGCTGGCTTGTTTATCTGGTCTGGTGACTGATTCATCCCTACACTCTTGGGTGGTTGCTGAGAGGCAGAAAAGGCAGAAATCATCCATGATGTACTGGCTTATCAGACAGCAGCTGGCCCTGAATCAAGGCAGGCAGCAGGTGCATAGCTATGGCTCCAGTGGTTCTCCTCCCAGGGGATTTACCCTGGGATATAACGGAGAGGGGAGGGAGTGTTGAGGTTCTTGCAGTAGGATGTGTGGGGTATCTGATGCACCTCTTTGTGCCCAGATCCTGTCTTCTAGGCTTGACAGTGGACTTGAGAACAGCTGGGTTAGACACTGAGGCACTCAGCAGGATGCTGGTGGTTCAAACCTGTAATCCTAGCTACTAAGGAGGCTGAGATCTGAGGACCATGGTTCAAAGCCAGCCTGGGCACTAAAGTCTGTGAGACTCTTATCTCCAATGAACTACCAGAAAATCAGAAGTAGTGTTGTGGCTCAAGTAGTAGAATGATAGCCTCGAGTTGAAGAGTTCAGGGACAGTACCCAGGCCCAGAGTTCAAGTTCAAGCCCCATGACTGTCAAAAAGAAAGGAAGGAAGGAAGAGAAAGAAAGAAAGAAAAAAAAGAAACCTAGGCACTTTTATCTTGTGTCTTGGGGAAGGGATTAGCAAAAAGGACTTCAAACTGCAAGTGTCCCTCCCTCCCTCACACCCTTCCTTCCTTCCTTCCTTCCTTCCTTCCTTCCTTCCTTCCTTCCTTCTTTCCTTCCTTCTTTCCTTCCTTCCTCTTTTTTGGTGCTAGAACTGGGGTTTGATTTCAGGGTCTTGTGCTTTCACTTAGCCTTTTTTTGCTCAAGGTTAGCGCTCTACCACTTGAGCCACACCTTTTTTTTTTAAGAATTTATTTTTACATCATATTTTAAATGACAAGTTTAACAAACGAGTCACACCTTTTTTTGTTGTTGGTGGTGGTAAATTGGAGTTAAGAGTCTCACATACTTTTCTGTCCAGGCTGGCTTTGAACTGATTCTCAGATCTCAACCTCCTGAGTTGCTAGGATTCTAGGCATGAGTCACTGATGCCTGGCCTCAGGTTTTCCCCCCCTGATATGCTAGAGAGGGGGTCCCAGTTCAGGAGTGGATTTCTGGTTTGGGGTGAGAAGGACTGAAACTGAGCCCCAAGCTGTCATTCTGCTGTGAAGAGTGGGATCTATAGACCTGAATACAAACCCCATGGTAATAAAGAAATGTGGAGGTAGGAAGTAATTCTCTCCTTCTCTCTGGGCCGCAGAGAAAGTAAAGGGATGGATCAGCATAGACAGGATTAAAGGGTTCCCCCTCCTCCCGGAGGTGCGTTTGAAGGTTCCACTATACAACAGCAGGGTAAAGCAGTGTAAAGCTTATTAAACCCAGGGATTCCTGCTTGCTAAGCAAGTTACACCAAGTTCCATTCCCAGCTGTTGTTGTTGTTGATATTTGTTTGTTGGATATAATGGACTAGGATATCCAGTAATCTATGTCTAAATCTTTCCTTTCTGCGCTGTAATAATTTGCTATTAGCCATTGCTGAAATTTATTTGACCAAATGGCCAAATCTAAAGTACTGGTAAATGGGGAGGAGTTGAGATAGGGCCTGTGCCAGACATTTCCTCTAATGCAGGAAGCTATAACTGACAGACTCCTTTGTCTGTTTCTCATTTGCTTCCTGACACACTGAGGCTTGAGACCCTGGAGGCAGTTAGGGAGTAGAGAAGGCAAATCTTCCTCACCTTCTTTCTACACTTTGGGTGGTAACTCCAGCAGTGGCTTGGCGTCCTCTGGGGCTCTCCCTCCTGCTGGAGGCCCTTCTGCTAAGCTCCCCACTATCTTCCTGGTCCTGTCAGATGCCCAGCCCTGGGCTCAAGAGATAACCCATCCCTGGAAGGAGGGCACAGCTTCCTGTTATGGGGAATCTCTGACTGTCCCCTAGAAACTGCTGGGTCCCCAGAAACCACTCCTCAGTGTTCAGGTCCCATGGCTGGAAAGACTTCTGGGCTCCTAAATGAATGCTGAGAGACAGAGGGTCTTTGATGAATTTAGGGACATGAGTTTAGTGACCACATGTCACAAAATGCTGAGGAAAGAGTTGCAAGGAGAGAAACTATTTAGACCAAGGTCCAGGAGAACTGGCTGCAATCCAGTTGGGCCAGAGGAACAATAAAGGCTTTCTTTAGTTTCTGGGAGACACTGGAAGAAGGAACGAGATGGGAGATGCAGTCATTGAATCAGTAGGAGGACCTAAGTTTATGAAGGAAGTAGGGACAGGAGAGGCCACCTGGGGACATCCAATCCATTGCTGTCTTCTGCATTATTTTTGTGTGTGGAAATACTGGGATTTGAAATCAGGGCCTCATGCTTGTTTGACAGGTGTTCTACCACTTGAGCTATAACCCTTGCTCCCTTCTGCCAGGGTAATTTTTCTTTTCTTTTTTTGGTCATGAGGCTTGAACTCTGGACCTGGGCGCTGTACCTGAGCTCTTCAGCTCAAGACTACCACCCTACCTCTGGAGCCACAGCTCCACTTCCAGTTTTCTAGTGGTTAATTGGAGATAAGAGTCTCAGGGTCATTAGTGCCTAGGCTGGCTTTGAACCTCAATCCTCTGATCTTAGCCTCCTGAGTAGCTAGGATTACAGGCATGAGCCAGTACTGGGGACTAAACTCAGGGACCAAGCACTGTCCTTGGGCTTTCAGCCATAGCACCACTTCCAGCTTTTCTATGTATATGGTACTGAGGAATCAAAACCATGTCTTTGTGCATGCTAGGCAAGTACTCTACTGCTAGGCCAAACTCCTGGCCCAGATATATTTTAATAGTCACATCTATCTATACTTCTATCCATTGTCTGTCATCTGTCTATCCATCTATGCATTATGTATCTGTCTGTCTATCTATCTGTCATCTACTATGTGTCTATCTACCTACCTACCTACCTATCACCTGGACTAGGATGCAATCTCCATATCTAACAACAGGATTTGGTTAAGTAAATGATATTATATTCACCCAATGTGAGACAAATGTAGGCTTCAAAATAATGATGCTTAAAAATAGTTTATGACCTATGGTAAAATGTAATGGATACTACCAGGTGAAAGGAAGTGGGGAGGCTTGGGGATGGGTGTGGCTCAGGTGGTAGAGTGCCTGCTTAGCTTCTATAATGCACTATGTTCAACCTAAGTACTAAGAAAAGAAAGAAAAAAGGAACAAAAAAGGAGCAGAAGCTGATAACCTCCCATGGCAAACACAGACCGACCCACGCAGAGAAAGTCTCAGAGGACGTTTCCTAAAACCCTGATGGGTGACAGCTGGAATTACAAGTGATTTTCTTCTTTTGACTTCTCAGCCTTTTATGAAGCCTTAGAAGAAATACTTTAAGCCAAATGGCCGTGGCTCACACCTGTAGCCTTAGCTACTCAGAAGGCTGAGATCTGAGGATGGAGGTTCAAAGTCAGCTTGAGCAGGGAAGTGCACGTGACTCTTACCTCCAATGAACCACAGAAAAAGCTGAAAGTGGTATAGTGCTTGAATAAAAGGAGCTCAGGGACAGTACTCAGGCCCAGAGTTCAAGCCCCAGGACTGCCCCACCCAAATACTTGATATTAAGGAAATACAAGATTACTGCTCATATAGGCATCCAAGAAGGGCCTTTTCCTGAGGTGCACAGCCTGTCACCCAGCGTGCAGTGCCAAGGCCTCTCCCGCAGCCAACCCCTCTCTCCTTCAGAGCCCTCTGGGATGTTTCTTCCCACACCATGCATGCTCTTGACAGCTACAGCCCTGAAGAGTTTTCATTTTATTTTATTTTAATTTTTTTTTATTGTAATTAGTAAAAGGGTTACATGATATTTGCCAGATAGAAGGTGCATTAATTCACATACATTGATACCCTTTCACATGTCTTGGTACCCATTACCCTCCCCCCCGCACTCCCCACCTGTCTTGGTTTTCCCCCCTTCCCTATTAAATTTCAAATAACCAAATACAAATAAATTCAAAAATCAGATAACAAAGTGAGATACTGTAACAATATGAGATAACCAAGGGACAGCAAAGGAGATGAGAGACAACATAGTACATTATGGACAGCAATCATTCGTTATATGGCTTTTGTTTCAATATCCTGGAGGTCCTTTCAATTAGCTTCATACTATATGGCCTTAAGAGTTTTCATTTTAAAAGCCAGTCCCATACTTGGTGTTGGCCACTGTAATTCTGCTTGTGCTCGGTGCTCAAGGCCAGAGATCTGGATTGAGGTAGAGAGAAAAATTGGGAGGCTATTATATGGAGAAGAATCTAGGCTCTTTCTGCGTTGCCACCCCTAGACCTGAAAATCCTGAGGGAGGGGAGGGGCTGTGTGGAAGCACCGGGTTGGGGGTTGAGGGGTTTCTCCTACTTTGAGGAGATGGCTTTCCTCACAGTAACAGGTTTGGTTCATGAGGCAGGAAGCTCTCTGTGCTGGAGGCACTCAAGGCGAGGCTGTGACTGGTGGAAGAGGTTTCTGAAATGTGATATTCTCATCTCGGCAGAAAGAGTATTTCTCTGTACCCTCCATTTGGTTAAAGGCAAAAGAGTTTTCAGCATGGGTGTGACAGGACTGGCCAGGACAATGGCAGAGTCCTTTCCTGATTCTAGCTTGAGCTGCCAGGAAAAGCTCTTACTTTGGTGTGCGATCATTCTATCCAACACCTATTACCTGACCTCCGAGCCTTTGCCTGGGCAGTTATACTCCTTTTTCCTGCTTAACCCTTGTTCATCCTTCAGCTATGCCCTCAAACATCACTTGGTCGTGAAAGTCTTTCTTGTGTGAGCTGCTCTCTGGCTCAGTAGCATGTCAGCATTTGCTGAGTGACTGAGTGTTATTGGGAGCTGGGAGCTGGCCAAGCCTTTAGTCCCAAAGCAAACATAATCCTCTAGTTATGGAATGGGACCTGTTCTCACTCCTTCACTGTGAACCTAGGGATGCAAGAGCATCCGAAGGCAGTGAGGTGTTCATGGAAGACTTTGGGGAGTGGAGAGAGCTGTCTGTGGATGGCCACCCAGCAGTCGGTGAGACTGGAGGCATCCTTGATCATTCCTGACAGGAGGAAGGGAGGAACAAGGAACAGATGCCTTCCACGGAATCTGACCCAAAGGTCATCTGACAGAGGCCTGAGCTGTAAAGGGAGTCTGTGCATCCGACTCTGATCATGAGTAGGTCTTTCCCCTTGCCTTAAGCTAGAGTTGACAGTGGTTTCTGAAGCCAGATTCCAGGGAGGCAGGTTAGAATTGTCAGTGGTGGTGGGGGCGTGGTTAATGGAAGGGTCTGAGGCTCAGAGAAGGGAGTATGGGTCTCCAAGCTCC